>NC_092875.1:137913688-138220355 GCF_028372415.1 Notamacropus eugenii | reverse complement strand
GAGGAAGGATTGTCTTTTGCATCTTTTTGTATATCTAGTGTTTTGTATAGTGCCTGGTACATAACAGATGCTTAGTACATGTTGACTAATTGATAAATAACCTGTGTTTCAGAGATTTATTTTATGTATGGCTGAACTAAAATTTAAAGGAATTATCCAGCCTGAGAGAAGACTTCAAGAGAGGAAGTATAGGGTCAAAATCAAGAAATCTCATTTGTATTCTTGGTCAGGACAAAATAAAATTGCAAACATAAGAGGGAAAATGGAAACAAAATAAAAATTAATGGCTCAATTAGGGAAGAGAAAATAAGGAAGAAAAAAATAGGAACCGAAGAATCAGACAGAAACTATTTTCATCTTTGATTTTTCCATCTTCTAACATTGGTTGAGACCATTTGAAGAAGCAGGTCTTTAAATGAAATGAGAATTCAGAAAGAGTAACAACTATTCAGAATCAAATCAATTTTAATGATTTCAAACACATTGGATGTTTGTGACCCGGGGAATACAACTAAATTGAATAGAACAAGACAGCAGAAATGAATCGTGTTATGTTTCACAGAAGTTGCTAGCAGTTTGTTGTTTCATTATTTAACTTTAATTTGTAATCAAAATCATCTTTGTCCAAAAACTGACTAGTACTGGGGAAAAACATTAAGTCATGTCAACTCAAAATCGGGTTTGTATGTCGAACATGCTCTTCAAATCAGAAAGCCCTTTAAACTCATGAGATAGTTTGAAAGTACTTCTTGTGTTAATATACAGATGGCAGTACCAAGAGATGAGTTCTACATGCCCATTGTCTCTTTTTTATACATTTGCTAGTGAGACTATAATGTGGGAAAGGTGCAGGCAAAACTTTGTCCTGTTAAGCTAAGCTGGGGTAGCTATAATTCTTCCACCCACAGGATGTCAGCTTATATGGATAGGATGAATATAATTAACACAGGCTAATTAGTGTTTAATGTATATTCACCATGTTAGTTTCTATCAATGTTTTATAAAAGTTTATTAGCATCATTTATGACAACACAGCTATTTCTCAGGGAAAACAGATCACATGCCAAGGATGATGGGCTTCTTGTTCATATATATTTGATTTGCTCAAAATAAAACTAGAAAAGTATTTTTAAGATGAAAAAGTTGTATTTTTTATATTTATTGATAATTCAAGAACTGATGAGGCCTCAAATTTTTCAAATATCATTCTTGTTAAATTTCTTTATATTGAGGTATATTTGACACAAAAGATAAATTATTAAAAACTGCTTTTAAGAATTACAAATCTTATTAAATTACCATGTGCACTTATCCCTGTTTATGTCCCCATAGAACCCATAATATCTCTTAAGTTTCTGTTAATCTCAGTGCTCACACACACACACACACACACACACATACACACAAAACACTTTCAGATGTAAGCAGAGAAAATGAAATTTAAAAAATCATATAACATACATGTAAACTTTAGGACTGACCACATTAAGCTCAAAATTTGATGTGTCACAAATTTGTAATAATTCTGACTTCAGAAGTATGGTGATGAAACATATTAATGCTTCCTGATTATGTCCTCAGAGAGAAAATTCCAGTCTTGTATGAGAAAGTTCTTCCTTTTTTGTGTGACTCTCAGAGCTGTCCTTTGACCACATGCTCTAAATAAAGAGATACAGGAAATCAAAGGAATAAAATCAGTGACAAGTGTGTATAAAAAATAAGATTGGCTCACTCAGATGAAGTCCTTGACAGAATAAAGTAACCTGATTATACAGGGTTGACAGTCACGACCATATGAAATAAGGAAGTGAGGAGGTAAGCACCAGTAGTAACTCATTGTTTTTTACATTTCCTGTCATCACTTTAGTCACCTGAGCAAGTACCTTCAAACAAAAAAACAACAACAACAGAATAACAGCAATAACAATAAAAATTCAGTCTTATAATTTACCACGTGCTTTTTTATTCTAGTGTTCCAGGAATAGGTGAAGGTTTGAGATAAGGAACTGCCTGTGTTTCTACCACAACTTCAATGGTCTTGTTGCTTCAAGTGTCCAGGGAAAAGTCCAAGACATTTTGTCACAATTTTATATTATTTCCTGTTTTCATGGGCTCACCTTTTATTGTTTTATCACTTCAGCCCCAAAATATGAGGTATTCCCTTGCCTCTGGAGAGGAGCAAAAAAACAACCTGTACATCCACAAATTCTATGTAAGCACAGACCATTTTATCCCCTCTCTGGAGGCTTTATAGGGAAGTAGACATGACTTCATTTAAGCAAGGCAACTTGCCTTTGAAAGCCTATGGTAAATGAAAAGAATGACAAACATTCAAGTGCCTGCTGCATAAAGATCATTGTTATAGTGCTTGGGAAGTCCAGGTGGTAATAAGTTTAACTAGGAGACATTTCTTGGCTTCATGAAATTGAGATAGTAATATATAGCAAGAAACAATCATAGATTGCTGCAATATATAATATACTGTCACAAGCACATTGGAAATGTAATGGTTGGATTGGGGAAAATGGTAGTTTCAAGGGGAAGGAAGGTTTTTGGAAGTGGTGGTGGCTCCATTGAGGAAGCATTTATGAACAGCTATAGCAAGAAGAAAATAGAGGAAAGAAATACTGTTGTAACATTACATGTATATATATATATATATATATATATATGATGTGTGTGTATGTATATATGCATATGTGTGTATACATATGTACACATATAGAGACTGACCCTGCTTGGATAACCTGATTTTAAATGTAGCCCATATTTTGAAATCAGCCCAGATAGACTTCAGATGAGGAAATCAAGAAACAATTCAGATTCATCCTCAAATTGGTTCATCCTCCAAAGAACTAAGATGATAGTGTTTGTTTTTAAATTTATTTATTTTTAGTTTTCAGCATTGAATTCATAAGATTTTGATTTCTAAATTTTCTCCCCATCTCTGCTCTGCCTCCACTCCAAGATAGCATGAAATTTTATACAGGTTCTAGATATATGTTCATATTAAACATATTTTCAAATTGGTCATGGTGCAAAGAAGAAATAAAATGATGAGAAAGAAAAAACGAGAAAGAGCAAATAATATGTTTTGATCGGTATTCAGACTCTCGAGTTCTTTTTCTGGATATAAACAGTATTTTCCATTACAAGTTTTGGTAGTTGCCTAAGATCCTTGCAATGTTAAGAAGAGAAAAGTCTATCAAAGTGCATCATCACATAATGTTGCTCTTACTGAGTGCAGTATTCTGGTTCTGATCACTTCACTCAGCATAAGTTCATATAAGACCTTGGAGATTTTTCTGAAATCTGCAGGCTCATTCTGTTTTACAGCCCCATAGTATTCCATTACATTCATATACCGCAAGTTGTTCAGACATTCCCCAATTCATGGGCATCCTCTTAATTTCAAATTCTTGGCTACCACAAAAAGAGATGCTATGAATATTTTATACCTGTAGGTATCTTACCTCTTTTTATGATCTCTTTGAGATACAGACTTAGAAGAGAAATTGCTGGGACAAGACATAGTCACAGTTTTATAATCCTTTGGGCATAGTTCCAAATTGTTCTCTAGAATGGTTGAACCGATCACAAATCTATCAACAATGCATTGGTGTTCCTATTTTCCCACAAATTCTCTAGAGTTTTCATTTTTCTGTTTTGCCGTGCTAGCCAATCTGATAACTGTGATGTGGTACCTCAGAGTTGTATTGCTTTGCATTTTTCTAATCAATAGTTGTTTAATGTTTTTTTTTTTCCTATGACTATAGATAGCTTTAATTTCTTAATCTGAAGACTGTTGTTCATCTCCTTTGAACATTTACCAATTGGGTACTGACTTGTATTCTTATAAATTTGATTCAGTTCTCTATATATTTAAAAAAGGAAGCCTTAATCAGAGACACTAGCTGTAAAAACTTTTCCCCAGCTTTCTGCTTCCCTTCTATTTTGGCTGCATTACCTTTGTTTCTGTAAAAACTTTTCAATTTAATGTTATGAAAATCATGCATTTTGCATTTTATAATAAGTTCTATCTCTTGCTTGGTCATAAATTCTTCCCTTCAACATAGATTTGACAGATAAACTATTCCTTGCTCTTACAGCTTGGTTATAACATCAGCATTAACATCTAAATTTTATAGCCATTTTGACTTTATATCTAAATTTTGTAGTCATTTTGAATTTATATATTTATATGTGGTATAAGTTGTTGGTCTATGTCTTGTTTTCACCATACTCTTTCCTAGTTTTTCCAGGAACTTTTGTAAAATAGTGAGTTCTTCTCCCAGAAGCTGAAGTTTGGGGGTTTATCAAAGAGTAGATTACTATAGTCATTGACTATTGTGTCTTGCATATCTAACCTATGCTACTGATCCGCCACTCTACGTCCTCAACAGTACGAAATCCTTTTGATGATTTCAGCTTTATAATAAAATTTAAGATCTGGTATAGCTAGGCCACATTCTCTTGCATTACTTTCATTCATTCCCTTGATGTTCTGAACATTTCATTCTTTCAGATGAGTTTTGTTACTTTTTCTAGTTCTATAAAATAATATTTTGGTAGTTTGATATGGCACTGAATCAGTAAACTAACTTAAGGAGAATTGCCATTTTTATTAGCTCAGCATACCCATGGGCAATGCATGTTTTTTTTTTTAAATTATTAGATGTGACTTTATTTGCATGAAAATTGTTTTCTAATTGTGTTCATAAACTTCCTGGATTTGTCTTGGCAGGTAGACTATCAAATATTTTATAATGTCTATAGTACCTTTAAATGAAATTTCTCTATCTCTTGCTGTTGGGCTTTGTTAGTAATATATCAAAATGCCAATGACTTGTTTTGCTTTATTTTATATCCTCCAACTTTGCTGAAGTTGTTTATTACTTCAAACAGTTTTTTTATTCGATTCTCTAGGATTCTCTAAGTATACCATCATATCATTTGCAAAGAGTGGTAGTTTTGTTTCTTCTTTGTCTATTCTAATTGCTTCAGTTTCTCCTCTTATTGCTAAAGGTAACATTTCTGCTACCATATTGAATGTTAATGGTAAAAATATACACCCCTAAATTTATTGGAAATGTCTCTAGCTTCTTTCCATTACATTACATGTAATGACTGCTGATGGTTTTAGATAAATGCTATTTGTCATTTTAAGGAAAATTTGATTTCTTCCTATGCTATCTGCTATTTTAATAAGAATCAATGTTGTCTTTTGTCAAAAGCTATTTCTGCAAGCGCTAAGATAATCATATGGTTTCTGTTAGTTTTATTGTTGATATGGTTAATTTTTCTGGTAGTTTCCTGATATTGAAGAAGATCTGAATTCTTGGTATAAATCCTATCTAGTCATAGTGTATTATTCTAAAGATAAGTTACTGTAATCTTTTTGCTACTACCTTATTTAAAAAATTTTCATCTATAATCATTAAGCAAATTGATTTGTATATTTCTTTCTTTGTTTTGGCTCTTCATGGCACATTTGTATCATAAAAAGAATTTGGTTGAGCTTTTTCACCTCTTTTCTCAAATAGTCTATATAGTGTTGGAATTAGTTGTTTTTTCACGTGTTTGATACAATGTACTTGTAAATTCATTTGGTTTTGGAGATTTTTTTTCCTAGGGAGTTCATTGATGGCTTGTTCAATTTCTTTTTTTCTGAAACGGAACTTTTAAAGTATTTTATTTATTCTTCTGTTAATCTGGACAGAAGTTTTGTTCTTGTGTCTGCTGATGAAGCCTGTAAATTGCTTCTAGATCAGGATCAGAGCAAGAGGGCCCTGGATGTGACTCAGGCAGGAAAATATTATATAGACCATACTGTGAAAGAGCAAAAGAAACAGTAAAACAGAGAGAGGAATCCTACAAAGGTAGAACAGTACCCAAAATTGATCAAGCAAGCACTTTACAAACAATAAAGATTTTTGCTAGAGTGGAGATTAGGAAGAAACAGAAAAATAAAATTAAATATATGAAAAAATATTGGCATCCATGGGCATACAGTCTCCAGTGGTAAGACCCCCATGTCCTTCAGTGTAACCTGGGAAAATGCAGAAACATCCCAATGGCCTTGGCACACAGCAAACATCACTACTAGGAGGATCCTGGTTCAGCACTAGGGAGGATGCCAGACACCTAATGCCTCTAACAGTGGCACCCACACCCCCAATCCCTTAACACATCACCAGACACAAGAGTCCCACATGGGCCTCAAGGAACCACCAGATAAAAAGCCAGGGCCTGCAGCCACTGGCACAAGAAGCCTGAGACAGCAACCCTTTCAACTCAGAAACAGCTCAAATTTAAAATAAAGGAAAAAAGGCCAAAAAAGATGTGCAAAACAACAAAAACAATTATCTGATCAAAGAAAGTTATTATGGTGTCAGGGAACATCAAGACAAAATCAGCAGAGAATAGCAATGTCAAAACATCTATGGGAAAAACCCCAAAGAAAAATGGGAAGTTGTCTCAAGCACAAAAAGAATTCAATTAAGAACTCAAAACATGGCTGAAGATCATATACTAAAGGGAGAAGAAAATTGGGAAAATAAGTGACAGTGATGCAAGAGAATATGAAAAAAGAATCAACAACATGGAAAAAGAAAAGAACTGCTTAAAATGTAGAATAGATCAAATGAAAAAGGAGATAAAATTCACTGAAGTAAACAGCTTCTTAAAAAGTACAACTGGCTGAATAGAAAACAAAACACTAAAGATAACTGAGAAATCCAACTCCTTAAAAGGTAGAATTGGGCCAGTGGAAGCTAATGATTCTATGAGACATCAGAAATCAATCAAACTAATTCAAAAGAATGAAGAAATAGGACAAAATGTAAAATACTTAATAGGAAAAATAATTGACCTTGGAAATAGATCTAGGAGAGACAATATCAGAATCAGTGGACTATTTGAAGACCATAATCAAAAGGAGCATCTGGACAACATTTTTCAAAAACTTGTTAAGGCAAACTTTCCTAATCTTCTGGAATTAGAGGGCAAAATAGTCATTGGAAGACTGCACTGATTATCTCTGGAAAGAGATCCCAAAACAAAAATTCCAAAAAACATAATAGCCAAATTTCAGAACTCTCTGGTCAAGGAAAATATACTAGAAGTGGCCAAAAAGAAACAGTTCAAGCATTAGAGAATCACAAAAAGGATTACATGGGATTTACCTGCTTATTCCAGAAGGCAAAACAAAACAAAACAAAACAGGATTAGGAGAAAGAATCAATTACTTATCACAAATAAGAATAATCAATCAAAGAGACATAGACATTCAATAAAATGTAAGGATTTCAAGTTTTCCTAAGGATAAGGCCAGAATTACACCAAAAATTTGACCTACAATATCAAGATCCAAGAGAAGCATAAACAGGTAAGAATCTAAAAGAAAGCATGATTGATTCAACAGAGCTAATAGAGTTTGTATTTGTATGTGGGAAGATGGTACTTTTACTTGTTAAAAATTTGTATCAGTATTAGTAGAGATAGAAGAAATATACATAAATAAAAGATAAGGTTATAAGATGAATTTGAGGGCATTACATAAAACATACTCAGGAATCAGAAAGAGAAGTATATTGGGTGCACAAGGAAGGGAGAAGTAATAAATTATTTCTCATGAAGATGTACAAAAGACCTATTACAATGGGGGAACACAGGAAGATGATCAATGGGCATGACTTGAACCTTGTTTTAATTAATATTGTCCTAAAGATGAAATCATAAACATAAATATGAATATAGAAATCTGTCTTACTCAATAGGTAAGTAGGAGGAAGGAAATTAAATAAAGAGGGGGAATGGATTAATATGAATAGGGTAAATTGGGAGAGGGAGTAGACAGAAGCAAAACATGGGTGGGGAGATAAAGGGTGGATAACTGGAATCAATTAGGTACATAAGACATAGTAGTAAATGATGTTAATAACCTGGCACTTGATAAACCCAAAGACCACAACCTTCAGGATAAGAACTCACTAGTTAACAACAACTGCTGAGAAAACCAGAAAACAATAGGACACAAACTAGGTATGAACCATCATTTCACACAGCATACCAAGATGAGGTCAAAATGAGGGCATGATTTAGACATAAGGAGTGATATTGCCAGCAAATTGGAAGAGCAAAAGATAGTCTGTCAGATCTATGTAGAAGGGAAGAATCCAGGACCAAAAATGATAGAAAACATTACTAAATTTAAAATAGATAATTTTGATTGTTAAATTAAGATGTTTTTTTATGAACAAAAGAAGTACAAAAAAGATGGGAAGGAAAGCAGAAAGTTGGGAAATAATCTTGTACCAAGTGTACCTAATAAAGGTCTCATTTCTCAAATATGTAGAGAACTGAATTAAATTTATAAGAATATTGAATGTTTTGAACTTCACTTAACTGATGGTTATGAACTTCATGTAGATCATGTGGAAATCATCCCATTAAACCAGGTGTATAAAAGTTCAGTGACTCAGGAGAAATTTGTCTTTTGAGATGTCATACCTTCTTTTAAATTCATATTCCTGGGTGAGAATCCAACCAAAGCCCAACCTTTGTATCTCCTGGTTGTATGGTGAAGCGGGAGCATTTGGGTGGAGTGGTCTGTCGCACACACACACTTACCCCCCAAAAAAGAAAAAAAAAAAACAACTTCTTGCCATTTTTGCTCAGAAACCACCCCACATTCCAAAGTGGCTTATGGTACGTCAAGACTAAGGCTGGGGGCGGGGTAGATCCAAGATGGAATAGTAAGTAGAAAGATGAATGTACTCTAGTGCTTCCCCTGCAGCCCACAAAATTCCTGTTAGAAATGACTCTCAACAAAGTCTAGAACAGCAGAAGCCACAGAACAACAGAGAGAAAGAGGTTTCCAGCCAAAGGTAACCTGGAAGGCCAACAGGAAAGACTTATCTCAAGGGCACTGAGCAAAACAGAGCCCAGCCCTGGCCACTCCACACAGGAAGGAACAGGACCAGAATAGGTATCCAGGGCAGAATCCCCAGCAGGGAGGGTCCCAGATACCTCAACTCAATAGATACAAAGAAAGCACTAAAAGTCAGTGTGGGAGGGCTTCCCCAGCAAGGTGAAAGGGGAAGGGGTTCCTCCAGCAATAGCCCCAGGCAACTTCAGAAGGGCAGCAGCAGACAGCAGGCAGCTATGGTGGCTAGGAAGCAACCTGAGTCCATTGTCCAGGCAGCTCAGCTGAAAGCCTCTGGAAGTAGGGAGAAGCTGATCTAAACCTCAACCCTGAGTGACAGCTCTGCCCCCACTCAAAGCCCAAGGGAATTGTGCAACTGAGTTGAATCTCTTGAGAAAGGATTTGGAAGTCAAGTAACTGTCTGGGAAAATGCCCAAAGAAGGGGAAAAAAAATAAGACCATAGAAGATTACTTTCTTGGTGAACAGGTGTCTCTTCCCATCCTTTCAGATGAAGAAAAACAAGGTTTACTGTCACACGAAGTTAAGACCCCAGCCTCCAGGGCTTCCAAAGCGAACTTAAACTAGGCTCAGGCAATGGAAGAGATTGAAAAGTGAGTTATCCACTTGCTAAAGGAGAACCAAAAAAATGCTGAGGAAAACAATACATTTAAAAAAAGGCCGATGCACTTGGAAAAAGAGGTCCAAAAAGTCAATGAGGAGAAGGAGGTATTAAAAAGCAGAATTAGCCAAATGGAGAAGAAGGTTAAAAAGGTCACTGAACGAAATAGTTCTCTGAAATAGAGAAGTGAGTTCAGAAAAATGAATGACAATGAGATAAACCAAGATGTTAGAAAACAAAACCAAATGTGAAACATCTCATCAGAAAAACAACTGACCTGGAAAACAGATCCAGGAGAGACAATTTAAAAATTATAGGACTACTTGAAAGTCATGATCAAAAAAGAGCCAAGACATTATCTTCCATGAAATTATCTAGGAAAAGTGTCCTGATATTCTAGAACGAGAAGGTAAAATACATATTGACAGAATCCACTAATCATCTCCTGAAAGAGACCCAAAAAGAAAAACTCCTAGGAATATTGTGGCCAAATTTCAGAGTTCCCAGGTCAAGGAGAAAATACTGCAAGCAGCTGGTAAGAAACAATTCGATTATTGTTGGAAATACAATCAGGATAACAGGATCTGGCAGCTTCAACATTAAGGGATTGAAGGGCTTGGAACAGGATATTCCAGAAGTCAAAGAAACTGGGATTGAAACCAAGACTCACATACCCAGCAAAACTAAGTATAATACTTCAATGAAATAAATGGTCATACACATGCACACACTCACACATACATAGAGACAGAGTACACAGAGTGAATTGAAGAGGATGGGATCATATCTTAAAAAAAACATGAAATCAAGCAGTGAGAGAAAAATATATTGGGAGGAGAAAGGGAGAAATTGAATGGGGCAAATTATCTCTCATAAAAGAGGCAAGCAAAAGACTCATTAGTGGAGGGATAAAGAGGGGAGGTGAGAGAAAAACATGAAGTCTACTCTCATCACATTCCACTAAAGGAAAGAATAAAATGCACACTCATTTTGGTGGGAAGACCTATCTCACAATACAGGAAAGTGGGGGACAAGGGGACAAGCAGGGTGGGGGGGATGACAGAAGGGAGGGCATGGGGAGGAGAATGCAATTCGAGGTCGACACTCATGGGGAGGGATAGGATCAAAAGAGAATAGAAGTAATGGGGAACAGGATAGGATGGAGGGAAATATAGTTAGTCCTATACAACACAACTATTATGGAAGTCATTTGCAAAACTACACAGATTTGGCCTATATTGAATAGCTTGCCTACCAAAGGGAAGGGGTGGAGAGGGAGGGAGGTAAAGAAGTTGGAACTCAAAGTGTTAGGATCAACTGTAATGTTCTTACCACTAGGAAATAAGAAATACAGGTAAAGAGGTAAAGAAAGCTATCTGGCCCTACAGGACAAAAGAGAAGACGGAGACAAGGGCAGAGAGGGATGATAGAAGAAAGAGCAGATTGGTCACAGGGGCAATTAGAATGCTTGGGTTTGGGGGGGGAAGGGGATAAAAGGGGAGAAAATTTGTAACCCAAAATTTTGTGAAAATGAATGTTAAAAGTTAAATAAATTAAAAAAAATACTATCAAAAAACCTGCACAAAATAAAACCTCATTGCCATCACATTGTTACGTGAAATGACCAAAAAAAGAAAGAAAGAAATGGTCATTCAGTGATATAGAGGACTTTCAAGCATTCATGATGAAAAGACCAGAACTGAAGAGAAAATCTGACTTTCAAACACAAGAATCAAGAGAAGCATGAAAAGGCAAACAGAAAAGAGAAATCATAAAAGACTTTCTAAAGCTGAACTGTTTACTTTCCTACATGGAAAGAAAATATTTATAACTCTTGAGACTTTTCTCAGTATTTGGGTAGGTGGAGGAATTTGTACATACACACACACACACACACACACACACACACACACACACACACACATAGACAGAGAGTACAGGCTGTGTTTTATCAGAAGAGATGATATCCACACAAAAAAATAAAATAAAATAAAAATTAAGAGGTGAGGGACAAAAATACTGGGAGGAGCAAGGGAAAAAGGGAATGGGGAAGGCTATAACTCATAAAAGAGATAAAGAAAAATCTTGTTCAGTAGAGGAGAAAAGGTAGAAGGGGAGAGGGGAAAAATGAAGCTACTCTCTTGACATGTGGCTTAAGGAGGGAATAACATGCTCTCTAAATTTGGTATGAAAATCTATCTTATACTACAGGAAAGTAGAAGAGGCGACGAGTGGGGTGAGGGGAATGATAGACGGGAGGGTAAATGGGGGAACGTAGGAATTAGAAATAAACACCTTTGGGAAGGGACAAGGTCAAAAGAGGGAATAAAAAAATAAAGGGGGATAGAGGGCAAAATAGTATTACACAACATAATTATTATGGAAGTCTTTTGCAAAATGACATATGTTTAGTCTGTATTGAATTGTTTGCCTTCTCAGTGGGGATGGGTAGGGAGGGAGGGAGAAAAGTTGGAATTCAAAGTGTTAGAAATGAATGTTGAGAATTATTATTGCATATAACTGGGAAATAAGAAACACAGGTAAGGGGGTATAGAAATTTATCTTGCTCTACAACAAGAGAGAGAAGATGGGGATAAGGGAAGGGTGGGGTGTGATAGAAGGGAGGGTTCATTGAGGGAAAGGGTAATCAGAATGCAAGGTATTAGGGGGTGGGGGAAGGGAGAGATGGAGAGAAAAATTGGACGTGTTACAAAGTGATGTAAAAGCAATTAATATTAAAACAATTGACTGAATTGATTACTGACACTAAATCAGAGACATCTTTAGTTTGGAGAAACGATTTTTAGTCTAAGTCTCTCAGAGGCAGGTAACCTGGATTAAATTTGGCATTGATGGAAAAAATTAAGGTTTTAATGGTACATTTGATTTTATGATTGTTATTTAAGCAGGAACTAGAACATGTATAGAAAGGCTTCTACGCCACTTTAAAACTTGTCTCAAAAGATGTTGCTTAGTCAATGTGAAATTATAGTCATATCTGAAACCTGGTTATTGGAACTTGGTATTTTAAGATTCTGTGGGACTATTAACTGACTGTTCTGAGTCTAACTCCAGGTATGGATAGCAAGAAAGGCAGTCTGAGCCTCTAATCCATGATGCCAGTAAGCCTGTGAGATGCTGGTATGAACTGAAAAAGGTGATTTCATGGAAAGGGTGGGAGAGCAGCTGTTCAGCATGGGCTGAGGTAGGATTCTCCTGACTCAGTTTCCCCACTGACACCTGGCAGACTTTAAGCCTGACAGAATGCAAGTTGACAATCTACTCCTGCCTGGAACTGACATGAAATTGGGGAGATATTGTTTCCTTGCAACGTCCCTAGTTTTAGCTGCAATTTCCTATATTCAAAAGGTTTGTAAGCTTAATACCAGATCTATTAAATTATAGATTGTTGGTAGAGGAACATTGGAGCTTAAGTCTAAAATTAAACTATTAGACTTAGGACTTTAGACCAACAACAATAAGTTTAAGTCCTTTAATTCTCAGTAATAGTGTGAAGACAATTAGGTCAAGTGTTTATGAAGTTAACATACATAGTTAGTATTTGTGTCTTAGTTGGTTAACATTAAAAAAAAAAATTCGTTTGTGGTCTATATTTTAAATGCTTTCAAAGAAAGATCACCTGACCAAAAGTTGGAATTGTTTTATGTGATATGAATTGTGTTAAAAATGAAAAGTAACATTAAAAAAAAGAAAGGCTGTATGATATATATTACAAATTGTGTTGAAAGCTGAAAAAAAAAAAAGACTAAGGCTACCATTGCCTATTTCATTTTCAAAGATCTTTCTGCCATCTTCCATCTAGGAAAATTCTGTTCTTGCTACTTTAACTTTATTTAGTTATAATGTTCTGTCTGTGTAATAATTTTTTTCTACCAGAGCAAACACACAAATAAACAAAAACCAAAACCAAGTATGTTAAAAAGTTATAATGCAAAATCTGATGTGAGTGCTGAGGAAGATCTTTATCATTTGAGGGATAGGAGAAATGTTTTGGAAGAAGTTGACTTTTCAGTTGAACTTTTCAGATTAGGTATGAAAATGATAGTGAAAGATAAGGGAGAATCACTACTACAGAGAGTGAAGAATGTGAGAAAATAATTGAAGGTGGAAAGATTTCTTCCTACTTCAATCCACCATCTACACAGCTGTCCAAGTAATTTTGCTGAACTCTGATCACGTCACACCTTCCGTTCAATAAACTCCAGTGGTTTCTCATTATCTCTATAATTAAATATAGAACTCCTCTGTATGATCTTCAAAACTGTTTACAATCTGGCCTCTTCCTATCATTCAAATTGTCTTACGTATAACTACCCTCCATAGACTTCGTGACCCCTAAATAGCTACCTAATATCTGTTTCTCATCATGAAGTTCCATTTCCCATATGAAATATTTTGCACTACTTGCCCTTCATAACTAGAATGCTTTCTCTTCTCATTTTCAATGTTTATAATTTCTGGCTCCCTCAAAACTTCCCCTAAAAACTACCTTCTGCTATCACCTGTTTCTGGTGGTGTTGTTGTTCAGCCATTTTGATTTGTTTCCAGGTCTCCATGACCCATTTGGATTTTCATGGCAAAGATACAAGAGTTGTTTTCCATTTCTTTCTCCAGCTCATTTTACAGATGAGGAAACTGAGGCAAGCAAAGTTGTGACTTGTTCAGAGACACACAGCCAGTAAATGTCTGAGGCCAGATTTGAACTCAGGAAGACTTCCTGGCTCCAGGCCTGGCACTCTAGCCATTGTACCAACTAGTTGCTCATGAGCACACAAATGTGTAGGTGTGTTTTGTTTTTGTTGTTGTTTCTAACTCTTTCTGACTTCAGGTCAAGTTGTTTTATCTTTTACACTGCCTAGCTATCCCCTGTGTCTGGTTCTCCCTATCTAATAGTACATTTCCCTATAATGTTGATTTTCATCTGCTCTGTATCATATATAAATATTTACATGTTCCAGCCTCTCCCACATTAAAAGATAAGCAGCTTGAAAGCAGAGACTAAAATTGCCCCCCTCCTATATATCACCAATAGTTAGCACAAACCAAATAGATACTTGTTGATTTATTGGCAGGGGTTAGCCAAAGATGACTGAAAAATAGAGAACCTGGAGGGGAGTAATAGGAGATAAGACTGGAAAAGTTGATGTATGAAGGAAACGTAATAAAGAGTCTGTTATACAGAGAGTAGCCATATAAATTGATATCTTCTATAGGAGGCCTAATCCAAGGATTGGGGAGGGGTGAAAATAGGATATTCAGAAAATATTAAAGCATTTATGAACAAAGGGTCTTAATGCTGGCATTTATTTAGTATATTAAAGCTTATAAAATGCTTTCAAATAGAAACTCAGTTATGCAGATGGTCTCAATATCATTACCTCCATTTTGGTAATCCGGTAACTAAGGCAGAGAGAGATAAAGTGCTGAAGATCATATAGTAAGCATCACATTTGGAATTCAAATCCATCATTGCACTGACTCCAAGTCTAGTGATTTTTCTACTACACTAAGCTGGTTA
This sequence comes from Notamacropus eugenii, assembly GCF_028372415.1. Taxonomy (NCBI): domain Eukaryota; kingdom Metazoa; phylum Chordata; class Mammalia; order Diprotodontia; family Macropodidae; genus Notamacropus; species Notamacropus eugenii. The sequence goes on along the minus strand of NC_092875.1, from coordinate 138,205,270 downwards.
TCTGTTGGTACTTGAAATTATAATCAGGAATCTTGAAATTTAAGGATTTATGGGAATGATTGCATTACAGAGCAGGTGGGAAAAATATGAGAATGTAAGAAATACTTTGGGTATCCTCATGGGAAACCATAATTCTATCTCCATGATCTTTCATCTATATATAATATAATATTTTAAAACATATAAATCCTACTTCTAACACAGGGATTGATGTCTGAGCAGGGGAATAAAAGAACATAATTCCAATAAAATATGGAAGAAAAGAAAAACAGAGAGAGAGAGAGAAAGAGACAGACAGAGAGAGAGAGAGAGAGAGAGAGAGAGAGAGAGGGAGGGAGGGAGGGAAAGAGAGATAGACAGATAGACAGACAGATAGCAGACACCAAGGGAGAGAGACAGACAAAGAGAGAGAGAGAGAAGGGGAAAAAAAGGAAGGAAGAGTAGAAAAAGAAAAAAAAAAGAAAATTTTCTGTATATCTCCTAATTTGAGGAGCCTTTTAATTATCTCCAAAGAATCCCCAAACCCTGTATCCTTGTAGTGCCAATTCAATATTCACAACAGCCTTGCAGCCATGAATATCTCGGGGCAGTTCAGAATCTCATAATAACAGAGACTCTGCACAAGGAAGGCAGAACCAAAACATTTATTCAGACCAAACCTGTCACAACAACAAAATATATACAGAATAACAATGCAGAGGACAATATCATCTCCAAGCCTTACCCCTACTAGACTTTCCACAAACCAGGTCCATTACACTCATCACAAGCAGGCTCTCTTAAACAATATCACAGTCACAAAGTCACTCATGATAACTAGGAGCCTGCATTCTTCCTAGCTCTGACTGCTCTGAAGACTAATTTCCTCTCAGCTGTCATCTAGCTCTGCCTCTTCCTGCTCCACCCATTCAGTAAAGTCTTTCCGCCACAGGCTCCATGTGACTGAATGGGCCTATTATGAATAGGAAAGATATTCCAACTCAAATTGCCATTACCATCCTAAAGAAAATAGTGCAGCAACCAAGGACCTGCAGTTTGTGAAGGCAGTGAAACAAAACAAAATAACACACCAGGACCAAACCTACCATTTAATGAAGAAGTAGGCATTCCTTGATGTGAAGGAAACTATTTCTTTCTTTCCAGACATTCAATTAAACTAAATAATTATTTTTCTAACCTCAAATAATATGTGACTCTGGGCAAGTCTTTTAATCTATCAGGACCCTCCAAGCAATTCTCTAATACCCTAATTGCAAATTGAGTTTTGATTCTCATTGCCACAGCTTATTTTTGCCCCAGAATTCCCTATGCCAAGAAAATTAATGTCAGACCAAGAAAAATGTGCCAGGCAATGACCTAGGCGCTGGAGAAAAAAAGACAAAAATGAACCATAAAATGTCTTGTACTCTATTAGATTGGAGACCTTCCCTGTGTTTCTTCTTAGATAGAGAGTTGCTTCCTTGACTATTGTTACCCAGACTTCAACTTATCTCTTGAAGGATTTACGTAATGTATTGCCAAAGCAATATTCACAGTACTGATGGTGACTCTGAATATATTGGCATAGTTTTGAATCTCAAAGTATAACAGACTCTCCATATAGAAGGCAGAAGAAAAATATTTATTCAGACAACAGAAAGTCAAATCCATCATAGGAACAAAGAAATCATAATAACCAAGAACTCTGTACACATTATAAGGCCTTCACACAAATGAACACCCTCAAATCAAATGCCCTTCTGTCACTCATAGTCATCTGTCTGCTGTCTCTCTCTCTCCCAGATCTGACTGGTCTCTCTCATTTCCTCTCAGCTGATCAAACTCTTCTTGTTCTACCTGCTCAGCCAGCTCCTCCCACTACGGACTCATGTGACTCAAGCAGGTCACATGGGCCTGTTAATCAAAGAAAAAGGTCTTCCCATTATGCAAAAATACCTTAAAACACATTAACATTACATGCACCTGTTGGTAGACTGGGCTCTTAGCTAACACCTACCCCAGTGAATAACAGAGAAAATTTTCAAAGAAAATGTCAACCTCCAGAGAAAAAATTAGGGAATCAGAACACAAAATGAAGGAGACTATTTTCTCTTGTGTTATGTTTTGTTTTGGTTTGACTTTTCTCATGGTTTCTTCCATTTGTTTTAATTATTCTATGCAATATAACTATTGTGAAAACGAGTTTAATTAGAATGTATCTGTAGAACCCATATAAGGATTGCATGCTGTCTTGGGGAGGGAGAGGAAAGGGAAGGGAAGAAATTTTAAGAATTATGGAACTGATTGTTTAAAATTGAAAACAAATAAGTTAATTATCTGCAGACATCTTCCTTATCCTCTGTCAGGAAACATTAAAGGGAAAACAGGTTTTGAGGGTTTGTTTTTATTTTATATGTTTGGTGGGAGGGGACAACCTCTTCTGACACAAAGAAGTTAAATGACCATCCATAGACATCTACCTCTAGCTCTTTCAAGGAGGAACATATATGTCACAAATCTAAACTAAATATCTGTAAACAATTTATTAGCTATGCAATATGACATGTCTTATGTGACTCATTTATAATTTTAAGTCCCATCCAAAACAAATATCTCCTAGTTAAGTACATAGTGTCAGTCTTGATTTAGATTTCCCATCAAATCCATTACACTTTTTTTTTGTAGTTGTTTGTTGATTGTGGTTGAACAAATAATGATATTATATATATATGTATATATGTATATGTATATATAATGTATATGTGTAACATACATACACATGTATGCATATATATGTTTGTGTATATATGTGTATATATCACACTCATATATATTGTTTTATTCTTAAGTTGTCACTCAAATTTTAGAGTTCAATTTGTATTAAAAAAAAAAAAAACCTGTGGAGGCTGGAGAATAATTGAGTCACTTGGTCATAAAGGACACACACACTTTGCACATTGAAAGGTCTAGCATTAAGAATCAATAGGAGTCTCCATATGTCTTATGAAAACCTTGAGGTCAGTTCTATAGATATTAATTCAATTACCTTGAGGACAGTACTTAGTCTGCTATCCTCAGATAATTGCTAAATAAGCATATCTTTGCTTGTCTTGCAGTTCTTTGCTTGTTTGTTTGGTGTTCATAAGTATAGGTACAATGGTGAAAATGGGGGATATTATGAGAGTCTCTTGCTATCCTGCTCAGAATCTTAAAATGTAGCAGTTGTCTAGTCCAACTCTTATCTGAACTGATGTTTCCTTTAAAACACCTCTAAAAATCTCTCTCTCTCTCTCTCTCTCTCTCTCTCTCTCTCTCTCTCTCTCTCTCTCTCTCTCTCTTTCTCTCTCTCTCTCTCTCTCTCTCTGTAAGCATCTTGATACCCAGAAGGACCTGCTGCACAGATTCTTATATCTTCTTTTCTAAAAGAAAAGCAACTTTAAGAGGGGTAAACAATATTTCATTACGTATACCAACGGGGAAAATATAAGTAGGACTAACAGACAAGATTTCCAACTGTCTGACCATAGCCAATACATGCATTGTTACCAGAGAGAGAAGCACCAACATCTCGGTTATCAAAGCCCAGGGGTTTCTTAAAATGGCTGCCCAGAGTCTCATCTGGAACTTGAACTTTCTTCCAAAAACTAAGCCCCAAAGCAAAATCTTACCTAAGCATATATATACACTTTTCAGAGCTGGAGGACAGGAATTTTCCTGACCCAGTGTCTCATTAGCAATCAACAGAATGTGTGGACCTTCAAACAAAATAAGCCTCCCCTAATCAAATCTCCCTCAATAGCCCCACCTGAGGTCTATCAATGGGCTGGGAAGATTTTTAACTCCCACTACACTCACTCACTCTCTCTCTCTCTCTCTCTCTCTCTCTCTCTTTCTCTCTCTCTCTCTCTCCCCCTCTATCTGTCTGTCTGTCTGTCTCTGTATGTGGTTATACATACATATACATATACATAAATGCATATATGTATATATATATATATATATATATATATATATATATATATATATATATATATACGTACAGAGAGAGATCTACATAAATTATATATAGTTCTATATAGCTTACATACACCAATTGGTACCTTCTGACCTATCTCACCTTCCCAGAAGGCCAGCCTTCATGAAGATATTGTTCAAGTCACAATTACTACATACATGGGGTACAGATCTATATAAATCTCTATAGATCTCTATCTATATATATAGAGATGCATAGATGGCATATATATTCACACATATACATATCTATGGAATATAATTTGATAGTCTATGAATTCCTGAGCATTATTTGCCATTAATATCCTTTTTCTTACATATGGGGAAACCGAGACTGGTAGAAGGCAAATGATTTGCCCAGGGTCATGCAACTGCTTCAGGAAGGATTTAAACTTGGCTGTTCCTGACTCAAAGTTCAAGACTTTATATAATAAACCACAGCAATAAATGCACATTGTCCCTTTTCAGAACCCTTTTCAGGAGTGAAAAAAAGACATCCAGTAAAGTAGAATGATATGTCTCCATCATATGGTGATAAAAAAACAAAAAACAAAGAAACCCAAAAAAACCCTGGAGCTTTCATGTATAGAATTAATCTAGGGATTTCTCTCAGTCCATTTCTCATATCTCATTCCATTCAAGGGTAAATCATTGTCACTGCTCCTCTCCTACCCACTTCTCCACACAGATTACTGTCTCACAATTTGAGAGTACAGTTGGTTCTGCTTTAAGACATGTGCATTTCCTCAAAGCACCATGCTATGCAAAAATTTGCAATAAAAACCACAAGGCTTGAAGTAAAAACAGGGTTGTGAGTTTTGTTGTTGTTCAGTCATTTTCAGTTGTGTCCAACTCTTCATGACCCCATCTGGGGTTTTCTTGGCAAAGATTCTAGAGTGGTTTGCTATTTCCTTCTCAAGCTCATTTTAAGATGGGGAAGTTTAGACAAATAGAAAAGTGAATTGTCCAGGGTAGCAGAGCTAGTAAGTGTCTGAGACCAGATTTGAACTGAGAAAGATGAGTTTTGTGATTTCAGGTTTGACACTCTATCCATTACATCACCTACATTGCCTGGGTTGGAAGAAAGTGGTAAAAAATTTCATCAGGGACATACAATAAAAGTTAGGAAGATGATTAAAACAATAGGACAGTTTTTTTAAGTGTCAAATGTCTAATATATATCTATATCTATATCTATATCTATGTATCTATGTATCTATATATCTATGTATCTATCTATCTATCTATCTATCTATCTATCTATCTATCTATCTATCTATCTACACACACACACATACTGAAATAAATAATAGTAGCATACAAAATCTCAGACTGTTGCTCCACGTGTTTCCAAGTTGCCAAGGTCAGGGGTAAAGCTTCACACATGTTTGACATCAAGTCCAAGTTTATAGTAGAAGGCAAGGAGACAGTCTAGTCCTCATCATCCCACACTGGGAATTAATGCAATAAATGTTACTTTACCGTGAAAAAGACCTGAAATATGCTTATGGAAGGGGGGAATCAGAAAGTTTGAAGCTTGTGAGTGATTATTAATTTGTGCAGTTTTCTCATGGTTGAAATCATGTACTGGCAAATGTAAAACTTGGTTGAAATCATTTGAATAAATTCATGTTTTTTAAACAATTGTTATATTAGAACTAACAATACTTTTCTCTTTCATGTTTGTCTTAACTATTTATGATAATATCTTTAATTGTCTAGTTAATAGGGAGTGAATTTGGAAAGTTCAAAGGAATAGAAGTGTGACTAACCCTAGCATGGACTCCCGTGGTAATGTCACTGGGCTCTGAATTACTGGGCATTAGTATTGTCTCTAGCTGATTAAAAAAAAAAAAAAACACCTTTAGGAAATCGTGTCAGAATTTGTCATTAAAAGTGCTAAAAAGCCTACTTTAATATTTTAGCCATGATTTAATTAATTCCTTTCCTCTGTATGCTTAGCAGCATAATGACATTTTTGCTGATGGTAGATTACAGAGTTTCTAAGTTAGGTGGCATTTTGGAGAATAATAAATATCATACTGGGAAAGAGAAGTGGAGAGAAAAGTTGGAGGCAAGAATAAAGAAATGAAGCCACAGAGACATTTTTTAACAAATGATCAAGGTCCTAGTAAATATAATTAACATTAATACAACATAGAATTTAAAATAACATGATATACAATTAATCTACAATAGATAAGCCTGTAATATTTGGAGTATTTGATTATAATATTTAATATAAAATTAATTTGAATTTAGTTTATAGGAGGAAGAAGAGAATTCATTAAAACATTTTTAAGGATGTAAAATGCCATTTTATTTATTTAATTATTTTGATTTAATGAATTTATTTGTTTTCAGTTTTGAACAATTACTTCCATAAGTCTTAAATTTTCTCCTGCTCATTCTACCCTCCCTCCATGAGATAACATGCAGTCTTATGTGGGTTTCACACATACATTCATATTAAACATATTTTCACATTAGTCATGTTATGTAGCAGAATTAAAATGAAGGGAGAAATCATAAGAAAAACCAAACCAAAACAAAAAATAACACAAGAGAAAAGAGTCTGCTTGATTCTGTGCTCTGATTCCATAGTGTCTTCTCTGGACAAGGATGACATTTTGCAACAAGAGTCCTTTGGTCATGTTTTAAGTCCTTGCATTGTTGTGAAGGGCTAAGTCTAAACAGTCCATGCACACTGTAGCTTTTAAGGTGTACAATGTTCTCCTGGCTCTGCTCCTTTCACTCAGCATCAGTTTATATAAGTCTTTTTAAGTTTTTCTGAATTCAGACTGTTTGTCATTTCTTATAGCACAATAGTATTTCTTTATATTCATATACCATAATTTGTTCAACCATTCCTCAATTGATAAGCATCCCCTTGATTTCCAGTGCTTGACTACCACAAAAAGAACTGCTGTAAGTGTTTTTATATATGTAGGACCTATTCCCATTTGTTTTTATCCCTTTTGAATGCAGTCTTAGAAGTTATATTTCTGGGTCAAAGGGTATGCACATTTTTGTAGTCCTTGGATTATAGTTCCAAAAAGTTCTCCAGAATAATAGAATCAGCTCACAGCTCCTCCAACAATGAATTAGTGTTCCAACTCTCCCTCATTTTCTCCAACATTTATCATCTACTTGTTTTGTCATGTAAGCCAATCTAATAGGTGTGATGTAGTTCCTCAGAGTGGTTTTGATTTGCCTATTTCTAATCAATACTGATTTAGAGCATTTTTTATATGGTTCTAGATAGCTTTAATTTCTTCCTCTGAAAACTGAGCTGTAAATATCCTTTGACCATTTATCAATTGGCTTTTGTTCTTGTAAATTTGACTCAGTTTTCTATATATTTCAATAATGACCCTTTTATCACAGACACTAGTTGTAAAAAAATCTTTCCTAGTTTTCTACTTCCCTCCTAATCTTTATGGCATAGGTTTTGTTCAAAAACTTTTCAATTTAATGTAATCAAAATTATCCATTTTGCACTTCATGACATTTTCTATCTCTTGTTTGATCATAAATTTCTCCATTCTCTGTAAATCTGAAAAATACACTATCTTTGTTCACCTAATTTGTTTATAATATTGGCCTTTATACCTAGATTGTATACCCATTTGTAATTTATTCTTGTGTACACAGCCAGTCATTGGTTTATGTCCAGCTTCCACCACACTATTATCCATTTTTCCTAACAGTTTCTGTCAAGCAGTGAGTTCTTATCCAATAAGCTGGATTTATCAAACAGTAGACTATTATATAAATTGATAATTGTGTCTTGAGTATGTAACCTCTTCCACTGATCTACCTTTCTATTTCTTAGCCAGTTTTGATGATTGCCACTGTACAATACAACTTGAGATCTGTTATGGCTAGGCCACATTCTCTAGCATTTCTTTTTATTAATTCCCTTGATATTCTGGACTTTCTGTTTTTCCAGATGAGTTTTGATAATATTTTTTCTAGCTTTAGAAAATAATTTTCTGGCAATTTGATTGATATGGCACGGAATAAGTAAATTGATGTAGGTAGAATTGTCATTTTGATTATATTAGCTTGGTCTACCCACTAGCAACTGATATTTTTCCAATTACTTGTGCCTGACTTTATTTATGGGAAAATTGTTTTGTAATTGTGTACATAAAGTCCCTAAGTTTGTTTTGGTGGGAAGACTCCCAAATATTTTATAGTGTCCACCAAAACTTTAAATGGGATTTGTCTTTCTTTCTCTTGCTGTTGGGCTTGTGAGTAATATATAAAAATGAAGGTGATTTATGTGAGCATATTTTGTGAGCTGCAACTTTTCTAAAGTTGTTTATTATTGCAAGTAATTTCTTTACTTGATATTGTTAGATTTTCTTACTATATCATCATATCATCTACAAAGAGTGATAAGTTAGTTTCTACTTTTCCTATTCTAAGTACTTCAATTACTTTTTCTTCTCTTATCTCTAAAGTTAACATTTATAATACTACATTGAATAACAGTGGGGATAATGAACATCCTTGTTTCAACCCTGATTTTATTGGAAATGAGTCTAACTTGTGTCAATTACAAATAATGCTTGCTGGTGCTTTTATGTAGATATTGCTTATTACTTTAAGGAAGGCTCCATGTCCTGTGCTCACCAGTATTTTCAACAGTAATAGATGTTGTCTTTTGTCAAAAGCTTTTTCTGCATTTATTGAGAGAATCATGTGGTTTCTGTTAGTTTTGCTGTTGATATGATCAATAATGCTGTTGATTTTCTCAATATTGGTCCAACCCTGCATACCTGATATAAAGCACAACTGATCGTAGTGCATTATTCTAGTGCTATGCTGCTGTAATCTTTTTGATAATGTCTTGTTTAAAATTTTTGCATCGATATTCATTGCGATAATTGGTCTATAATTTTCTTTCTCTGTTTTGGATCTTCCTGGTTTAGGTATCAGAACCATATTTGTATCATAAAAAGAATTTAGTAGCACTCTTTCACAACTTTCCCAATTAGTCTATATAGTACTGGAATTAACTGTTCTTTAAATATTTGATAAAAATCACTTCTATATCCATCTTACTGTGGAGATTTTTTTTTCCCAAGGAGTTCCTTGATGGTTGTTCAACTTCTTTTTCTGAGATAGGGTTATTTAAGTATTCAACTTCCTCTTCTGTTAATCTGGGCAATTTATATTTTTAAAATACTCATCCATGTAAATTAGATTGTCAAATTTATGGGCATACAATTAGACAAAGAAATTTCTACCTGATGTTTTAATTTCCTCCTCGTTCGAGGTGAATTCACCCTTTTCGTGTTTGAAATCAGTAGTTTGGTTTGCTTCTTTTTTAATCAAATTGACCAAAGGTTTATCAATTTTATTGTTTTGTCATAAACCAACTCTTAGTTTCATTTATTAGTTTTCCTAATTTCAATTTTCCTAATTTCAATTTTATTAATCTCTCCTTTGGTTTTCAGAACTTTTAATTGGGTATTTTACTTGGGGATTTTCAAGTTTGTTTGTTTGTTTGTATTATTTTGTAGCTTTTTCAACTTCATGCCCAATTCATTGAATTCCTCTTTCCCTATTTTATTCATGTAGGCATTCAGTGACATAAAACTTCCCCCAAGAATTGCTTCTGCAACATCCCATAAGTCATGAAAGATTGTCTTATTATTGTCATTCTCTTGAATGAAATTATTTACTGTTTTTATATTTTTTAATCCACTGATTGTTTAGGTTTGGATTATTTAGTTTCCAAGTAATTTTTGATTTTTCTTTCCATGACCTTTTATTACATATAACTTTTATAGCATTACCATCTGGGCAGGATGCATTGACTATCTCTGCATTTCTGCACTGGATTGTGAGGATTTACGCCCTAGTACATGGCCAATTTTTTGTATGTGCCATGTACTGCTGAGAAAATGGTATATTCCTTTCAGTCCCCATTCAGTTTTCTCCACAGATCTACCATATCTACTTTATCCCCATTTTTATTCACCTCCTTAACTTCTTTCTTGTTTATTTTAAGGTTAAATTTATCAGGTTGAGAGAGGGGGAGATTCAGGTCCCCCACTAGTATAGCTTTTCTGTCTATTTCTTACTGTGACTGCTTCAACTTCTCCTCTAAAAAATGGATGCTATACCACTTGGTGCATATGTTTAGTAGTGATATTGCTTAATTGTCCATGGTGTCTTTTAGCAGGATATATTTTACTTTCTCATATCTTTTGGTTAGAACTATTTCTGCTTTTGTTTTGTCAGAGATTAGGATTGTTACCCCTTTGATTTTATATCAGCACAGGCAAAATATATTCTGCCCCAAACTTTACCCTGTGTGTATCCCCCTGTTTCAAGTTTCTTGTAAACAAAATATTGTAAGATTATGTTTTTTAATCCATTCTGCTATCCACCTGTTTTTATGGGAAAGTTCCTCCCATTCACATTCACAATTTCAAGTACTATTTGTGTGTTTTTATCCATTCTATTTCCCCCAATTTATGTCTTTGTTTCTTCCTTCTCACTTCCCCTCCACAACAGGTTTTTATTTTTAACCACTCCCTCCCTCACTCTTCCCTACCTTCTATCAGCCCTACTCCTTTTTATTCTTCTTTTCCATTAGTACCTCTTTCCTCCTTTTTAATCTCCCTTCCCTTTTCTTTCCCTACTACCCTCCTACTGCCTATAGGGCAAGTTAGATTTCTATACTTAACTGAGAATGTTGCTCTGTCCTTCAACCACATCAGGTGAGAGTGAATCCCCAAAAATGCTTATCTCCCTCTCCCTTTTCCCTCCTCTATGATTTTTTGCCTCTTCTTATGATGTAATTTACCTTTTTCTGTCTCCCCTTTTTCTCTTCTCCCATTGCAATTACCATGCACCCTTTAATGTTGCTTTTTATCATCACACTGTTTAATTTATACCCATTCCCTCTATCTACGTATATTCCTTTTAAATGCTTTAGTAAATATACAGCTCCCAAAATTAATAAACATCATCCTCCCATACAAAGAGACATATAACTTGCCCATATTGAATAATAAATTTTATTTTCCCCTGTTTACATTGTTATGCATCAGTTGGGTCTTGCATTTGAACGTGAAATTTTCTATTAAACTCTGACTTTATCATCATCAAGGCCTGGAAATTCTTTATTTTATTGAATGTCCATCTCCTTGTCTAAAATATCATACTTAATTTTGCTGGGTAATTGATCCTTGCTTATAGTCCAAACTTCTTTGCCCTACAGAATATCATATTCCAATCTCTCTAATCCTTTAATGTAGAAGTTGCAAGGTCCTAGGTGATCTTGACTTTAGTTCCTTGAATTGTTTCTTTCTGACTCCCTTTCAGGAGGTGAAAGATGGATTCTTTCAATGACTATTTGATGTCTGATTCTAGAAACTCAGGGCAGTTTTCCTTGATGATTTCTTGGAGCATATTGTCCAGGATCTTTTTTTCATCATGGTTTGTGATAGATGGATAATTCTTAAATTTTCCCTCCTGGATCTATTTTCCAGGTGAGTTGTTTTTTTTTTAAATTACATATTATGCATTTTATTCCATCTTTTTCATTCTTTAGATTTTGTTTGACTGATTATTGTTGTCTCATAAAATCACAATCTTCTAGTTGCCTAATTCTAATTTTCAATAAATTGTTTACTTCAATTAACTTTTGCACCTACTTTTCCATTTCTCCAATTGTTCCTTTTAAGGAGTTTTTTTTTCCTTCAGTTAGTTTTGTTCTTCTTTTCCCTTTTGTACAAATTTCCCAATTTGGTTTTGTGCTTCCTTAGCCACTTGCACAAATTTTCATTTTAAGGAGATATTCTCTTCAGCAATTTTTTTTTCATTTTGTCAATTTTTTTTTGTTTTAATTTATTGGCCACTGTTTCTTCTACCTCTCTGTTTTGACTTTTAAATCCAGGATAATTGTGGGGAAACCCACAAAGACCTAACCTCACCTCTGCTTTCCAACACCAGCCTGATCAGCACCAGGTAAACTACAGCATTTTAGCTGTTAGCTGAACAAACCAGAGGCCATGACACACAAAGCCTCAAGTATTAGGGACAAGAACTGTGGGAAAGATCTCCCTGTGTCAGAGATGCAGAGATCTACATTAAAAGCCAGGAAAAGGGTTGCAATCATGAGTAAGAAGCAAAGCAGAAAAAAAAGACCATAGAATCTTTCTGTGGGGGCAAGGACCAAAAAATAAATAGCAAAGAGGTCAGCATTGAAACTGCTCCCATCTGAAATTTCAGAAGGGAATATGAACTGGTCTGAAGCACAAAGAGCTTTACTTGAAGAGTTCAGGAAGGATTTTAAAACCAATATTAGAGATATAGAAGAAAAACTGATCAATGACTTTAAAAATATGAAAAAAAATCACAGAAGAATTTAAAAGGACAATCAGACAAATAGAGAAGGAAGTGCAAACACTAACTAGAGAAAATAACTCTTTGAAAGGAACAATTGGACAGATGGAAAAGGAGATGCAAAAGTTAACTGAAGAAAACAATTTGATAAAAATTAGAATGGGATAAGTAGAGCCTAATGAATCTATGAGACATCAAGAATCAGTCAAACAAAATCTAAAGAATGAAAGAGAAGAAAATGTACAATATCTAAATGGAAAAACCACTGACCTAAAAAGTAAATCCAGGAGAGAAAATATAAAGATTATTGCTCTACCCAAAGACTGTGATGAAAGAAGGACCCTGAACAATATCATCCAAGAAATTATCAAGGAAAATTGCCCAGAATTCCTAGACTTGGAGGCCAAAATAGTCATTGAATGAATCCACTATTCACGTCCTGAAAGGGAACCCAAACTAAAACCACCAAGGAACATCACTGCCATATTCCAGAACTATCAAATGGAGGAAAAAATACTACAGGGGGCCAGAAAGAAACAATTCAAATATCCAGGAGCTACAGCCAGGATCACACAGGCCTTTGCAGCTTCTACATTAAAAGACTGAAGAAATTGGAATACAATATTCCATTAGGCAAAGGAGCTGGGACTACAACCAAGAATTAATTACCCAACAAAATTGAGCATAATATTTCAGGCAAGGAGATGGATATTCAAAGAAATAAGTGATTTCCAGACCTTCCTGATGAAAAGGCCAGAACTCAATAGAAAATTCTATCTTTAAATACAGGTCTCAAGAGAGGCATAAAATGGTAAGCAGGGGGAAAAAACAAACTTATTACACAGTATGAGGAAACTGTTTATATCTGTATGATAGAAGATAATACTTATTAGTCTTGAGAGCTGTATATTTATTAAGAAATGTAGGAGGGAAATACACAGAGGGAGTGGGTATAATTTAAATGATATGATGATAACAAAAGTGATTTAAGGGTGTGAAGGGATTATAATGTGGGATGTGTAAAGGAGGAGGCAGAAAAAAATAAATTCCATCACAGGAAGAGACAAAAAAAAATATTACACTGGAGGGAGGGGAGGGAGATGAGCATTGTTTGAGAGGTACTCTCATCTGATTGGATTCAAGGAGGGTACAAAAAACTCAGTTAAGTATACAAATACAATTAACTTTTTATGTATTAGGAGGGGAAGAGGGAAAGAAAAGGGAGGGGAGGCTAAAAGGGAGGGAAGAAGTAGTAAAGGAAAAGGGGATTAAAAGTGAGGGGAACTGAAAGAAGAGAAGGAAGACTGAGGGACTTGGTAGTCAAAAATTAAAATTCTCTTGTGGAGGAGAATGAAGAAAGGAGAATTAAAAGCATAAACCAGAGTAAAGGGGATGGAGGGAAAACAAAAAGCTATCATACTATGAATATGAATGGGATGAACTCTCCAATAAAATGGAGATGGATAACAGAATGGATTGAAAACCAGGATCCAACTATATGTTGTTTACCAGAAACATATTTGAAATGGGAGCATACTCAATGGGCTAAGGTAAAAGTTTGGAGTAGAATATTTCGTGCTTCAGCTGATATAAAAATGCAGAGATAGCAATCCTAATCTTAGACAAAGCAAAAGCAGAAATAGATCTAATCAAAAGAGACAAGGAAAGAAAATATATCCTGCTTTAAGGCATCATAGAAAACAAAGCAATATCATTACTAATCATATATGCTCCAAGTGGCATAGAATCCTGAGTCTTAGAGGAGAAGTTAAGAAAGTTACAGGAAGAAATAGACAACAAAACTATACTAGTGGGGTACTGAAAATTCCCCCTCTTTTAACTTGATAAATATATTCACAATATAAACAAGAAAGAAGTTAAGGAAGTGAATAAAAACCTGGATAAAGCAGATATGATAGGTCTCTGGAGAAAATTGAATTGGGGTAGAAATGAATATACCATTATCTCAGCAGTACATGGCACATATACAAAAATTTACCATATACTAAGCCATAAACCCTCACAATCCATTGCAGAAAGGCAGAGATAGTCAAATGCATCCTTCTCAGATCATAATGCAAACTAACTAATATGGAAAGGCCATGGAAATATAAACCAAAAACTAATTGGAAACTAAATAATCTAATCCTAAAGAATGAATGGGTTAAACAAAAAAGTATAAAAACAATCAGCAATGTCATTCAAAAGAATGACAATAATGAGACAACTTACAAAATTTTATGGGATACTGCAAAAGTAGTTCTTAGAGGAAGTTTTATATCTTTTTATACCTACATGAATAATGTAGAGAAAGAGGAGATCAATAAATTGGGTATGCAGCAGAAAATGCTAGAAAAAGAATAAATTGAAAATTCGCAAGTAAATATCAAAATTAGAAATATTGAATACCAAAGGAGAAATTAATAAAATTAAAATGAAGAAAATTATTGAACTAATAAATAAAACTAAGAGTTGGTCTTATGAAAAAACCAATAAAATTGATAAACCATTGGTCAATTTGATTAAAGAAAAGAAAGAAGAAAACCAAACTCCCTATATCCAAAATGAAAAGGGTGAACTAATCTCCAATGAGGAAGAAGTTAAAACAATAATTAGAAATTACTCTGCCCAACTCCAAGCCCATAAATTCGACAATTTAAATAAGATGCATGATTATTTGAAAAAAATATAAATTGCTCAGACTAACAGAAGAGGAAGTTGAGTACTTAAATAACCCCATCTCAGAAAAGGAAATTGAATAAGTCACAAAAGAAATACCTAGGAAGAAATCTGCAGGGCCAGATGGATTTACAAGTGAATTCTATCAAACATTTAAAGAACAGTTAATTCAAATATCATATAGACTCTTTGGGAAATTGCCTAAGAAAGAGTAGTATCAAATAATTTTTATGATACAAATATGGTTCTGACACCTAAAGCAGGAAGAGCCACAAGAGAGAAAGAAAATTAAAGACCAGATTCTCTAATGAATATAGATGCAAAAATTTTAAATAAAATATTAGCAAAAACAATACAACAACTTACCATTAGAATAATAAATTATGATCAGGGAGAATTTACACCAGGAATGCAGAGCTGGTTCAATATCAGAAAAACTATTAGCATTATTGATCATTTCAACAACAAAGCTAACCAAAAACCACATGATTTTCTCAATAGATACAGAAAAAGCTTTTTGACAAAATACAACACCCATTCCTATTCAAAACAATGGAAAGCATAGAAATAAATGGAACATTCCATAAAATAACAAGCATTATCTACCTAAAACCATCAGCAAGCATTATATACAATGGGGACCAGTGAGATGCCATTTCTAATAAGATCAGGGGTGAAACAAGGATGTCCACTATCACCACTGTTATTCAACATGCTATTAGAAGTGCTAGCTGTAGCAATGGGAGAAGAAAAAGAAATAGAAGGAATTGAAACAGGCAAGAGAAAACTTAGTTATCATTGTTTGCAGATGATATGATGATATACTTAGCAAGAATCAAGTAAAAATCTACTTGAAATAATAAACAAGGTTGGCAACGTAACAGGTTACAAAATAAACCCAGATAAATCCTTTGCATTTCTATATATTACTAACAAAGCTCAGCAGTAAGAGACAGAAAGAGAAATCCCATTTAAAACTATGATAGACCCTGTAAAATATCTGAGAGTCTACCTGCCAAAGCACACCCAGTGACTATGTGGACAAAATTAGAAAACACTATTTGTGCAAATAAGGTCACATCTAAGTAAGTGGGAAAAAAATCAGTTGCTCAGGGGTAGACTGAGCTAATATAATAAAAATGGCAATTTTGCCTAAATTAATTTACTTCTTCAATGTCATACCAATCAAACTACCAGATAATTATTTTCTATAGCTATCAAAAGTAATATCAAAATTGATCTGGAAGAACAAAAGGTCCAGAATATCAAGGGAACTAATGAAAAGAAATACTAGGGAAGGTGGCCTAGCCCTATATTATAAAGTAGTAATCATCAAAACCACTTCATACTGGCTAAGAAACACAGGAATAGACAAGTGAAATAGATTAGGTACTCAAGACAGAGTAGTTAATGAATATAACAATCTACTGTTAGATAAACCCAAGTACCCCAGCTTCTGGAATAAGAGCTCACTATTTGACAAAAATTGCTGGGAAACCTGGATAACAGTGTGGGGAAAACTGGGCATAGACCAATGCCTCACCCTGTACACAAGAATAAAGTCCAAATGGATATGTGACCTAGGTATAAAGATTGGTACTGTAAATAAATTAGGGGAGCAAGGAATAGCATATTGTCAGATTTATGGAGAATGGAGAATTTTATGACCCAACAAGAGACAGAAAATATTATGATGTGCAAAATGGATAATTTCGATTACACTAAATTGAAATGTATTTGCATAAACAGACTCAACGCAACCAAGATTAGGAGGGAAATAGAAAACTGAGAAAGAATTTTTGCAACTAGTGTCTGTAATAAAGGCCTCATTTCTAAAATATATAGAGAACTGAGTCAAATGTACAAGAATAAAAGTCATTCCCCAATTGACAAATGATCAAAGGAGAAAAACAGGGAATTTTTGGAGGAAAAATTATAGCTGTCTCTAATCATATGAGAAAATGTTCTAAATCACTATTGATTAGAAAGATGCGAATCCAAACATCTCTGAGGTACCACAGCACACCTATTAGATTGGCTAACATGACAAAACAGGAAGATGATAAATGATAGAGAAGATGTGGGAGAGTTGGAACACTAATTCATTGTTGGTGGAGCTGTGAGCTGATCCAACCATTCTGGAGAGCAATTTGGAACTATGCCCAAAGTACTACAAAAATGTGCAATTGACATGACTTTGATCCAGCAATATCCCTCCTGAGACTCTATCCCAAAGAGAGCATAGAAATTGAAAAGGGACCCACATGTATAAAAATATTTATAGCATCTCTCTTTATGGTGGTTGAAAACTGGAAATCAAGGGGATGCCCATCAATTGGGGAATGGCTGAACAAGCTGTTGTATATGAATGTAATGGAATACTCTTGTGCTATGAGAAATGATAAACAGGAGGACTTCAGAGAAGCTTGGAAAGATTTATATAAACTGATGCTGAGTGAAAAGAGCAGATGCAGGAGGACTTTGTACATAGTAACAACCACAGTCAGTGAGGAATTTATCTGATGGATTTAGTACTTCATTGAAATGCATGGACTTAAAAAGTTTCCATTGGACTCTTGAGGCAAAATGCTTTCCACATCCAGAGAAAGAACTATGGAGTTGGATCACAGACCAAAAGAGACCATTTTCTTTTATGTTATGTTATGTTTTCTTTTCTTTTATGATTTCCCTCATTCATTTTAATTCTTCTATGCAACTTGCCTTTAATAGGAATGTAAGTGTGGCACCTCTATAAGACTGTGCACTATCTCAGGGAGAGAGTAATGAGAGAGGGAGGAATAAAGCGGAGGGAGTGGAAAAAAATTCTAAGATATATGGAAGTGATTATTGAACACTGAAAACAAATAAAATAATGCAATTTTTTTTAAAAATGTCCTTCTTGAGGTCTTCCAAGAATGCCCTTTGTTCTTGAGACCAGTTCATATTCCCTTTTGAGGTTTCTGGTTTGAGTACCATCTCAATGCTGTCCATTACTGAGTTGATATTTTGGTCTTTGTCCTCATGGTAAAATTCTATGGTCTTTGCTTTTCTGGTTTGCTTCTTGTTCATGATGACTGCTTCTTTCCTGACTTTTCAAGTGTATTTCTGCTTCTGGGCCACAGGAAACTCTATCCCACATTTTTTTGTGTTCATAACTTGAGGCTTTGTGTTCTGTGGCCTCTATTTCTTTCAGCTAGAAGCCAGAAAGCTGCAGCTTACCTGGTGCTAAACTGGCTGGTATATGCCAAGGAAAAGACCAAGGGAAGGCTTTCTGAGATTCCCCCGCATTACAATGAAGCTCACTGCATGAGGTATTGGGAAGGCCACAGACCCTGAGGTAGAGCACAAGAAGGCTCAGCAGTCAGTGAACCCCTATCTTCTCTGGTATCTACCCAATTTCCCTTGCTGTGCTATGACATACTTGGGGTCCTGGTGTTGGTGCTTACAGGTTCCACTCCATGGAGCTCAGGATATCCTCCTGGTTCACTGAGGTGGAGGTGTCTGGGACACCTCATAGTTCTGCACTGGTCCCCTTCAGCCACAGTAAGAAGGACTATTCTTGACAAACTCCCTAGCCTCTTGAGCTGAGAGATTGTTTGCCATTTCAACTGATCCCATTATTCCAGGTTTTTTTTTCCTGAAGCAGTTTTCAAGGCCATCAAGGGGAGCATGCAAATCCTTAGAGTTTACTCTGCCGTCTTGGCTCCTAGAAGTTCAAGTAGGTGACTTTCAAACCTTCTCTCTGTGGGCTGATAGTCCCAGGAGTGATTGCTACTGTTAACAGAGGTCCTGAACCTCTCTTTAACTCAACTTCACTGGACTCTCTTCCTATGATGACACGCTTGAGAATTCACTCTGGGACTTCTGCTTCAGTCCACCCTGGCATTTCCTACCCTGCTCCACTATGGTGGGATCTGTGCTGTTCCAGCCTGTATGCTTTGCACTTGCCCAGCCCCACTCACCAGATCCCTTCCATCCACCCTCCAGGCTGTGCTGGGCTGGAAATTCTCCACACTCTGTATCCTAGTGGGTTCTGCCACTCCAAAATTTGTTCAGATTCTCTTCTTAAAGGTATCTGAAGGCATTTGTGGAAGAACTAAGGTGAGTCCATGCTCTCACTCCACCATCTTGACTCTGCTTCCCCCCCATTATTTTTTTAAAGTTTCATTTTTCAGCCATATTTATTCTGAAAGACATTGGACTATTTGAAATCAATATTCTATTTCATTTATTTGAACGACCATTTTATTTTTGTAAGCAATGGAATTTTTTTTTTTTTTTTGCTGTGATGTTATCCATATATCACAATTTCTCCAGTGACGAAAAGGAACAATTTTTTTTGGCACTTCTAGCACTAGGTCATTGGATAGATAGATGGATAGATGGGATAGACAGACAGACAGACAGACAGATAGATAGATAGATAGATAGATAGATAGATAGATAGATAGATAGATAGATAGATAGATAGATAGATAGGTAGGTAGGTAGATAGATAGATAGATAGATATGTGTGTGTGCATGTGTGTGTATATGTATATGTTTCATCCTGAAGGACATAGAGACAGGATACTTATGACGATAAGGTTGGCCTCTAGTTAAGTTAATATTAAGGATGGAGACGCTGTGATCTTCATTTTATATAAGGAAGGATATTAAGTGAAAAAAAATTCAACAAAGTGTTAGAACATTGTTCTTTATAATTATTTGTCAATTCTAACCCATTCATTGGAAGTTAACTGGTTAGGCTTCACCAGGGTTACGGATGTGAGCTCCCCAGAACCAGATATGGCAGAGAGGGAGATAAACTAACCCAAACAATTTACACAGATATTAGCATTTTGATATAACAGAATGAAATAATTGTTGAATGCATGCTATACACATTCCTCAGGCAGAAAATGGTAATGGCAATTAAATACTGACTCCACAAGGGGGAAAATCATGGTAGTTGAGTAGATTAGGAATTGCTAAAGAGAAAAGATTGTTTCACTTTTGTCTGTTTCCACTTGATATCTTGAGTTGAAATATTTGGAGCATATCTTAAAAACCATGGATCTTGTCTCTACTAAAATGAGCTCTTGTTGAAGGGACCTTCTGAATCCCCAGGGTAGGAGACTACTTAAGGTTTCTGTAACCTTGATTATTAGAGGTCAATTTCAGAAGTGAGGAAAGGCGAGAGAGATACTCCACGAAGTTTACAAATTTGTCTGGCATCTGAAGTTGCTTCTATCTGTAGCTCTCTTATGGGGCAAAGAAAGCAAAAACAAAACAAAACAAAACAAAAAAAACTATTAAAATTGTTTTGGAAACACTAATTTTGCTGATGAGGTTATCTGAGAAAAAAATCTTCATGATAATGCCTTTTTAAATACTTTTTTGTGGCGAATGAATTTTCAGCAATGAAGTCACTGATTGCTCAAGAAAACATTCATCCCACTAATGAGTCTGATGACTAATACAGACAATTTCCAGTACAGAGAGCTTCTGCTCGTATACCAAAATAAGCCAGAATATTTGCGACAGAGGATAATTGAAACATGCTATAATGTTTAACACTGAGTTAGCCAACTTTTGTTAGGCATATAATACTCATTGCCAAATGTTTTCTACACAGTTTATACCTCACTGAGTACATTTAAGATTTAGTGACTTTAGTTGCATTCACTGTCATAGTCAAGCTACAGAAGTATGAGAACTTAGCCCACACTCATGAACACCTGGAACTTACTCTGTGTCAAGAAATGGCATTAATCAGGAAAATGGCCTGGGATCATCATGGTCATCAAAAATAAAGTGTCTTCTTAGCACATTGTCATGTATCAGTTCTTATAAAGTAGCACTGTGAAATGACAGCTCTATTACTAAATAGAACCTCTATTAATATAGACCCCACATAGCAAAAGATAATGAGTAAGCACTTTAAAATCATTATACACACACAAACACTTACATGTTTTTATGTATGCATGCATATATGTATATGTGTATATATGTGTATACATAGATATACACTTAGGAAACTATTCTGTTACCTGCATGTTACATGAAAAAAGCTTAAAGTTTGCCTTTTACTTTGCTTGTATTTAAATATTCCTATAGTTTTAATAGATGAGACAAATAGGTAAATTTACTTTCTTCAGTAGTAAAAAATAATGACTAAAAAAAAACTTCATTTAGGAAAGCGGTAAAGACAGGAGAGGGAAAGAGAGGAGAGTAGAAACATGTTTCCTGGATTTTTGTCTTCACATGGTGCTCCTGGCATTTTTCATTATGAGTAATTTGGAATTATGGTGGGTCAGTATTTTGTTTAGAGTTACTAAATCTTATACCATTGATTTTCTTTATGATATTGTTATTTATATTTTGTTGTCATGATTCTGTTCACTTCATTTTACATCCATTCATATGTCTTCCATAATTTTTCTGAAAAAATTCCCTTCATCATCTTCTACAGAGCAAAAGTATTTCTTACATTCACATGCCACAAATTGTTTAGCAGTTTCCCAGTTGTTAGCCATTCCCACATTTGCAAATCTTTGCCATGGCAAAATAAATAAACAAACAAGCTAACCCTGCTATTAATAGTAGATTTTTGGAAATATGCATCCTTTATTTTTTTCTTTGATCTCCTGGGGTATCTCCTAGCATTGAAATTTCTGGGTGAAAGAATATGCCTATTTTGATTCGTTTTGTTGCATATTCCAAAATGTTTTCCATAATGATTAGATTAATTTACAGTTCCAACAACGAGATGTCTTTCTATTTTCCCACATTCCCCCCAATATTTATCATTTTTTTTCTCTTCCCACATATTTGCCAATCTGATAGACATGAGATGGAATCACAGATAAGTTTTAATTTGCATTCCTCTAATTATTAGCAATATAGCATATTTTTATATGACAATTGAGAAACTTGATTTCTTCCTCTGAAAACTGCCTGCTCTTTTCCATAGGCACTATGTTAATTTGGGAATTATTTTAATTTAAAAAATGGCTATTTCCTATATATGTGAGAGTAGAGAACTTTATCAAAGTAATTCTGCAAATAAATTTCCCAATTGCCTGTTTTTCTTCTAATTTCTTCTAATTCTTTTAATTGTTTTTGATTGTGCAAAAACATTTCAAATTAATGCAATCAAAGTCATCCATTTCATCTGCTATGAACCTGTCTTTCTCTTTCTTGGTCATAGACTCTTCCCCTATCCATAAATCTGAAAGGTAATTTCTTCCAACCTCCCCTAATTTCTTATATCATCCTTTATCTCTAAGTCATACATCCATTTTGATCTGATCTTGGTATGCAATGTGATATATTCCATTATGCCTCGTTTTTGCCAGACTTTTTTCCAACTTTTTAACAGTATTTGTCAATAATACTGAATTCTTGCCCCAATAACTGGAATCTTAAATTCATCAAACAGTGGGTTACTATGCTCATTTGCTTCTGTATTATGTTCCATTGACCTGTCACTATAAGTATTATCCAGTACCAAATTATTTGAAGAGTATAAAGAGTATTGTTGCAGAATAGTTTGAGATTTGGTATAGCTAGGCAGCCTTTCATTGCATCTTTAAAATTATTGGTTTCCCTGATGTTCTTGAAATTGCATTCTTCTAGATGAATTTTGTTATTATTTTTTCTAGCTTAATAAAATAGTTCTTTGGTGGCTGGATTAATATATTGATATTGTACTTTAAAAGTAAATTGGTTTAAATTGTATTGTGATTTTCATTATCTGGCTCAGCCTACTCATGAGACTACTCATGAGTATTTCTCCAGTTCTTTAGATAAATCTTAATTTGTGTGAAGAATACTTTGTAAAATTGTTCCTATGTCTATCTCAGCAGCTACATTCCTTAGTGTTTTATGCTATGTGTAGTTATTTGAAATGGAATTTCTCTTTCCATCATGCCCCTTTCAGTTTTCTGTCAATATATAGGCATGTTGATGGTTTATGTGGGTTTGTTTTACATTCTGCAACTTAGTTGCTTATTAAACGTTTTGACTAGATTTTTGTTTGTTGATTAAATAGGGTTGTCTAAGAAAATCATCATATCACATGCAAAAAATGTAATAAATTGTTTTCTTCATGACCTATTCTTATTCCTTCAATTTCTTTCTGTTGTCTTATTGTTATACCTAGCTTTTCTAGTATAATATAGAATCAAAATGGTGATAATGGACATCCTTGCTTCACCTCTGATCTTATTAGAAAGTCTTCTAGTTTTCCCCGCTATGGATGATGCTTTCCTTTCTTTTTAGAGAAAATCTTCTTATCATTTTTTAAAAAATCTCCATTAATCCCTTTTCTTTCCAGTATTTCTAATAGGAACAAGCATTACATTTTGTCAATAAAACGCCTTTTCTGCATTCACTGAAATAATAATATGAATTTTCTTTTCCTTTTTTATTGATGTAGTTATATTCAATGACAGTTGGGAGATTCTATAATTTCGGAGTAACTGAACTGTTGGATCCATTTTGATTTTGGTCTCCTGCTGTGATTTATTTTACTACAGGCTTATTTGCTGAGTTGAAGGTTAGAAATGAGGCCCTGCTTTTCTTGTGGACTCAGAACAACACAGCTATGCTTCTGGAATTTTTTCCTTGCTTCTTACATGGGTACTACCTCTGCTCTCTCATGATTGTAACTGCTCCTTTTATACCTGGATCTGTGATTGTGTAATGGGTGAAAGAGTTGACAGGTGGCACCCATGAAGTTCCTGGTGCTAGTAGAAAGGTTCCCTAGAGTTGTCTTTTATCCTAGGTATCCAGTCTCCTTACCACTAGATCCTGCCAGTCGTGCTACCCCACACTCCCTACAACTACTCCTGCCTAGAGCTGTCATTTTGCTGATGATATATAATCCTCATCAGCACCTACACTGGTGTCTACAGACTATTCTATTTTCATCAGCTTCCCCGGGTTGGAAAAAATGACTTACTGTGATTTTTTCTGGGATTTCCTTAGTAGAATTTGATTTGCCACTCTTTCTTGGTCGTTGTGAAGGAGATATTATGAGAGCTAAGGCAAAAATATGTCCTCTCTCTTCACCATCTTAACTCTATCCCCAATAGCTTTTTTTCTTATGCAGCTGTAAAGAGGTAGTAAGTAACTGCTACATAAATGTGTTACCTACTCAACTCTTCTATCTCACCACTGCCAAAGTAGCAAACGATAAAGAAGACTGTTTCTGCTTCATGGGAAGAAAGAGGTGTGTTGTATAGGTTGCGATACGTTATACATCAGAACGTATTTTTATATAGAAGAAACATGATATTTAGATGTAATTGAAATAGTACTCTCAGAATTTTTCTTCAAGTGTATTATTAATCATTTCCTTTTTGTTTTGTTTTCCTGTATTTAAAGAGGAGCCGAATTTCTCTTTATAATGTATAGAAAAGTTCATTCTAATCTCTGAATAAGTGACTTGCAAGTGTTCTTTTGAAATGCAGTATGTTTTAAATTATAAACAGTTTGAACTCTTATGAAACTGCTGTCCATAAAATGAACTATCACTGTGCATTTTCACTTTCAGAATGTTTCATTTCATGTGCCATTCCAAAAAGCTTAAACATAAATAGCACCAGTAGGTTCAATAGACTTCATTCAGCTCACTCAAAATAGACTCCATTGGGAATTTCATAGCTAGAATCATTGGCTGGATGTGTGTAATTTAAGATAATTAAAATATATATTTATCTTTCTGTCCTTTGGAAATTATTAACAATTTGTTGGTTTTAGCCATTTTTATCCCCCCTCTCTTCTCAGCATAGCCATTTTCCATGAGATGCTAAAGACTTTAACAAGAACAAAAATGAAAATAATTTTTCCAGTGATTCACTGACAAATGACATTGTCACACATAAAAATAGATGTTTATACTAAATAGATATTTGCAGTATCATGGAGGATGTACTGTTTAAAGTCCAAAAAGAAGGATTCCTTAAAGAGGGAAAATTTCTATAGATGCATTTGTTAATGGCTAATTCTATGCTGATTTCATCAACATCTTTTGAATCATTATGTTCGTTGAAAAGATTTGGTTTAGCCAATGAATAAATCGTAGTTTTCAGATTACAACATGCCACAAGAAGGACAACCAATTGAGATGAATTCATAAGTTAAAGAAAAATAATTTACTAAGTACTATAATAAGTGTTGGGGATACAATTTAAAAATATCGTCTCTACTCTCCAGAAATTTCTGCTTTTTGTTGAGGAAAGCAACACATAAAACAATTTAGCTACGCAGCAGAAT
This sequence comes from Notamacropus eugenii, assembly GCF_028372415.1. Lineage (NCBI taxonomy): Eukaryota > Metazoa > Chordata > Mammalia > Diprotodontia > Macropodidae > Notamacropus > Notamacropus eugenii. The sequence goes on along the minus strand of NC_092875.1, from coordinate 138,179,962 downwards.
ATGAGGTCCAACAGTCTTTAGGGTAAATCAGCAGATATCTTGGGGAGTGTTTTAGGTAGGAAGGCATGTTTTCTGGAAGGTGCAGTGCAAGGGCATATTGTAAAGCTCAGAGGAAGAGATAAAACAGTGTTAGTAAAAATAAAAAGGTTTGATGGTTCTCCTTCTCATGATAAAGCTTCTAGTTAGTGAGTGTTGAGTCATCTAAGTGAGGTGAGCAACCAAGTAGAGGGGAGAGACAGGAAGCAGTAGGATTTAAGGCAGCAAGGGAAGATAATGGGGAAGAAAATAATCTCTCTTTTTCCCTCATGACTAGTACTTCTTTCTTGCCTACAAACTCAAATCACAAAAAAAGACAGAAAAACACCCAGCATATCAACTTCAAACATGTTTCAGCAAATAGCAACAAAGAAATAATTTCTTTGATAAAGTCCAGTCCATCAAAATAATATAACTCAAAATTTGAGTCCAACAAAGATATTTTGTTGTCAATCTTCCCACAAGAACATTTATCAACCATTTGGGATTACTGTATTTATACTAGGGTACAAGGATATGATGGAAGACAAAGGAAGTATAAGCCCTATATAACAATAACATTTGTTAACAATCAAGAAATTATATATTGAGTATTACTTATACAGCACCCACTATGATGTTAACACCACGATAAGGAATGATTTTTGCCCTCAAATAATTAATTCATTTTTTGATTATAATGATTCATAATGAAAAATTTATAGTGAAAAATAAGATAGAAAAATAAAATAAAAAGCAGGAACAACAAAATAATTCACAATCGTACACTTCATTTTTGTACAAAACTTTGCCATTTATTTTCTTTAGAAGGTTGAGGTGATCATTAGATCTGAGCATTTCTTCTAATAGAATTTCTGACATTTTTGAGTTTAGATTTTTCATTTTCTGTCCAGTTATTGCACATAATTTACATTTTAGATGTTAACCTATTTTATCCAAGTAGCATGTTTCTATTATAAAATTCTACATAATATCAAATGAAAATTTTTTTTCAATTGTTGCAAATGCCACCTTCCAATTTGGAGACTAAAATTTTTATTTTTCTGTTTTTGTAAATCAAAATAATTAAAAGTACTTTCCTGCAAGCATTGTTAGTCTATTCAAAGTAAAAGTTCTTTTAAAACACTAGATGAAAAGTTCTACTACTTTTTGCCATTATCTTTTCTTTGATGTGTAAAATGTCTTCTTATATTTTTGTTCTGAGATTTTTAATTTTTTATCTTCAAATTTAATCATGTTAAAAATCTTTGTTTTACTAATAAATGTGCTTAATCATACTTTATTTTCTAAAACGGTAGATAAGTAGATAATGCAATCTAAGATAAGCCCTAATGCCCATTCAGTGATCAGGCATCTTTAGAAAGTAGCCAAGGGATGTTCCTTTTAAGGCCTTAGGTCAGGGTCTTCCATTGCATTCTGGGCCATGTTCAGGCATACTGATGAATATCTGGCCACTGGATCCAGATGGTTCTGGAGGAGAAAGTGAGGTTGGTGACATTGCACAGCCCTCCCTCACTCGAACCACAGTCAACTGTAAGTCATTTTATCATTTGCCTGATGTCATGGTTCTCTTCAAAAAATGAAGGACAAATACAACAAAAACATCCTTTTCAATAAAATTGAATATTTTCCGAATTTTTTCTCTTTGATCCATTTGCTATTTGGGTAGGAGGCAGATAATTGACTCAGTGGATAGAATATTGAATTTGGATTCAGGAAGAATTGAGTTAAAATCTCACCTCAAACACTTACAGTTATGAAATCCTGGGAAAGTCACAACCTTTGTTTGCCTTTATCAACTGGAGAAAGAAATGGCCAGCTACGGCCCATAGGTCATGAAGAGTAAGAAATGATTTAACAACAAATAATTATTTTTGCACTATTCTCACATTATTCAGTCTCAATTTAGGCATGCCTCTTTTGTTCACATTTTATTTATTGATTGTAATTGTTATTTCACAAGGGTTACATAAAAATAATTAAATATTTGCTCTTCACTGCTCTTTTCATTTCTACTTCTATTTGATATCTTCCTTTTATGTACTGTCATCCATCTCATTCTGAATTTATCTTCTTTCTTAAAGTGTTACAGTTTGGTTTATTCATAGACATTTTATCTTCTAATTAGAGTCAAAGATGCAAAAGTGGAGAAACAATTTCCTGTACACCTAAAAACAAATCTCCCTCACCACCCAATAACATAGAAATTAAAAATAATAAATCTTCGCAGAATTAATATAACTCTTTCCTATGAGAAGTGGGAAGCAATAAAAGTACAAATTGATGGGTAACAAAGAGGTCATTGTAACTAAAATTTTGGGGGCAGTTTCCCAGAGAATGTGGCACTTCATTCATCAGTTCCATTGTGTACAATCTTGTTTTGCATAAGTAGAGTAAAACTGAAAACTTCTTCTAAAGGAAAAGGACAGAATTAGAAAAATAGTAGGATAAGATTTAGCATGGATTACATGTGGTGAAAGGTAATAAGGATTTGTTAAGAACTTACTATGGAGACAAAGTCAAGGTGGCTGAGAAAAGACAGGGAAATCCCCTCTACCCTAAACAAAACCTCTCCAAACAACTTTAAATAATGCCTTAAAAGTAATTTTGGAGTGGCAGATTAGTAAAGGTAGCACACACACACACAAATATTAAAGAAAATAACACCTTAAAAAACCAGGAAAATCGAAGGGGTAAAAGTGACACAAAAATCTAATGAAGAAAAGAATAAATTGAAAAGCAGAGCTGGCCAAATAGAAAAGGAGGTACAAAAGTTCACTAAAGAAAATCATTCCTGGGCAGAGCCAAGATGGTGAGTAAAAGGACACACCTCCAGAAGCTGTGTCCCCATATCCCACAAAATACCTGTAAAAATGACTCACACAGATTCTAGAGCAGCAGTAGACACAAAACAAGTTTTGCAGAGGTTTCTAGCCCAAGGCAGCCTGGAAGGTCAACAGGAAAGATTTATCACACTGGGCACAGAGTGGAGCACAGCCCAGCACGGGCCACAGTGAGGCTGGGACACCACCTGGAACAGGCTTCAGGATGCCACCACAGCAGAATTCCCAGATTGCTGAACCCACAAATGCCAAAGACAGCTTCAAAGGTCAGTGAGAAAGCTGTTTCACCTGCATGAGAAGGGGGCAGGGTCCTCCTGCCCTAGCTTAAGCCCCAGGCACACCCAGGCAGCAGCAGCTTCCACTGTTGGAGCCCGAGCCTAAAGACTCTGGGGGAATTAAGCTGCTGATATGAATCTCAGCCCTGAGTAGAAGCCATGGGGAAAGGAGCAAGAGCGCAGGCTGGTGTGGTGAAGCTGGTGGAGATTCTGGAGAGGAAATTCTCCTGCTAGATCCTGGGCAAAAAAGGGCACTTGTAGTTGTTCTCAGATCAGAGTACAGGTCAGGAGAGGAGTAAATTCCTCTCCCTTGATTGTGACACCTTCGAGGAGCTGAAAACTGACAGGTCCCCAGAGTTACTCTCCTCTTGATAAAGAACTCAACAGTCAAGTAATTGGCTTGGAAAATTCCCCAAAAAGGGAGAAAGAATAAGACAATAGAAGGTTACATTCTTGGTGAGCAGGTATTCTCTTCCATCCTTTTGGATGAGGAAGAACAATGCTTAACATTAGAAGAAGAACCAAAGTCAAGGATTCTGCATCCAAAACTTCCAAAGTAAATATGCAGTGGTCTCAAGCCGTAGAAGAGCTCAAAAAAATATTTTGAAAACCAGGTAAGAGAGGTGGAGGAAAAATTGGGAAGAGAAATGACAGCGATGCAAGAAAATCATGAAAAGTGAGACAACAACTTGCCAAAGCAGATCCAAAAAAATACTGAAAAAACTTGCAGCTTTAAAAACAGACGAGCCCAAGTGGCAAAAGAAGTCCAAAAAGCAAATGAGGAGAAAATGCTTTAAAAAGCAGAATTAGTCAAATGGAAAAGGAGGTTCAAAACTCACTGAAGAAAATAGTTTTTTAAAAAATTACAAAGCAACCGATGGAAGTTAATGAATATGTGAGAAACCAAGAAATTACAAAACAAAACCAAAAGAATAAAAAAAAAATAGAAGACCATATGAAATATCTCATTGAAAATACAACTAACCTGGAAAATAGATCCAGGAGAGATAATTTAAAATTATGGGACTATCTGAAAGCCATGATCAGCAAAAGAGCCTAGACATCATCTTTCATGAAATTATCAAGGAACACTGCCTGGATATTCTGGAACTAGAGTGCAAAATAAATATAGAAAGGATTCACAAATCACTTTGTGAAAGATATCTGAAAAGAAAAAAAAATCCTAAAAATATTGTAGCCAAATTCCAGAGTTGCCAGATCAAGGAGAAAATGTTGCAAGGAGCCAGAAAGAAGCAATTCAAGTATTGTGGAACAACAATCAGGATAACAAAAGACCTAGGAGCTTCTACATTAAGGGACTGAAAGGTGTGGAATACAAAATTACAGAAGTCAAAGGAACTAGAATTAAAATCAAGAATCACCTAACCAGTAAAACTGAGTATAATACTTCAAGGGAAAAATGGCATTCAGTGAAACACAGGACTTTCAAGCATTCTTGATGAAAAGACCAGAGCTGAATAAAAAATTTAGCTTTCTAACACGAGTCAAGAGAAGCATCAAAAGGTAAATAGGAAAGAGAAATCATAAGGGACTTACTAAAGTTAAACTGTTTATATTCCTACATGGAAACATAATATTTGTACCTTTTGAAAATATTCTCAGTATTTCAGTAGATGGAAGGGTTATACAACTATATATATATATATATATATTTATATTTATATTTATACATATATTTATATTTATATATAGTTATACATATATATACAAAACTTTATATATAGTTATATATACATAGTTTTATATATATAGTTATATATGCATAGTTTTATATATAGCTATATATATAGCTATATATATAGTTATATATATACAAATATATGTGTATATATATATGTGTGTGTGTATATATATAAATGTATACATATATGTATATATATATGTATGTATACACAGAGGGCACAGACTGCATTGAGTAGGAAGGGTTGTTATATAAAAATTGTGTTTGTCCTTCGTTGCAGAAGAAGACCATGCCATCAGAGAAATGATGACATTACTTGCACTTGACTTTGTTTTGAGTGAAGGAGGGCTGTGGAAGTCACCAGCCTCACTTCTCCAGAGCCATCTGAATCCAGTGACCTGATATTTCTCATGATGACTGGAGATGGCCCAGGATGAATTGGGAAATGTTGGGCCCTTTAGGCCAAGGTCTTTGCAGGTACGCACATAAGGTGATGCAATGCCCATTCATTGAATAGGCCTGTTTAAGAATAGCCAGGCATAGTCCCTTAAATGAGTCAAGAAAAACAAAGACAACAGGTTATGTGGGAAACCGCAACAGTTACTATTGATAGTCACTTTAAAGCTAATTAAGGGGTGAAAAAGGAATATGATAGGAGGAGAAAGGGAGAAATTGAACTGGGCAAATTATCTCTCATGAAAAAGACAAGAAAAAGCTTTTTCAATGGATATAAAAAGGGGGAGGGGGTGAGAGGAAAAAGTGAAGCTTACTTTCATTGCATTTGGCTTAAGGAGGGTATAAAATGCATACTTAATTTGGAATGAAAATCTATCTTACACTGCAGGAAAGTGGGGGAGAAAGGGATAAGTGGAGTGTGGGGGGGATGAGAGAAGGAAGGGCAAATGAGAGGACAGGAGTAAGTCATAGTGAACACTTTGGGGAAGGATAAGATCAAAAGAGAGAACAGAATAAATGGAGGGGGCAGAATAGGATAGAGGGAAATATAGTTAGTCTTTCACAACATGACTACTATTGAAGTCTTTAGCAAAACTACACATTTATAGCCTATATTGAACTGCTTGCCTTCTCAGTGGGGATGGGTGGGGAGGGAGGAAGGGAGAGAAGTTGGAACTCAAAGTTTAATAACACATGTTGGGAATCGTTTTTGCATGTAACTGGGAAAAAAAAAATAGAGGTAATGGGGTATAGAAATCTATCTTGCCCTACAAGAAAAGAAAGAAGATGAGGGAAGGGAGGTGTGTGCTAGAAAGGAGGATGGATTGGGGGAAGAAGTACTCAGAATGCAGGGTATTTTGAGGTGGGGGGAGGGGAGAGATGGGGATAAAATTTCAAATTTAAAATCTTGTGGAAATGAATGTTGAAAAGTAAAAATAAATAAATAAATTAGAGGAAAATAAGGTCAGAGTTGAGCTGAGCCTTGAAAAAAGTCAGGGAAGTCAGAAAACAAAGCTGAGGACAGGAAGTGTACCTGAGGGGTGGCCAAAACAAAAGCGTGATGACAGGAAATAGTCCCACATGTCATGAAAAGCAAGAATGCCAGTGTGACTGAATTATAAAATATATAGAGGAGAAAATGTGCTGTTAAAATATACTTCCCCCATATGCTAAAAAAAATACTTTTGGATTTTATTGGTGTATGAATGTGATAAAATTCCCAAGGAATGATTTTTCAAGTTTTTCTACATGCAGTACACATGAGGCATTGTTGCTGAACTTTGTAGTCCTTATTCCTGGCTCTATAATTCTTTTTTTTTTTTTAATTAAAATAAATTTGTTTAAAAGAGAAAATCATTCCTAAATGATCTAGTGGAAGCTAATGACTTTGTGAAACATCAAGCATTAAGAAAACAAAATCAAACAAGATAATGTGAAATATCTCATTGGAAAAACTTACCTGGAAAATAGAGTAAGGAGAGATACTTTAGGATCATTGGAGTGTCTGAAGTTCATGATTAAAAAAACAAAAAACAAAAAACAAATACCTCCCTAGCATCTTTCAAAAACTAACAAGGAATATTTCTCAGCTCTTCAGCATCCAGAGAGTAAAATAGAAACTGAAATAATCCACCCATTACCTTCTGAAAGATACCTTACAACGTAAACTCCAAGGAATATTATTGCCAAATTTTAGACTTCTCAAGAAGAACATATTGCAAGAAGCCAAAAAGAAGCAATTCAGATATCAAGAATTCACAGTCAGAAAAATATTTAGCAGTTTCTGAATTAAAGGATTAGAAGGCTTGGAATGTGATACTTTTGAGCAAAGTGCTTAGGATTACAGCAAAGTATCAAGTACCCAGAAAAAATAGAGTATAGTCTTTTGGGAATGAAATGGATATTCAATGAAAGAGAGGACTTTCAAGCATTCCTGATTAAGAGGCCACAGCTGAATAGAAAATTTGACTTTCAAGTACAAGACTTGGGAGAAGCATAAAAAGGTGAACAGTGAAGAGAAATCATCAAAGATTCAGTAAGGTTAAATTATTGACGGTCCAACATGGGAAAGTGATAAGTGTAAGTCCCAGAAAAATTCTCATTATTAGGGAAGTAAAAAGTAGTAAATTGACAGAAAGAATGGGTGTGAGTTGAATATGATGGTATAATTACCTAAAAAAAAGTAAGGAGGGTGTAAGTGGAATTCACTAGGAGAAGGGAAAGGGAGAAGTAAAGCAGGGGTAAATTATCTGACATAAAAGAGAGACAAAGAAGCTTTTTTAGTGAAGCAGAAGATGAGGGTGGTGGGGAAGTGAGCTTGTGAACTTTACTCTCAAATGAATTAGCACAAATTGAGAATAGCATGCACACTCAGTTGTATATAGATATCTATCTCACCCTGCAGGAAAGTAGAAATGGAAGAGGAAAAACTAAGAGGGCCAGAAATGGAAGGGCGGATTAAAAGGGAGGTAAAAGTCATAAGCAAAAAGATTTTGAACATGGACATTAGAGAGAGAGGGAGAGGGGAAATAAAATGGAGGGAAATACCTAGCAACCATAATTTTAAAAAATCAACATTGAATTTCCCTGATAAATATCTCATTTCTAAAATATAGAGGGAACAGAGTGAAATTTATATTAATAAGAGCCATTCCTCAATCGATAAATGTTCAAAGAATGTGGACACAAAGATTTCATTAAAGAAATCAAAGCAATCACTAGCTATAGTTATAAGAAAAAAACATTGTAAGTCAATTTTGATTAAAGAAATGCAAAATAAAATGATTCTGAGCTACTTACCTACACCTATCAGATTGGTTAATGTGAAAGAAAAGAAAATGTTGGAGAGGGTGTGAGAAAAATTATTGCTCTATTGTTGAAGTTGTAACCTGATTTCAATAATTCAGTAATTCTTTAGAGCAATTTGGAGCTATGACCAAAGAGCTATAAAAATTGACCTAGCAATACCCCCATTGGGTCTGTCTCCCAAAGAGAAAAATAGCAAAAAGGAAAAGGATATGTATTACAAAAATATTTTTAGTATCTCTTTATGTGGTGAAAAGGAATAATAAATTGAGAGGATAGCTATCAATTAGAGAATGGTTGAAGAAGTTGTTGTATACAATTGTGATGTAACATCATTGTGCTATAAGAAAACACAGGCAGGATGTTCTTTAAAAAACCTGGGAAGATTTACATGACTTGACACCAGGTGAAATGAGGAGAGCCAGGAGAATGTCATATACAGTAACAGCAATGTTGTATGATGATCAACTCTGAATGACTGAGCTATTTTCTGCAAAACAAGTTCATAAGGACTTATGAAAAATGCCATCCACCTCCAGAAAATGAACTAAATGAATCTGAATGCAGATCAAAATGTACTTTTAAACTTTCTTTTTCTTTTCTTTTGAATCTGTTTTTACCTTCACAACATGACTAGCATAGAAATATGGTTTGCGTGATGGCACATTCATCATCTACATCAAATTGCTTCCTTTCTCAATGGGGTCAGGAGGAAAAGGAGGAAGAGAATTTGGAACCTCATTTTAAAATGAATAGTAAAAATTGTTTTTACATGTAATTGAGTAAAATACAATATTATTTTTTAAAATACTGTGATTTAGGCAATGCATTAAGCACTGAGGATTCAAAGAAAGAGAAAACACAGTGCCTGCACTCAAATAGCTTACCTTCTAATGGAAGATTCAAAACTTCAAGAGAAAGATGAATAAGTTTTAAGCAAAATGCAGTAGCAATGATTATTTATGATTAACAAGTGATTTGTAAAGATACAACTGAGTGTATATATATATATATATATGTATAGATATAGATATAGATACATATAGATATATATGAAATGAGGGGCACTGCTCTGCTCATACATCTAGGGAAAGGACTAGATAGTCCATTGCCTCTTGATAAACCTAAAATGGAAATAAAAAAATAATCAGATGAATTCAGAGTTTTAAATACGACAATCTAGTTTCAGTTATGTATAATAATCATTTTATCAATGACAAAATTTTTAAAAAATCTGACAGGAGAGTTTGTTGAAAGAAGGAATAGGTGATACTTGACAACATATTTTACTAAGCTCAAAACTCAGTGCTTTGAAAATAGTAAATATTAATAAATTGTAATTGAACTGAAGTTATTTTACACATATAATTTTTGACATGATGGTGCTATATTCTTGGCTTCCAAGAAGGAAGATTATAAGAGAAATATTGTGTAGGTTACATAATATGACAAAATATTTTCTGTCCTTCTGAACATTCCAATCTTATATAGCACTTGATATAATAGGCAGATTTCTTCATGTTGCTCATAATGAAATATGAAAGGAAGAAAGTTTTGTTGTCTAATTTCTATTATAACTTTATGGGAACTCAGACTGCTTTATAGGTAGAGAATACTTTAAATATATTGTTGTGAAGACAACTGAATAATTGTTTGAGACTTTGAAAGAATAACAAAAATGTATTTTACCTCTGGGAAGCTTGTGTTTTCTATGTAAGGATGCTGCAAAATAGTGGTTCCATTCAATTACTGTTTCTCCATCTCCAGGTACTTACTAGGAAAACTTCAGCAGAAACCAGAAAACTCTACACTTATATAATTAATTATGGACATAATGGAATTTTAAGAATCTTCTAATTTACAATACTTTTGATTTCATTAAGTCATCTTATTTAATGTGATTTCCACCATAATAAAGAGATGAAAATAGTTTATGTTTTGTTTAAAGAAAATAGGAATATATATTAGCATAGAATCCTGGAAATGAATGTCAAAGGATATTCAGTAATCTAGTTTATCACCCAGTGAATCAGTGCTTAAATATCTGTAATGATTGAAACTTTACCATACATCCCATTCCACTGTTCTGAGGGATTAGTGATTTATGACTCAACCAGAAAGAGCATGGCCTAAAAAGTGCACTCATTCCTGGTCAGATTTCACGGCTTGAGTTTCTTTGAATTTAGCTAGGCTGGTCCTCATATATCAGATACAAAGACTGACTATCACTAATACTTTTTCATTATGATGGAATATTCCATAACTTATAACTGCCTTAATGTAGCCCCAGGACTTGTGAATCTAGGTTCATGGTTTATATTTTCTTTAATAATGTTAACTATTTCATTAAAATACTACACATTTGTTTTTAGAAAATTGTCCACTGACCAATTTTGATATCCCATTATTTGAAATGCCCATCAATATGGCAGTTTAGTAAGGAGTTTTAAAGTTTCAGTAATGCTAGCAGTAAGATGAAGATGGAGGGCAATCTCTGGAATATGTAGCACAAACGGTATAAGAAGAATGTATGGCTGTGTATGTATAAGTATATAAATGAATTCTTATTCACAATGTATTGATGACTTAAAATGAAAAACTCTTAACTATATGTGTGTGTGTATCCTCTTAACTTATAGAAGAATGTTATCTAGTGACCAAGACATGGATCTCATAAATATATCAAAATTAATCATAATCTTATAGAAGATTGATGGGCAAAAGTTTGGGAGCAAATTGCATATCAGCCTGGTATTTACCTCTATGAAAGTCCTTCTCAACTCATCATAGTGTGGTGATAAATCTGGGTTCTAAAATCCTGTAACAGCGGAGTCAAAGTTAATACTTGGACTCACAATGAAGCCCAGATAATCATATCCACAAACTATGACCTTAATCATGTAGGCCAAAAGATGGATGTTCAGTAAGAAAGAGAAATTTGAAATATTTTTAAAAAGAGAAAACCAGAATTAGAAAGATTATTTGCTTCTCAAACACCCAAAGCAACAAAACTTCAGGAGGAGTTAAATTCAGACTGCAACAACAGGATGACAACAAAAAACTCAATAAAACACTTCTTTCTAATGATTCAAAAAGAGATAGACGTCGAATTGAAAATCTGGTTGATCTAACAGTGAAGAGGTGCACTGAGGGCATAGTAGACAGAGCCTGGTGATACCCTGGCTACAGGAGAATGCTCCTTTTATTGAGCCACATTATAGCATTAGAGGGCACATGAAAGTATGAGAGGGGAGCAAGGCAATATGGAAGAGTGAGGGATGAACCAGTGTCAAATCTAGGGTTAGTATTAATGGGAAGATGATCTTTATGTTTTCAGAAAAAGAAGAACCTACAGGAGAGTGGGTGATGAAGTGGGGAGGGAAAATTGAAGTGAGGGACAAGGTCTTATTTTGGAGGTAGGAGGTGATTCCGATAATGAATGCTCTTTTGGGTACAGGGAAATAAAGACCTTATGTTTGGTGAAGGCTTAAGAATTTTGAACCTGAAAAATCTGCTTTCTGGTAGAGACGAAATTGTAATCCCTAAGGACAATTGGAACCTAGAGGAGGAGGAAATCATGAACATTAGTTGGAGATTTCCAGGGAAATGTAGAAAAACAGAGGTCGATGACAGAAATAGAGAGACAGAGAGAGAGAGAGACAGACAGAGAGAGAGAGACAGAGAGACAGACAGAGACAGAGACACAGAGACAGAGAGTTAGAGATACAGAGGGACACAGAAAGACAGACAAAGAGAGACAAAGAGACAGAGAGAGAGAGAGAACATTAGTGTGTGAGGGGTTGGGAAGAGGGAATGCTACCATGGCAGTAGTGTTCTCTACCAAATCTGCAATTATTGGCATAGTTTTGAATAGAAAAGCAAAATCCAAAGAGTAAACCATATCAGGTAGAAGAGTAAAGCACCTTGAGGAAAAAGTAATTTTAGACTTTTTATGGGTCATAAAAAATCATACAGAGAAAATAGAGAAGAGAGACACTAGATGAGTATAGTGGTCACGAATCAGAGAATAAGGGTCTAGAGTAGAAAGAAGGAGAAATTAGATAACAAAGAGTGAGAAAAATACTTATTGGAAAGGGGCACACAATATGAAATTTAATAAAAAAGCAACTAATGAACAGGACTAACTGAAGGGAAGGAGAGGAAGTGGGAATCTACTTGACTAACAGAGAAGAGAAAGGATTTAGAAACATATAAGCAGGCAATTGCAGAAGCTTGGAAGAAATAAAGACTTCCCTAAGAAGAAATGCTACCAAGTGAGAAGAGGGTATATGTGTGGGGGAAGTGAAGAGGAAGAGAACCAGTGTGGAAAAGGGTGCCTTAAAATAAGATTAAAGCAAAATAATTGAAGGAACGTTACAATGTGTTTATGGCAGAAGAGGAGAAAATCTTAAAAGTAAAACAAATTTTAGAGGTAGAAGTAGGAAAATATAGATTTGTCTTCAAACATTTAATGTGAATCAATGAAACAATCCAATAGAAAAGGAGTTACAGAATTAATAAGAAAATAAAACCCTATAATCTGTTGCTTACAAGAAACATTAAATAAAAAAAGTAAGAAATACTCAAAATAACACATAAAGGATGGGGGAAAATTTACCAACCATCAAATGAATCTAAAAAACTAATCAGTGTTGTCATTATGCTATCAGCTAAAACAACAACAAGTATTCAAAACATAGAAGATATGATATTATGGGATATATTATGTTGAAAGAAACCACAGGGAACACACCAATCTCAGTAATAAATATGTGTACTTCAAATGACTTAACTTCCATATTTATAAAGGACACTCATTGTCTGAGCTTCAAGAAGATATAGACAGTAACACACTAGTGACAAAGATGTCAACATCCCTCTATCCATTTTGGAAATATATAACCAAAAGATGAACAACAGGAAAATATAGAAGTATACAAATTTCTAGAGAAACTAGAGCTACAAGTCTTATGGTGTCTTCTAAATGGAACAACAAAATGATATACACATTAATCTCTACAACAGATAAACTTTTGAAAAAAAAATTGACAATGTGTTACATGCAGAGGTATTGTAAAGTGATGTAAAAGTCCAGGAACATCCAATATATTCTTTAGTGATCATAATTCAATAAACATAGAAATTGGTTCAGGGAACAAAAACCAAAGATACCAAATCAAATGTATACTTAACAATGAAAACTTAAGTAATAATTAGGTCAAAGAACAATCACACAAATAAATAATAACTAAATGAAACAAAATTATAGTGCAAAACTCATGAGGTGCAACAAAGGGAGTTCATGGTCATGGAGTAGGGGAGTCATATTCTTCCAGTCTTTAACTTAAAAATTTAAAAATCCTTTATGAAAAATTGAAAAACCAACAAACAAACATACAAAAATAAGCACAGAAAAGTGATAATTAAAAATAAAGGGAAAATAGATAACTTGGAAACAAAACCCCACGAAAATGACATATAACAGTAAAGGCTGATTCTCAGAAAAGCCTATTAATATTGATAAACATTTACCTAATCTCATCACAGAAAGAAGAGAACAGAAGATTTAATCAAATACCAAGTGAGCAAGGAGAAATCACAGCAAAATCAGAAAAAAAAATTCAAAGAATAATTAAAAAGATACACAACTGTATGCTAATGAGAGAGAACACAAAAGAAACAAAAGAACTTTAAATAATAATCAGAACATATTATGCACAGTTTCATTCTAAAAAAAAACCAGAATATAAAAGAAATAAAGGAATATCTTCACAAATAAAAAAAAAAAACATCCAAATTATTGGGAGTTCCACTAGAGATCTTAAAGAACCAGGTCTACGAAAATGAAACTCGTCTAACTCTGAAGGAGCTACAGGGGGAACAAACAAAAACTCATGAACCTCTTATGTTCTCAGGAGAAATCTATCAAACTTTTAAAGAACAGTTAGTATTCCTTCTTCAAAAATTATTCTTAAAAAGTTGGAAATAATAAGCCCTATCAGAATCCTTTTTAGGAAAAAAAAATATTTTCCTAATACCTTAACCAAGAAAAATTAAAACAAAGAAAGAAACTACAGAATAATGTCACTAAAGAACACAAATTCAACAATATTAAACAAAATCCTATCAAATGCGTGAGAGATTTTCCAAGAAGTCATTCATTCCAGTGGGGTTTATACCAAGTGTGCAAGCATGTTTTAGCATTAAGAAAACAAGCAATATATTTAATTATATTGTAAAGCAAATCATCCAAAATGACATGATTATCCCAATTTACAAAATGAACAATTTTATGCAATAAAATTCTGCAAAGTATAGGCATAAAAGGATCGTTTTAGATAGGTAGAAAACCTATTTATATATATATATATATATATGTGTGTGTGTGTGTGTATGTATGTATGTATAAAACTATATTAAACCAAAAGCAAACATCATATGCAGTGAAATATAATAGAACCTTTTCTAATCAAAACTTAAGTAAACCAATGATGTCTGCTCTCTCCACCATTATTTAATATAGTTCTGCGAATGCTAACAATCAAAATAAGTTTAGAGAAAGGAATTCAAACAGTAATGTTAGGAAAATAGGAGATAAAATTATCCCTCTTTGTTGATGTTATGATGGTTTACTTTGAACTCCAAGAGGTTATCCAAGGTATCTAGTGAGAAAATCAATAGCTTCTGCAAAGTTTCAGACTACAAAATAAACCCTGAGAATCACCAGATGTTTGAAATAATCATAATAGTAACAATAACAATAAATGACAACACAAATATCATTCAAAGTAATACTGACAAAGCTTGAAAAATAGTTAAATATATTTAACTGCAAAGTACTCCTTAAAGAAATAAGGAAAAATCTAAAAACAGTTTCACATCACAATTTTCCTTATGATGGTTTTAATATATCATGAGTTGGCATAAAAAAAAAAACTAAATAAGATTTTTGAGGAGTTTTATGGAAGCTGCAGACTACTCCCAAAGGTCAGCACATGACACTGGAAAAGGTTAGAAACTCAGAAATGCATAAAATATATGTATAACATTTAATAATATCAATATATTATCTTTCAATATCATAATGATTCATACTCTTCTTAGGCATGAAGGGAGGTCCAAAATTTTACAGATATTTTTCAGATCCTGTGGGAACCACATCCCTAACCCCCACAACTTGAAAGGATGAGTGTAGTTGGTATTACTGTCATTTTTATCGTATTGAAACGGCCTTGGTGTTAATATGATAAAAATGACACTACCACAAAAGCCAATTTATACTTTTAATACTATACCAAACAAATTACCCAGTGGGTAATATAAACAGCTTGGAAATAATTTTAAAAAATAATTTGGACAAGCAAAACAAGATCTAGAATATCCAGAGGAATGATTGCAAGAAGTAAGCGTCAAGGGGGAATCATATTCTTCCAAACATCAATCTATACTATGAAGTTGCCATCATCAGAACATTCTGTTATTGGCCAAAGCACAAAGAGATTAATTGAACAGACCAGAAATTGATGATTTGGAAAAATATAACTCAAAAACCCAGACTTTGTTAAAGTAAAAAAAAAAGTCAAACAACTTTAAGCCTTTATGCTATAAAAACTAATAGAAAGACTGAAAAGTAGTCTGGCAGAAATTAAAATTAGAACTACAAGATATACCAAAAATGACGATATATTCTAAATGGATACGTGATCTTAATATTACCTTTTCATGTACTTCTCACAGCTAGGGGGAAGAGATATTCTTAAAGAAATAAAAAAGCAATTACAAGAGATTACTTAGATTAGATAACTTTAATTACCGAAATTGAAAAACTGCAAAGACATTAATGTAGGATGAGAAGGAAAGTAGAAAGAAAAAGATTTCATTAGTGGAGTTATATCCTAAGAAAACTATATATATAAGAAAAGAGAAGCCTGTGCATTCTATCTATCTATCTATCTATCTATCTATCTATCTATCTATCTATCTATCTATCTATCTATCTAGACGTATCTATCTATTTCTTTTTTTTCAGATTGCTATTTAGTGGATACAAAGACTGTCAATTATAGAATGGCTAAACATTGAGATTCATGGTGCAATGCAACACTATGGTGTTCTAACAAATATTGCATGTGATGAATTCAGAGAAGCATGCAAAGAGCTATATGAATTGATTCAGATTGAAATAAGCAGTAGCAAGAAAGCAATTTGCATAGTAACTACAACATTGTAAATAAGGATAGAAAGGGATTTAGCTCACACCTGCTGGGGGTACATTTGCATATTTGCTATATCTTTTGAAGGAAATATTTCTGTATAAAAACTAATCTGACAGTTACTGGCTAAATGGAACTGAAGTAGCAAGATCATCCCTACATTTGAAGGAACACCATGAGTAGGAGCTGAAGCTATTTCCAGAGAACCTAGACAACCCCTCCCCAAATCTCTTAAGTGTACCAGACAATCCTGGCTAAATAATAAACCTAATGTTTTGACCGGCAGTCAGTAGGGACCAAGGTGATCTATTACATATCTGGACCTTGTCTCAGATAAAATTGGTCCCTTCATTTTTTCAGGTACTTCTTTAAAAATGTCCTGCCTAGCATTTATCATTTTTGAGATTCTCTAGAATGTGAGATCCCAGAGAAATTTAGCAAATCATTTTTAGGCTCTAATTGCACAACTGATTTTTTCAGGTGTGTGTTCCATCACACATTAGTCTCATTGGTGTTATTTTCTGAATTTCATTTGTTGACTCTAATATACTGATAACTTCTGGTGGTACCAAATTCTGAATAAGATCTGAAAAATTAATGTTTTTTTTTATGTCACTGAAACTTAATTTTAAGATTAATGTGAAAAAATGTGGAAATCCCTAGATATTTACTACCTAGTAAAATGTGCCTATTTTATCCCTTTATATTTATTCATACCTAGACTATTTCCTTTGGTGAAACCAAAGTATATTATAACTTCTTAGCATAAGGATTGCATGACGAAAATTCACAAGTATTGATAGTCTCTGCTACTTCTCTACTTGAATCTACCTAACCTCTTGTTCTGATGGGTGAGTTTGCAGTTGCATTTGGTTTTCCATAGAAGTTGCAGGACTCCATCAAGGAATTGCAGGGACCCTGTAGAATGAGAGACTGGGATGAACTTACCTGAACATCGTTGGGGATACGCTATGCTAGCAGGATGCCTAGAGAATGCTAATGTGTCCTACTCAGAAAGGAAAACCTTTAGTTCAGACACCAGAAGGATGGTCTTTTGCCCTGAAGAAATCATTGGGAAAGTTTATACCCCGGACAGTTTTCTCATTTGAGAAAGGAACAAACTTTTAGGCCTCAATCCTTGTGGCGAGAGCTCCATGTAGCTTGCATAGCTTAGTGTAGCTGAGGTTGCTGTTTAAGAAAGAAGTCAATTCTCTTTGTCTTTACTCTTTCTCCTCTTCATGGGTTGAGAAAGCAAGCAGAGACATTTAGTCAACTTTTTAAAATGCTTATTTTGTTGATTTCTTGAAGACGATTAAAATTTTCATCTCTACATGTAAGATTGTATATAATAATGCAACAGTGACTGTCTTGAGATTTTGAACTTAATCCACTTTTGCTTACCAGAGACTGAGGTGATATATAAGGGAAGATTATGTCTCCCATGTGTTTGGGGAGGGAGTTTGTATTTGTGATTATACCTTATGAAGTATTTTTTTGTGTGCAAAAGCTAAACATCCAATGGCTAAATTGAACTTGGTTGCAGCACTTTTCCTCATCTCCACATTTGGGGCATACTGTAACAGTAAGCACCCCAACATACACAGGGGGTCTTCCTACTTCAGGTTCTTAGATCTGCATTTATAAAAGGAAAGGCAACTATTGAGGGGTTAACAACCACTTTAATCAAAGACATTTATCAATCCCTTAGTTAAACACATATATCATTTACCTAGTTCATGGGGGTCAACACCCTGAACCTCAAAGTAATCAACAGACATGGCTTCCTGTATCTGACCATAATGCAGCAGACAGGTGGAGCTGTCTGACCAGTTACCAGAGAGGGAAGCATGACATCTGGATTCTCAAAGCTGAGGGGCTCTCTAGCAACTTCTTAGAGTCCTCATCTGGTATTCAAACCTTATTACCAAAATCAAGCCCCAAAGTAAAGCACTGCTTATCTGCCTTAACAGCTATTCAATAAACATTTATTAAGTACTTATTATATGTTAGGCAGTGGGGCTACAATATGCTACTATATACTAAACATTGGGGATACAGAGAGGTAAAAGACAGACTTTATTCTCAAGGACCATACAATGAATTGGGAAGACATCATGCAAACAAATATAATCAAAACAAGCTATGTAGAGGATAAATAGAAAATAATTATATGAAAGAGACATTGGAAGTAAGAGAGGTTATAGGAGGCTTTGGGTAGAAAATGAGATTTTAGTTTGAACTTAATGGAAACCATGGAGTCAGTAATCCAAGCAGAAGAATGAGAGGATCTCAGTCATAGGGGATAGCATACACACACACACACACACACACATGCAAGCACACACCCCTATACACACTTGCATTCTTATACACATACAAATACAAACATGCACGTATATATATACATATATATGCATACATACTTGTATTTACTACATATAGACATGCTTGTATATACATGTTTTTATAAACACATGTACACATACATAAACATGTAAGAATATGTGTGTATACATATATACACACATATGTACATATACACATATATATATACACACACATATATTTATCCACAGAGACATATACACACATATATATTCCCAAAACTATTGCAGAGAATCTAGATGCACATATACATCCCTTTAAAGGAACTGGAGAGCTTAAGTAAGAGGCAAATGAAAATCTAACGTTTTTGACCTCCTAGTCAGTAAAGTACACAGTAATCTGTTTTTCATGTCATTCCCTCCTGTTTGAAATTTGAAATCTGTAGCAAATAAGTGAGAGTGAATTTTATGAAAAACAAAATCATCTTCCAAATTCAAAACAGTTTTCTAAGTTCTCTGAGGGGGCATAATGTTTCTATTTTTGCTTGTTCCCTCAGTGTTCTACAGTAAAGCTTCAAAAAAACTAATGTTCCATTATCATACATAATTTTACATGTATAGTTGAAAATCACCATTATTTTCTAATAAAAGACTTTACTAATCATATGACAATGAACAGTTCACAAAGCTCCCCAAAGAGCCCAACAAAATGAGGAACATCTTTAAAAGTTGACCAAATATGTCTACTTGTTTTCTCAACCCACAAACATAAGAGTAAAGACCAAGTGAATTGGCTTACATCTTGAAACTGGTCCACACTGGATTTTC
The DNA here is from genome assembly GCF_028372415.1 of Notamacropus eugenii. Classification (NCBI taxonomy): domain Eukaryota; kingdom Metazoa; phylum Chordata; class Mammalia; order Diprotodontia; family Macropodidae; genus Notamacropus; species Notamacropus eugenii. Next base: position 138,160,480 of record NC_092875.1, on the reverse strand, counting down.
CAAGCTGCATGGATCTCTCCATATAGGGATTTTGAGCTTCGGATCACCTTAGCATTATTTCTTTCTCAAATGGGAAAATTGACTTTGCTGGAAATTCCTTCAGTGATTCCCTCAAAGCATAAGGATATCCAACTGGACAAAAACTGTCCGTTTCTACACAGGATATATTAAAATACTTTAGGAGTTCCTATGGCATGAGTGATCACTGTAAATGCCCAGACAATTTTCTCTCTGTTCCTTATCCCAAAGGGCACCTCAGATTCCTCCATGGATCTTTGTAACTTCTAAGGAAATTCTCATGTTTGGAGTATATGTACTGATGATGATACTATGGCACTTCCTGAAAAGTGTTAATCATATAGTTATGAGTCTGTCATTCACTCCTTCTGAGATGCATACATGCTTGTTTACTCGATTAGTTTTATTTGCAAAATTTATGTTAGCTTCACAGAATTCCCCATCACTGTGATCAAATCAGATAAATGTTTCCCAGCTTTGACTTAAGTAAGCTGGCCTTCATTTGTCAGTCTTGCTTCATTCAGGGTTGTTATATGAATGTAATATCTGTTGAGTTTTCTCACAAGAACAATTGGTCTTTCAGGTCTACTATACTTTGTGGTATACATAAATGCACACATATTCTGTGTACTGATGGTGGGTACAATCATCTCCACAAAAGATTTTGTACAATTTTTTTGTGTGTGTTTTGATCACAGCATGGAATCCTCACATACCAAGATAAGCAGGCCAAGGTTAGCTGAAACAGACAATTTCTAAAGCAACTTACTTATGCTAGGAAGTGTGTGCTGCAGTCCTTTAGAAAGGGTACTCAGACACCCAGGGGACTTCGGAATCCCACTTGCATGCAGAGTTGTGACTACAATTCTCCGTGTATCTGCACCTGTGGCTTCATTACTTGCTTCTTGCCACAGGACTTTGAGGTAGGCAAAATAGTACAAATGGTACAAGTGATCTATTTGTCTTCTGAACACATTGGATTTAAGTAAGACAATATCTTGTGAAGTTGTCAGCCAGCAAAATTCAGTGGCAAGACAAAAGTCAAGATGACTGATCATATCTTCAGAGGCAGTGGATATCTTTGGCATTTACAGTCTCTAACCAAACTGTACGTGCTCCATAGCACTTGTTTCAGTTGCCTTCATGACAATTGGAACAAATTTTTCTTAACTGCCTATTTCACTGTAGGAAGTCTGTACATATTTGGGGTAGACACCTCCTAACTTGCTAATAGATTTCAGATTTGAACCCCCATAGTTGCCCCTAACCTAGTTTAACCACCTGGTAATACAGTTAACTCAGATGTGGCTGCTGAGCATGCTACAACTTCTTGGAACAACAGATTGGCTTGGCTGATCAGGTGGACACTATTGTTGGAAAGGAGCCCTGAAAGGGGCTCAACAACATTCTCACTAGAGCAATCACGTCCCTGCTGCAGAAGCTCCTAACAGAAAGCCCCGGGTGCTCTGAGGCAGCACCAGGCACTCTGATGCAGCAACTGCTCTGCGGTATCTCAGGCATATCAGCCCAGGACAGGAGTCCAGCAGAACCCAGCACGTGAGAGCTGTGGAGCCTCAGGTATATGCAGAGGCTACTCCTGAGACTATCAGCCCACAGATCAAATGTCTGTAAGTCATGTACTTTAACTTCTGGGAGCCAAGATGGTGGAGTGATTGGTAAATGCTCTACCCCTTCCCTTGTTGACATTGAAAGAGCCATAAAATATTTCCCCAGAAAAATCCTGGAACAGTGGGATCAGAAGAAGGGGCAAACATTCTCTTAGCATGTGAGGCTTGGCAAACTGCTAAGGAGGGTCGCTCTTGCTGTGGCTGAATGGGACTATTGCAGGATGCGAGCTGTCCCAGACAGTCCCCTTTAGTAAACCAGGAAGAGATCCTGAGCTCCATGAGGGTAGACCCCTCAACAGCCAACACCAGGACCCCAGGCATGCCTCAGCACCCCAGGGGAATCAAGAAGACACTAGGGCAGACGAGATTACCAATCCCTGAGCTTGCTTATGCTTTAGTTCATCAGAGGAGACTTGCTGTAGCCAGACTACCCCTTCCTGACACTTAACACAGCTAGTTCCAGGACAACTATGGGGAAACAAAGAAAGACCTCACCTGGACTCTGCTTTTTCACACCAGCCAGCTCAGCACCAGGTAAGCTGCAGTTTTTTAATTTCTACCTGAAAGAAGCAGAAGCCACAACACACAAAGCCTGAAATTCTAGGCACAAGAACTCTGGGACAGTTCTAGGAAACTATATTCTGCTAAAAGGCACCATAGACAATTAAACAATATCATTACTAAACATATATGCACCAAGTAGTATGGCCTCCAAATTCTTAGAGGAGAATTTAAGGGAGTTATAGGAAGAAATAGACAGCAAAATTATACTAGTGGGGGAGCTCAACCTCCCCATCTCTGAGCACGACAAATTTAATCCCAAAATAAACGAGAAAAAAGTGAAGGAGGTGAATAAAATTCTGGATAAGTTGGGCATGATAGATCTCTGGAGAAAATTGAATGGGGATAGAAAGGAATATACCTTTTTTTCTCAGTGGCACATGGCACATATACAAAAATTGACTATGAATCCAGTGCAGAAAGGCAGAGATAGTTAATGCATCCTTCTCAGATCATAATGCAGTAAAAACTTATCTGTAATCAATGACTATGGAAAGATAGACCAAAAATTAATTGCAAACTAAATCATCTAATCCTAAAGAATGAGTGGGTTAAACAACAAATCATAGAAACAACCAACAGCTTCATTCAAGAGAATGACAATAACGAGACAACCTACCAAATCTTATGGGACACTGCAAAAGCAGTTCTTAGGGAAAGTTTTATATCATTGAATGCCCACATGAATAAAATAGAGAAAGAGGAGATCAATGAATTGGGCATGCAGCTAGAAAAGCTCGAAAAAGAACAAATTGAAAATCCCCAAGCAAATACCAAATTAGAAATACTGAAAATCAAAGCAGAGATTAATAAAATTAAAACTGAGAAAATTATTGAACTAATAAGTAAAACTAAGACTTAATTTTATGAAAAGACAGCTAAATTGATAAACCTTTTGTCAATTTTATTGAAAAAGAAAGAATTAATGAAAAGGGTGAACTTAACTCCAATGAGTAGGAAATTAAAATAATAATGAGAAATTACTTTGCCCAACTGTATTCCCGTAAATTTGACAATCTAAATGAGATGGATGATTGCTTCAAAAAATACAAATTGCCCAGATTAACAGAAGAGGAAGTTGAATACTTAAATAACCCCATCTCAGAAAAAGAAATTGAACAAACCATCAATGTACTCCCTAGGAAAAAATCTCCAGGGCCAGATGTACTTACAAGTGAATTCTATCGAACATTTAAAGAACTATTAATTCCAATACTATGTGGACTATTTGGGAAAACTGAGGAAGAAGAGTCCTCCAAAATTCTACTTGTGATACAAATATGGTTTTGATACCTAAACCAGGAAGAGCCAAAACAGAGAAAGAAACTTATAGGCCATTTTGTCTAATGGATGTAGATGAAAAAATTTTAAATAAGATTTTAGCAAAAAGAATACAGCAATCTATCATGACAATAATACATTATGATCAGGTAGGATTTATACTAGGAGTGCAGGGCTGGTTCAATATTAGGAAAACTATTACCATTATTGATCATATCAATAAGAAAACCAACAGAAACCACACGATTATCTCAATAGATGCAGAAAAAGCCTTTGACAAAATACAACACCCAATCCTTTTGAAAACACTGGATATCATAAGCTTAAATGGAACTTTCTGTAGAAAGTTCACGCCAGATATATTGGTCTTCCTTGAATACCTCTACAACCCATTCATTAACAATAAATATTTCAAGATAAAGAAAAATCATCAATACCTGATTGATCGCAGCAGAATGTGAATTCCCAAAAGTTCATAGAAAGATACTAAGCTGTTTCTGAATATTTCCAGAAGAATGAAGGATTGTAAAATTTTTGTTCTGCTAAGGAGATGTATTTGACAAAAATGCAAAAAATAAATCCTTGGAGAGTCACAAATCTCATCAAAGAGAATAAAAAAGGAAAAGAAAGAAAAAATACTGATTGGGAATGAAAATGCACAAAAATGATAGTACATTTCCTTCATAAAAGCAGAGCATTTTGAAATGGAAAACAGCTGAAAAATATCTAGATCCCAAAATAGAAGGAGCAATATAAGAAAACTTCCCAGAGCTATAAAAATGTGTATAACTTTGATGCAGCAATACTACTTCTAGGGCTTTATACCAAAGAGATAAATAAAAATAGGAAAAGGAGCCACATGTACAAAAATATTTATAGCAGCTTTTTTAGTGGTGGCAAAAAATGGAAATTGAGGGGATGTCCACCCATTGGAAAATTACTGAACAATTTGTGGTATATGAATGTAATGGAATACTACAGTTCTATAAGAAATGATGAATAGGCAGACTTCAGAAAAAACCTGGAAAGACTTATGTGAACTGATGGTGAGTGAAGTGAGCAGAACCAGGAGAACATTGTTCCCAGAAACAGCCATAGTGGGTGATGACTGCTTTTGATAGACTTCTCAGCAATGCAAGGACCTAAAACGATTCCAAAGGACTCATGATAAAAAATTCCATCCACATCCAGAGAAAGAACTATGGAATCATGAAGCAGGCTATTTTCTTTTTTATTTTCCTTATGTTTTTTTCCTCCTTTCTCATGGTTTCTCCCATTTGTTATAAATCTTCTATGCCACATGACTAATGTGAAAATGTGTTTAATAGGAACATATGTGCCCATATTAGATTGCATGCCATCTTGTAGATGGAGGGGAGAAGGAAGGGGAGAAAATTTAAAACTTATGGAAGTTAATCTTGAAAAAAAAAATTGAAAAATGTAAAAAAAAAGGCATTTAAAAAAAAAAAACTACCCAGAACTTCTGAAACCAGAAAACAAGTTGGCAATCTGAAGAATTCATGGACCACCTCCAGAAAAATTCAGCACAGCATTCACAGTCTAAGTGTTCCTCAAATCAAAAGTCCCAAGACAGAATCTCTCTAGAAGTATTCACAAATGTGAACGGCCCAATTTTATACCAAAAAAAGTCTCCACATATCACACTAAGTACCTGGACTCTACTGAAGGACATTTACTCTCCACACACTCAGGTTCTCTGGTATGCTTAATGGGATTGGGGGTGTCTGATCTCTCTTCAAATGACTCTATCCCTTAGCAGCATATCCTTCTAAGTCTTAAAGGTAGTCTATTGTGCCTCAGCTCCATTTGCCACAGACAGATTAACATTGACACAGAAATATTTGCTTCAAAATGTATAATCACAAAGGTTCAAAATTGCTTCCTCAATATATAAGCAACTGCTTTGGTGCAAGACAACTTTCTAATTTAACATAAAAAAAATTAAAGTGATTCTCTGACCAATAAAAGTGTGTTCCTAATATGAGGGGAAAGCTAAGCCAACAAATGGTTGGCAACAGGACAGCAGAAAAGAAGTGGATAGCTTTTTAGAAGTTGGGTGTACAACATTGCCTTTACTCATCTGGGTCAGGATACTCACAAACATCAATATTAGTTTGATGAAATGGCATGGAAATTCAGAAACTACTCAATGAAAAACATGAATTACATAGGATGTATCAGCAGGACAGTTCATCCATTTCTAAGAAGGCAGCATTTAACTCAATCGGAGTAAAGTACATATTAAACTCAGAGACATACAAAATTCTTGGATCTGTAAAAAAACAGATGAAGTATAGTTTTATGCTGATAGAAGCAATTCAAACTCCTTCATGATGGCCTGAATGCTAATTTAGGGCACCTATGGTGCTTCTCAATGACTCAGCTCTGATGGAGCCAAGTGATAAGGGCATGATCTTGGAGAAATGGGCTGAATACTTCCATAGCTATCTCAAGAGATCATCATGAATCAATGTTAAAACCAGTGCCCTTATCCCTCAGGCTGACATCAATTCTTCTCCAGCCAAACTTCCAAATAAAGAAGTTTTGAATGTCATTAGACTCCTCTCATGTGTCATAGAACCTGGTGCTGATATAAGACAGAAAGTCAGATGCTCATATAAAAGCTGAATGAAATCTTCCTGTTTATATGGCAAAAGGAGGATATCCCTCAGGATTTCAAGGAAGCCTCCATGACTCACCCTTATAAAGGAAAATAAAATAGGTTGTCCTTTGATAATCACAGGGCAGTCTCTCTCTTAGTTTTTGCTGGCAAGAATCTTGCCTGAGTCTTTCTTAATAGGCTGATGCCTCCTCCGGAATATTGTCATATATCCAATAGCCAGTATGGCTTCAGGAAGGATTTGTCAATATGGTATTTGCTATCCAACAGCTCCAGTAGAAGTGCCAGGAGGAGAACAGAAGTCTGTAGACAATGTCAACAAGATCAATACCTTTGATAATGTCATTCATGAGGGCTTATGGAAAATTGTGACAAAATTTGTTTGTCTGGAAAAGGCCAGTATTTTACACCAGTTCTCTGACAGCAGGCTTACATGTGTTCTGGAAAACAGACGATGCTCTTGGACCATGCAAGAAACCAGTGAAGTGAAACAGGTCTATGTGCTGGCTTCCATGCTTTTTAGCACGATGTTTTTAGAGACATTGTCAGATACCTTCAAAAAGAATGAAAATGGCACTGACGGCAAATTATTTAACCTGAAAAGAGGTTCAAACTAAAGTGAATGTAGAGTTGGTTAATGGCTTTGTTTACAGATGATTGTGAACTTGGTGCAGCCTCTGAGAATGAAATGTAACAAAATATGTATCAATTCTCTGCTGTTTGTGCTAACTGTAGTCTAACAATCAACAAGAAAACAGAGGTTATCCACCAGCCAGCAGCACACCATACATACATAAAATTGCCAGACATGGAAAAATTTTGAATATTTTAGATAAATTCATTTGCCTTGGCAGTATGCTTTCTTGGAATGTTCACATAGATGATGAGGCTGATGCATGCGTTCCAGAGATAGTTCAGTCTTTGGGAAACCCAAAGGAAAGTATGGTATAGAAGAGGTATTAGACTGTCTATCAAATTGGAGATCTATAGAGTCATTGTGCTGACCTCATTTTTGTATGCGTATATAACCTGGAAAGTATACCAGCACCATACCAAGAAACTGAATTGCTTCCATTTGAATTGTCAGTGTAGCACCAAAACAATATTCACACCACCTACGGGGGCTGTAAATATCCCCGCACAATTCTGAATCATGAAATAAAACAGACTCTCCACATGGAAGACATAACCAAAACATTTATTCAGACACCAGAAAACCAAATCCATCAAAATCTATACACAGTAGCAAAGCAGAGGAGAACACCATCCCCAAGCCTTCCCCCTGTGAGGCTTCCCACAAACTAGTTCAATTAAACAAATTACAAGCAGACTCCCTTAAACAAAACCATAAGAAAGCTCTTTCACTCACACTAGCCACCTGTGCTGCTTGCCAGCATCCTTCCTAGCTCTCACCGCTCTTTGACCAAATTTCTTCTCATCTGTGCTCTAGCTGCATCTCTTTATGTTCCACCCTTCCTGTTTCACCTGTTCAGCAATCTCCTCCCACCACAGGCTCCATGAGACTCAGACTTCCGTGTGACCCAGACTAGTCACATGGGTCTACTATTGAATCAGAATGATCTTCCCATTTAAATTACCATTACACCTAGGCAGATTCTAAAGATTACTTGGAAAGACAAGATTCCAGACATTGAGGTCCTTTATTGAGCTGAACTATGAAACATTCAAATTATTGCAGATTGCACAACTTCGAAGGTCTGCCTACATTGCTCAAATGCCAAACATAATTTTTCCTAAAAGAATACTTTATACAGAACTCACACAAGTTAAACATTCATACAGAGATCAGAAGTGATATAAGGATATTCTCAAGGTTTCTCTGAAGAATTTTAGAATCGATTGTGAGACATGGGAAACACTGACACAGGTCCACACAGTATGGTGTGCCTGTATCAAATAAGTTGTGCTCTATGAGCAAAAGAGAATGTTGGTAGCTCAAAAGTAACATGATAGCAGCACATTTACAGATATTTTCATCCCAAATATTTACATGGACTATTTGTGCCAGGCTTATGGTAGAGCTTTCCAAATTCACATGTGACTGATCAGAGACAGTCAGACACAATGTACCTTGACCCTGACTTAGTGATGCAATTTTAGTCCTCTTTGAGCACAAAGGACAACCACCAAATGATTTTATTTTCTGTTATTAATATCTTCCCTATTGCTTTATCTGCTGTTCTGAAGGTCTTTGAGTTTTCCTCCTTCTGAGATTTGCGAAAGCTTTCAAATTTTCCCCCTTTTGATTTTGCTGTTGCTCACCGTGTCAAAGTGTATCCTTTTTGGGTCTCCCTCACCATTCCTCTGAATCCTATAGTCAGTGTAGTATGTAAATTTATATATAGCCAATATAAAATAACAATAGTAGGAAATAAATGATAACAGAAGAGAACCTAGAAGTCAGATACAGACTATCACAAAGATCAAAGAAGGATACTTTGTAAATTTTATTACACATTTATCAAAAATTACACCCAGATACTATGTGCTAAATAGGGGAAAACATCTACACTTTACTGTTACAGCCTTTCTATTCTCATATGAAAACTTCGGAATAACTCTAGGCATCTGTTCTAAGACCAGCAGAACACCAAATGGTGTTAATAACTTTGAGATGGTGTGGTTAACCTTAAAGTTTTGCTAAAAGCTTTGGTATGATATGGATATGTTAATGAACAATTCCAAGGTGGTACTGATAAGAGTTATTTACCCTGTAAAATGAAACTCCAAACTCCTATTCTCCCCCAGCTCTCTTCCATCTCTATCTGGCTCATGAATTTGGATATTTCTATCCTAAACCTAGCAATGTGAGTTACTCTCTGCACTCTCCCCACACTCCCTACCTTTATCTACCACCCCACCCCCACATCCACAGTTTGTCTCTCTACCCTGCCTTCAGAAGTTGTCTCTGTATTTCCTGTGTCATATGCCCCTGCACTACTTGTGTCTTATTAACTTGTGATTGAAACATTACTCTTCATTGCTATCACAATCTTTCTCAGATAGAATCCAAAGAATTTGACATGCCTGTCCCATTGCATAAACTGTTGTTCTTTTTCTTTCAGTTTTTTAAGAAGACCAATATCATCATAAGTTGATTTGCCCATGAAATAAGTTTAGGAGAAATAGAATAGTGTCACTTAATCAGCCTCACTGACAGAGTCTTCAAAGTTCATTGGCAGACAAAGATGAATGGTAATGAGTTAAAAATACAATCATTTATAACTACTTTCCCTCTGTCAGAATTTCTAGTGGGCTGGAGCTCAACACTTTCTTAGCATCCTCCCTTGATAATTCATGGTATGCCAAATTTACCTGCCCAAAGTAGACAGAACTGGCATCAACTGAATGCTGGGTCCTTTCACTCAAATTTAGCAGACTTCCACAAAACCCTGCACACTGATCCTGCCATAATTCCCTAATTCTTGGTTATCAATTTTAGATCTTTTGCACACAGCAATGCCATACTGTTCAGTCAGGGCAAATACCTTTTTTTTTTCTAAGCCTTGGGAGGAGGAAGGGAAGTGGTTAATATAGTGGAACTTCATTGCAAATTGGTGAGTCTGCTTGTTCAGTCGTACCAGAGCTTGGTGGAGAATAGTCGAGGAGATTCTGAGTGAACAGGTTAAGGCTTAAGAATTAGTTTTCTCTTCTCTAAGTTCATAGAATTTTTGATGAATTAAGGTTCTTCGTGACCTATGCTGTGGAGGCAGATCTAATTTCATCTTTTGCTCATAGTTCTTAATTAGCAGGAGGTATTTGAGGTCATGAAAGTAAGAGTAAATTGGTACTGTCAGGAAAATCACTTTGGCAGTTGTATATAAGTTAGATTGGAGGAGCAAAGAGGTTTAAAGCAGGGATGGTGAAACAATGAGTAAGATATAACTTTCTTGAGGGAAAATTATTTTATTTTGTTCTGTGAAACCTCACCCCCTAACACAGAATTTGGAACTCAAATTCTCTTCCTTGCTTCATTTCCTCACCCTTATTGAGAAAGCAAGGACTTTGATATAGGTGATACATGCACAACCATACAAAACATATTTTCATACTAGTCATATTGTGGAAAAAAACAGGCAAAAAGGAAAAAGAATGTTTTAAAAAGTATGTTTCAATCTACATTCAGAGTCTATCAGTTCTTCCTCTGAAGATGGACAGCATTTTTTTTTCATTTTAAGTCCTTTGGAATTTTCTTGGATCATTATATTGCTGAGAATAGATAAATCATTCATAGCTGATCACAATAAATTATTGTTGTTAGTGTGTACACTGTTCCCTGGCTCTGGTTATCTCAATTTTCATCAGTTCATGTAAGTCTTTCCAGACTTTTCAAAAAAGTACTCTTCTCATCATTTCTTATAGGAGGACAATGGCATTCCATCACAATTAAATACCATAATCTGGTCAGTCATGCCTCAATTTATGGGCATTCCTTCAATTTCTGCTTTTTTTTTGCCAACACTAAAGAATTTTCTATAAATAGTTTTGTACCTATAAGTCCTTTTTCTTTTTTATTGCTTTTGAAAAAGAACTATGAGTGGTATTACTAGGTCAAAGGGTATACATGGTTTCATAACCCTTTGTTTATAGTTCCAAATTCTTCTACAAAAGGATTGAATGTCTTCTTTATTCCACCAACAGTGTATTATTGCATCCATTTCTCAACATGCCACCCCCCAGCATTTTTCATTTTCCTTTCCTTTCGCCTTGGTCAATCTGATAGATAAGGAATGTTATTATAAAATTGTTTTAATTTATATTTCTCTAATCAATAGTGATTTAGAGCCTTTTTTTTAATACGACTATCAATAGCTTTGATTACTTTGCCTGAAAACTGCCTGGTCATATCCTTTCACCAATTATCAACTGGGGAATGACTCTTACTTTTGTATATTTGACTCAGTTCTCTATATATTTGAAAAATGAGACCTTTAACAAATATTTAATTTTTTTCACAGTTTTGATTACTGTGTATTTCTTTCCATCATTTCCCTCCCCTATTTATCCAACTGTTTTTCTTCTTTAACCCTACCCATCCTCAAAGCATTGTTCTACTAAATACTGCCTCCTTAAAACTGCCCTCTTTGCTATCATCCCTCCCTTCTCTTATGCCTTTCCCCTCCTACTTTCCTTTAGGGGTGAGATAGATTTCTACACCCAGATGAATATGTAAGTTATTAACATCTTGAAACAATTCCAAAGATTCAAAGGCTGCCACCTACCTGTTTCATGTTCCCCTCCTTGGAAAGGTTATTTTGTGCCCTTATTATGTGAGATAATTTACCCCATGCAACCTCTCCTTTCTGCCTTCTGTCAATGCATTCCTCTTTTTCACCCCTTAATTTTATTTATTCATCTATTCATTCATTCATTCGTTCATTGATTTGTTTATTTGTTTATTTTGGGGGTCATCCCATCATATTCACCTCACACTCACACCCTCTGTCTAACTCCATCTAAATGCCCATACAGGAGTGCAAATACTTGAACCTTATTGAATTCCACATGATTTCTCTTTTCTGATTACCTTTCTATATTCTTTTTGAGTATATTATTTGGAAGTCAGATTATCTATTCAGCTTTGGTCTTTTCATCAGGAATTCTTGAAAGTCTTCTGTTACATTGAATATCCATTTTTCCCCTGAAGGATTATGTTTTGATCTTTCCTTTAATCATAGTAATTTTCTGCAGCCTGGTTCTTCTTTGTTGTTTGCTCATTTTCTTAGTTCATTTCTTGACTTCTAGCTTCACAGTAAAGTTGGACTCTGCTCCAGGTGTGAAGGGAGCACTATTCCAAACTTCAGAATTTTTGTGAAGCTACTTTTAGAGCTAGTTCTGGGAAATCTGTAAGTTTTCAGTTCTTCCAATGAACTACAATGTAAAGAGAGATGTGTTTACCAATTTCATGGCCTATGCTCTGGTCTGTGAGTGACCCCAAGCACACCTTTTAGTCCTGTAACTGGGAGGAGGGTCCCCAAGCCCCCCAAGGCCATAAGTTCTCATATTCTAGCTCTCCTCATCACCCTATGAATGCCATACAGAATTGTCACCTAGGACTATAACCCATATTCAAATGTATACAATAAAACAGAGTTTTGCACCCAGTGCTAGAAAAGAATTTCCTTCTATGTCCTCCTGACCAGTTGTCTAACCCTTTACCATGAAGGATCCAAGAGCTCCAGAAGCTACTGCTCCCACTACTGCTTCAGGTGACCCCAAGGTCTTCTGCTGGCTTGTTGGGACAAGGTCCGCACCAGTGCAGCTTGAAGTCAAGTGTCCTGCACTTTTGTCTCACTACTATAAACCTTTCCTAACAACCTTCTAAGTAGTCTTAGGCTAGGAAAATTATTTTTTTCCACTCTATGCTTTTAAAAATTCTGACTCTCCAGTATTTGATCTAATTTAAAGTTGTTAGAAGGAAAATTTATGAGAACTCAGACGAGACCCTAACTTTTCCCTGTCATCTTGGCTCCAACCTCAATGTTCATTTAATTAGCTATTTTTTCAATAAAAGAAAAAAACCTGATATTTAACTAAAACATATAGGTTTATCATTAATGTGGTGTTAATGGAATGGGTCGATCTTTCCTATGCATTAATAATTAAACTAAGTTACTTGCTTGAGTCACATGGAAACCTGAGTCATCTAAGACTAAGTCACATGGAATAGGAAGGGACTGAGCAAGAAGCAGTGGAAAAGGAAGATGGTGTGAGTTGGGTCTTGAAGAGAGGGAGAGAGGAGGCAGAGAGACAGAGACCAACTAGTGGGTGAGAGAAGAACATTTTGCTTAAGGGAGCCCATTTTTGGGAGGGCCTAATGGAGGGAAAGCTTGGAGATGGTGATGCTCACTGCAGTCACTGCAGTATGTATAGACTTCTTGGTTACTGTGATGGATTTGGCTTTCTGGTATGTGAATAAATATCTTGGTTCTATCTTCAATATCTTGTGATTCAAACCTGAAAATATGCTGGAATATTCATAACTTTTACTGTGGGTATAACCTTGGAGATCCTAGCTTCAGAACAGAGAATTTTATTGACTAAATTAAGACTTTTGATCATTTGATGGGGGAAAAAAAATATGTGATCAATATTTTAAGTTAATTCTCTCCCTATATTTTTGATTTTTGGTAAGTCTCTCTCTCTCTCTCTCTCTCTCTCTCTCTCTCTCTCTCTCTCTCTCTCTCTCTCTCTCTCCCTCTCTCTTTCTCCCCAGCTGATTTAATTCTGGGGCCTCCCAAATATGCAACAACCACTAATTCCTAATTTAACACATTTATCTGGAACAGTTAGAGGATTTTCATAAAGTTTAACGCTTCATAAAGATACTAATTTCTCATAATTTACAGCAGTCTTATACATGTTTCTTCCAAGGATATATTCTCTGAACTTCAACAAAAGTAGACTCCAAGTGAAATTAGGGTAAAACAAATGACATTAAAACAATGATATCTGCAATATCTGCACCAATTTGGGAATCACTATATATTATCACTGTGACCATTTCAATTTTTTTTCAATAAAAATTTAAGGCAATCATTTGCCTCCTCCCCTCATTTTCTTGGTTCACAAATAACTGTCTAATTTTCTATGAGCATGTTTACTAATAAAGTGGAAAGTCAGTGAAATTTCTCCAGAAACAAAGAAGCCTTTTGAGATAGTTATTTTTCTGCTCCCAGTTTAAATAATTGTATTAAAATTGTCTATTGAACCTGACACCAGACAGTTCAGTCTATCTGATAACTTGTTATCTCTCCAGGGAAGCAATGAAAGCAGAAAGGCCCATTGCTTTATTCTAGGTCAAGCTCTAAATTTACTGCAGATCTTTTTCTATTTTAAAAGAGAACTAAGAGTAATTTTCAATCTATTACCTCTAATTTTCTAACTTTTTAAAGAGGATTTTTTTTCACTAAGCATGTAAAAAAATAACTGCCCAAAAGATAATAATAAGGTTCTTGCATTAATGTACTTTTCTTTACCTTGGTGACTTAGCTTTCTGAGTGCTTTCTTAAATCAATTCCCCTTACTATAGATGATTTATGTTTTTCTCTTTGTTGTACAGGAAAATTTCTCTGGGTTCCAAACTTCACAGAGGAAAATCTCAGAGAGTACAATAACACTCTCAGAGATAAATGATAATGGAAATCCAAGAACATAGCTAGGAGTGTGATTTCTTGACCTGTAGATAGATAATTCCTTCCAAAACTCCCATAACATATTGCTTAGTTTTATAAAAAGCATTGGTGGTGCCTCATCCCCTTCTCAAGCCATTCCTGCAGCCTCCATCTCCTCCTCCTCCTCATTCATCTTCGTGCATCATAAGCAGCACAGGTTCCAAGATATCCAACCGAGTAGCCTGCCAGGAAGCCAGTCACGCCAGGAGCTGGTACACAGCCTCAGGTCCTCAGCTGAATGTCCAATTAGAAGGGTGGCTTTCACAGGTACAGTCCACAAGAAGACCTACTAGAGCCATTATTGCCTCCCGTGTAGGATATACTTACTGTGGGTCTTATGCTGCTCGTTCTTACAAATAAGTGGATCCATCTATTACCTGGAGAATATTCATCCTTGGGCCTTCCTATCACACGCCCCTATCTTGATGTGCTCTTTCCAGTACATATATACATATATATATATACACACACACATACACATATATATGTATGTGTATATATGTATGCATATGTGTAAGTACATATGTACATATACATGTGTATACATGTATACATATACGTATCTATAGATCTATAGAAATAGATCTATATAGATATATATGCAGAAATATAGAACAGCTCTGTATATATGTGTGTGTATATATACATATATATGTATATGTGTATATATATATGTGTGTGTGTATATATGTATGTATATATATATATGTGTATATATATATATGAAACAACTTTGTATGACCTTCACATTGATTAAAAGATTTATGTAAAACTTTGGAAGACAGTAACGTTTGAGCACATATCTCTGCAGACAGATGAAGATGAACACAGTATTGAAATGCATTAGTCTTATACTGCTGAAGCCATGGAAAGCCATATGAGTGAGTTTACCATTAATCCTGTATTGGTTGGAGCTCTGAGTGAGTCAAAAGAACAGAAATTCGGAAAACTCTTTAGTAAATGTCTAGTGGATTCTTGTAATCTCTTTGTGGTTTCTTCTGATTTCTGCCATTGGGATCAAAGGTTCTGTTACAGTTACTATGATGAATCCCAGGGGGACCTTTATAGATCCATTGAACATCTAGATAAAATGGGCATGAGTATTATAGAACAACTAGATCCCATATCTTTTAGCAATTGCTTGAAGAAATACCATAGCATAATATGTGGAAAACGTTCCATTTGGGTGTTACTAAATGCAATCACAGAGCTCCAGAAGAATGGAATGAATATGAGCTTTTCATTTTTGAATTATGCTCAGTCAAATCAGTGCAGAAACGGACAAGACAGTTCAGTGAGTTATGCAGCTGGAGCACTTACAGTCCGATGAAGCTCTGCGTATTCAAGGATACCACCTGCACATACTCATTCTCTAAATTGCTTCCCAGCATAGCCCTTACAAAGATGCAGTTCCTGGTCTTTGGAATACTGACATCTCAAAATTGATAGAACTTTCTTCTCCTCCTTTTCTAGTAGGTGTAGTCCTTCCTTAATTTTAGCTCACTATGAAATGTTTTCTTGTTTAGGACAATGGAAGGAAGGAAGGCTGGCATCAAAATATTTTATGATTTAAAAGTGATGATGGACGTAAAGTCATGGTGGCATATAGTCCATCAAATACAATCTGTAAATCATTTACCATATTCTAAATTTGCACTCTTTGCAGATGTGTGCACATATATTCACCTTTCAGAATAGTTTTGCAAATTATAAACAAGCAAAAAAAGATGGAAGCTTTTTAATAATGAAAATTGCACTTATAAAGGATCTGTATTAGAATATTTAGTTGCAACTAAAAAAACATTATTTTACATCTTCAGAAATTGGTATACCATCTAATAAGCATTGATTTTTCTGAGACTGACTTAAATCCCTCATTTTCTTAGAAAATAATATTCGTACCCAAATTATTTTCAAAAATAGGGGAAAAATTAAGGTAATAAACACCTAACACCTAAACAAGGGAAAGATAATGTTGATATAGATCAATTTCAATCACAAGTATTGATTTATAACTGTTAAATACAATTTGGGTAAAAATAACTACAACAGTACACCTGAAAAGTATTTAATATCACCAAATTGACTTTTTATCTGGAATTTTAAGTTTTAATTAGTAATATGAATAGTCATATCAAAAACACAAACATCCCAAAGTATATAATAACAAAAATTGTTAGAGAAAAAGTATCTACTAAAGGAGAATACTAATTTTTGAATGAAAGAGTGGTCCTTGTCCTTAATTATTCTCTCCCTATTGGAGGAGATAAAGGTTCTGTGCTGAGTGAGGAGCAAGGTAGAGTTGGTGAGCATCCAGTTTTAAGTCAGTTCCTCTTTAGGTTCTCTTGAAGTGGGAGTCTCTTTTGGGGGAATCTCCAAGTGAGTGTATTCAGGTTTAGAATCATCAGCTTCCAGTTTTGAGAGAAGATGGAGGTTTTCAACGAAATTTCAGGTTTTCTGAAGGAAAAAACACTGAAAAGATATGAGAAAAATGTGCAGTCTCCATCATACTTCTGTACTGAGCTTGGTACTCTAGGGATTTTAAGAAATTTCTCCATGGTTAAGACCTTGGATATTCTCTTGTAGTTGAACTTAGTTATCTCCTTACCAATAAGAAAACACCTACATTCTATAATATTTTCTTCTGTATTACTTCTCTGATTTCTCTTTTGTTATGATTTTATTAAAAGAACTTCTTTGCCACTGTCTATATGTGTTCATTTTATAACTGTTATTAGGTAGGAAAGTAGTCAAACCTTGGAAATATAGCTTGTTGCCTTTACCTTCCCAAAGAATTCTAAAAGTGATTTAAAAAATTATTTAAAAAATGATCACAAGTTACATAGAAATTGATTATATCTCTTTAACAAACAAGATTTAAGGAAGAAGATATTTAGCCTTCTACACCCCTTTCTCTTTGAAAAGAGCAGAATGGCTTCTGGTCCCAACTTCTTGTTTTCCTTGCTGTCGGGAACGAAAGTTTCCTTTGGAGAAGGGTGGAGGGAGAAGAATCTAGAGGTGACTATTCTGCCTCCCTTCAAGCCACATAAGGACAGACCTTGCTACACATTTTATCCCTCTTTCTACACGTGGGGATGCATGTGGCTACAAATAAGTGAAATGGGGGAAGACATTAATTTAAAACTTACCATGCACCAAGTATTATGCTAAGGAGGAGGGATACAAACTCAAAGGGGAAAGACAGGCTACGCCCTCAACAAACCAACATACTGATAGTGAAGAAGTAACATATAAAGAGGTCACTGTAGCACAGGCCTATGCTTATTATGGATTTTTAAAAATTTTGCCTTAATGGCAACTGCAAAAGTCAGTCTCCCCTTGTCTAAATTGGACCTAATTAGAAGCTCAATTTATGCTAAACCCTGTTGAATATCACCACAAAGGCTATTTTTAAAATATGACTAAAATATGTATCTAAAATAAAAATCTATCATTTCATTCAATATAGAATCACTGTAAATTTTTTCAGTAAATATAGGAGTAATGCAAGGATGATTCATTTCCATGATGAACAAAAATGAATGTTTAAAATAGTAAAAAACAAATCAAAACAAAACAAATTTGACTCCAAGAGAGACATATTGAAAGAATCCCCTCCCCCATCTTATTTGTTTATAGAGTTGGGACAGGAGTTCATGGGAATAGAATATTACAAATAACTAAAGGTTTTTTAAATCATTTATTGGCTTGACTGATACTTGTTTATTCTTCCTTCTTTTCTTTTTAAAATGCATTCTTTGTTATAAGGAAAGGTTAACGAGGAAGAAGGGATATAAAAGAAAATCTCAACAATGAAAAAACACAATATATTATTCAAAAATATTTTTAAAAAGATATTAACTAGAGACATCTAAAATAATATCTTTTAGAGGTCATATTTCTACAACATGCAAAACCAGTTATTTGTAGAATTGAAATAAATTTATTACGTCTTATTGAAGATGTATATGTAATCGGATGAGGAAGCATGAAATTAGAGTTTTACAGATAATAAAATATTCTACTCAAAATACAAAAGACTGTATAAATCACTGCTTTTGGGAAAAAACAAAAGGACTACTGAGGTTTTCTCTAACAATTAGCAAACTGTCAAAAATCACAACATGTTCGAACCATAAATGCTGAAGGGATTAGAGAAATATAGACATATTAGAATCAAGATTCAAAGGAAACTTGACAGGCTAGAGAACTGTGTTGAGTCTCAGAAGAAGAAATCCCAAAGGGATAAATCTTTATACCTGGGCACAAAAAAAAATCAGCTTCACAATATGTAACATGGATAAGGCAAGGGCAGATGGAATTTTAAAGAAGGGTATCTAGGGATTTGGTACAATGCAAGCTTAACATGAGTTAGCTATCTGAAGGGGATAACAAAAAGAAAAATCGTGTGGTGTTGGTCTTGTTTAAGAGGTCTTTAGGTTATAGGAATAATTAGGTGATAATTACGGTTAACTTTACCATATTCAAACTTCATCTGTTGCATTTGATTGAGTCATGGGCATCATGGTTAAATAAGATCATTAAGGAACCAGAGGAAGGCAAGAAAGATTTTAAAAGTCCTAGAGACTTTTGAGGGCTAGAGACATAATGAGACTTGGTTGAAGAAAACACGAATGTTTAATTAGACAGAGAGAAGTCTCAGGCAGACATGACAGCTAAATTCGTGTGTGCTAAAGGGTGTTATATCTTGGGAGAATTACATTTCTTCTACTTTCCTCAGAAGGCAGAACCAGGAAAAATTGCTCAGATGTTAGGATAAGGGAAATTGAGGCTGAATATCAGTAAAAAAAAACCAAATAAAAGAAGAAAACACACAAATATGCACCTCATCCTGATAATTACAGCTGTCAAAAAGTAGACTGCATTACCTTCAGATTTGATCTCATCCATAGACCCTTTAAAGGAAAGGATGAATGACAAATTGATGTTCATATTATTTAAAGGGAAGGTTGAACTGTGCTTTTAATTTTTAAAATTTACTTATTTATTTTTAGTTTTCATTATTTATTTCCCCAAGATTTTGAGTTCCAATTTTTTTCCCCATCTCATCCCTCCCCCACCACAAAACACTGTGCATTATAATTACCCCTTCCCCCAATCTGCTCTCTCTTCTATCACACCCCTCCCTTCCATTATCACCATCTTCTCTCTTTTCTTGTAGGGCAGGATAGATTTTTATACTCCATTACCTGTACTTCTTATTTCCTAGTTCCTTGCAAAAACAATTCTCGACATTCATTCCTTAAAAAGTTCCAACTTCTCTCCCTTCCATCCTCCGCACCCATCCCCGGGGAGAGGGCAAGCAATTCAATACAGGCTATAAATGTGTAGTTTTGCTAAAGACTTCCATAACGATCATGTTGTGAAAGACTAGCTATATTTCCCTAGATCCTGTCCTGCCACCTTTTAATTCTATTCTCTGTTTAGACACAGTCTCTCCCCTAAAGTGTTTACTTCTAATTATTCCCTCCTCCCATTTATGTTCCCTTCTATCATCTCCCACATCATTTCTCCCCTTCTTCTCTACTTTCCTGTAGAGCAAGATAGATTTTCATTTCAAATTGAGTGTGCATGTTATTCCCTCTTTAAGCCAAATGTGATGAGAGTAAGCTTCACTTTTTCCTTCTCACTTCCCCAGTTTTCCCTCCATTGAAAAAGCTTTTCTTTGCCTCTTTTATGAGAGATAATTTGCCCCATTCCATTTCCCCCTTTCTCCTCCAAATATATTCCTCTCGTCCCTTAATTTTATATATGTGTGTATGTATCTATGTGTGAGAGTGTATGTGTATAATTGCTCCAAATACCCAAATACTGAGAAAAGCTTCAAGAATTAAAAATATTATTTTTCCATGTAGGAATGCAAACAGTTCAACTTTAGCAACTTCCTTATGATTTTTTCTTTCCTGTTTACCTTTTCATGCTTCTCTTGATTCTTGTGTTTGAAAGTCAAATTGTCTACTCAGCAGTGGTCTTTTCATAAAGAATGCTTGAAAGTCCTTTATTTCACTGAACAACTATTTTTTTTCCTGAAGTATACTCAGTTTTGCTGTGTAGATGATTCTTGGTTTTAATACTAATTCCTTTGAATTCTAGAATATCATATACCAAGCCCTTCTATCCCTTAAGGTAGAAGGTGATAGATCTTGTGTTATCCTGATTGTATTTCCACAATACTCCAATTGTTTCTTTCTGGCTGCTTGCAATATTTTCTCCTTGACCTTGAAACTATGGAATTTGTCTACAATATTCCTAGGAGTTTTCCTTTTGGAGTCACTTTCAGGAAGTGATTGGTGAATTCTTTCAATATATATTTTACTCTCCGGTTCAAGAATATCAGAGCACTTTTCCTTGATAATTTCATGAAAAATGACGTTTAGGCTTTTTTTTTCATCATGTCTTTCAGGTAGTCCTATAATTTTTAAAGTGTCTCTCTTGGATCTATTTTCCAGGTCAGCTGTTCTTCCAATAAGACATATCACATTGTCTTCTATTTTGTCATTCTTTTGGTATTCTTTTGTAATTTCTTGGTTTCTCATAAAGTTATTTGTTTCCATCTGCTCCCTTCTAATTTTTAAAGAACTGTTTTCTTCAAAGAGCTTTTGAACCTCCTTTTCCATTTAGTTAATTCAGATTTTTAAAGCACTCTTCTCCTCATTTGCTTTTTGGACCTCATTTGCCAATTCAGTTAGCCAACTTTTAAAGGTACTATTTTCTTAGCATTTTGGGGGGACTCTTTAAGCAAACTGTTGAATGAACTATTTATTTTTTTTGGTATTGCTCTCACTTCTCTTCCCAATTGTTCCTCCACCTCTCTTACTTGATCTTCAAAATGCTTTTTGAACTTTCTGTGGCCTGAGACCATTGCATTTTCATTTTGGAGGTTTTGAATGCAGAACCCTTGATTTTATATCTTCCTCTGATGGTATACATTGTTCCTTCTCATCTGAAAGGATGGATTAAAATACCTGTTCACCAAGAAACTGACCTTCTATAGTCTTATTTTTTCCCTGTCTTAGGACATTTTCTTAGTCAGTTACTTCCTTTATTCAGAGGAGGGTATACTCTGGGGACCTGTATGTTCTCAGTTTCTCAAAGGTGGCACAATTTAGGGAGAGGAGTTACTATTCTCTTGGCCTACACTCTGGTCTGGAAACTACTTCAAGCTTTTCTGCCCAGGATCTTCAAGTAGAATCCCCTCTCCACAACTTCCTCCAGCTCCACCAGCCAGAGTTCCTTCTCACCCCAGGACTGCCACTCAGGGCTGAGACCCCTATCAGCAGCTCAATTTCCCCAGAGTCTTTAGGTCTGAGGGCTCCAGAAATGCACTCTGCTACTGTCGCTGCCTGGGACCAGAACTAGGGGAGGATCCTATTCCCTTCTCACCCAGGTAAAATAACTTTCTCACTGACCTTTGAAGCTCTGGGAACTACAGTTCCTGCATGTATCACCCTGCAGTGTACTCTGGTCCTGTGTCTGCCATGCTGTGCAGCCAAGACTGGGGTGCATTCCACTTCAAGCTTAGTGCAATAATCTTTTCCTGTCAGCCTTCCAGGCTACCTTCTCTTTCATTCTGTCGCTTTGTGGCTTCTGCTGCTCTAGAATTTCTTTAGAGTCATTTTTTACAGGTGTCTTATGAGCTGTGGGGGAAGAGTCCTTCTACTCCATCATCTAGGGTCTATCCCCCGTTGTTCAACTTATAGTGAAAATTCTTTGAGTCTATGGGCAATAACAGATAACTAATAAATTCGACTATGACATTTGAATTTTGTAATTCTTTAATACATTCTTTTTAGGCAGTGAATTATTCCAGACATTCTGGAAAGCAGTAAGAAATCATGCAAGCAAAAAGAATAAAATGTAAATGGATTTTTTCTTCTGACATCCAATTTCTTAGTATATATCCCATGGAAGTCAATGTTAAATGAAATACTTTAGCATTGTGAGGAAAAATTGCAAAGAAATTAGATGCCCATTAATTGTGAAATAACCAAACAACATGTGTTATATGAATACAATGGAACATGACTTGTGCCATAAAAACGATTAATATGAAAGATAAAGAAATACATTCAGCATGAAGTCAATAGACACGGGAAAACAACATAAATAAGTTCATTGTAAAGAACAACACAAGTGAAACTGAATGCCATAATACTGTAAGGATTGAACTATGTTGAGAATAAAAGAGATATGGAGAGACATTTTCTTTCTTTTTTTTTGCAGAGGTGAATTACTATGAATTGAGAACATTTATAATTTCATGTAATTCACAGAATTTCAGATTTGTTTGATGTATGTGTTAGTTACTGAACTATTATCTCTGTCTTAAAAATAAAAAAAAAAAGCTTTCTTGGAAGGAATGCATCTGGGAGGAGGATCAGGGAAGGTGTTATATCAGAACATAAAAAAAAAAACCAAAAAACTTTGTATAAGCATAATCCAAATAAAATTTTAAATTTTAAAAATTATTTTTTCCTGATAGTATGGGAATTAATTTGAACATCTACTCAGTGGCTATTGAGTTACTTCTGTACCTGCTCAGATTGGCTGGTCATACAACCAAGGAAATGCCTACTTCTATTACTGCTTCAATTCATTTAGAAGATGATCCTATAGCTTGGGCCACCTGTGTGCAGGGTAAAGAGCATAGAGCTCCTAGTGTATGCCCACCTAGTGCTTTATCACTTGCCTGTTGCCACAGAATTTTGAGGTATGTAAAAATGGTATGAGTGACATGTTTTGACTCACACAAATTAGAATTTAGTGAGGCAGAGTTATGTGAAGTCATTGGCCTCATTCTCTTTCAGAGTAATAAAAATTCAATGGCAAGACAATAGTCAAGATGACTGGCAATGAGTAGGAATACAGTGCATGATCTTGGCGTATTTGATGTTTAACCAAGCTTTAAAGTCCCCACACAGTCTGCTTCTGTGGCATTCATGGCCCCTTGTAATGAAGAGCTCACATCTGCCTATTCTACAGAGGAAGTCTTCAAACACTTGGCAAAGATAGTCTCCTAACAATGAGTTTGAGGTACCTTGGTCAGACTTAACCTGGTTTAGCCCATTTGCCAAAAATATTTATGAAGATATGGCCACTGGGCACAGTAGTACTTCTTGGAACCACAATTGAGAGGTTGGTGGCAGTTAGACACAGAAGTGGAAAGCAACCCTGGAAAGGGTTTGGCAATATTTATGCCTGAGGTAATAGTCTTCCATGAACACTCATATGCACTGCTTTAAGGACTACTTTGTTCACCTCTTGACACAAGACACGGGCTAGGAAAAATGCATCCTAAAAATTGTCTTTTTCACCTAATCAAAATCTTGCATTCTTACTGTGTCAGATGGGGACGTTCCCCTATGGTCAAAACACAAACACACACACACACACACACACACACACACACACACACACAATACCCAACTTTTGTGTAGGTGATCCCACTCACAGTTGGTACACAGAATGCGCACACGTCTTTGGACAACCAAAATCTAATACACCTGACACATGAACAACTCTTGTTACAAGAAATTTTAGCCATTATCACATCTAAATAGCAGCCCTGAGTGAAATAATGATGGCAACTCAAGACCAGCTTACTGAAGTTAGAACTCATTACACACTGTTTTTCTGGAGTGGCTGCAAGGATGGAAAACCATCATGAAATTGGCATAAGTTTCTCAATCAAAATTAATGTAATTAACAAGCTTATATATTTTCTAAAAGGAATGAATGACAGGCTCATGACAATGCGATTGACACTTGAATAAAAGTGCCATGAAACAGTCATTAGCACATAATTATTTGCAATGATGAACCCCCATGAGGTGATTTTTAAAAATTGCATTTTTAATTTATGGAATAAAACAAACATTTTCATAACACAATGTGATGAAACAATGATTGCGCATGAGACCTCACATCTACTATGTACAACATGCTATTCATTTAAAATATACAACAAAACTATCATGTCAGTTTATTTTTTCCCTCCCACCCACACTAGAGAAAACTTCCTTTATTCACAAATAGACATACATACACACACACATACATATATGCATATGCAAGCACCTGAGCGTGCGTGTGTGTGTGTGTGTGTGTGTATAAAATTATTCTATACACACTTCTATCAATTGCTTCTGTGGATGTAGACAGTATCATTCTTCATGTGTCTATCGTAGTTAATTTAGTTATTTGTAATAGTCAAAATAACTTATTCGTTCAGTCATTCTTAAAACAATATTGCTATTACTATAAACTCAGTTCTCTTAATTCTGCTCATTTCTCTTTTAGTTATTTATTGAAAGTCCTTCAATGTTTTTTTTAATTACTGAGCTCATCATTTCTTATAACATAGTAGCATTCCATCACAATTTTTTTTACTTTTTTATGTGTTTTTTTTAAATTCGCAATTCATTTATTTTTCAGTTCTCAACATTCACTTCCACAAGAATTTGATCTCAAAATTTTCTCCCCATCCTTATCCACCTCCACCCCAGAATAGCATACATCCTATCCACCCCTTTCTCCAGTCTGTCCTCTTATCTATTACCCGCCCTTCTTCTGTTCCCCTTCGCCTCTATTTTCCTGTAGGGCAAAATAGATTTCTATACTCCATTGCTTGTATGTCTTAATTTCCAATTGCATGCTAAAACAATTTTTAACATTTCTTCTTAAAGCTTTGAGTTCTATATTTTCTCCCTCCCCACCCCCAATCATCTTCACTGAGAAAAAATAAAAAACAATTCAATATAGGTCATATATGTGTAACAATGCAAAGCACTTCCATAATAGTTTTGTTGTAGAAGACTAACCACATTTCCCTCTTTCCTATCCTATCCTTCATTTATTCCATTCTCTCCCATGACCTGTCCTCCCACACTGGTCTTGTCTTGTGATTATCCCTTTCCCTAAGTTGTTGTCCCTTCTATTATCTTTCCTCTCTTACCCCTTCTCCCTTGCCTTCCTGCAGGCAAAAATAGATTTCCATATCCAATGGAGTGTGTGTTATTCCCTCCTTAAGCAGAAAATTCCATAAAAGTAAAGTGAAATTATTTGCTTTCATCTTGCCCCTCTTTCATTCTATTGTAAAATCTCTTTCTTCTCCCTTTTATGTGAGATGATTTGTTACATTCTGCCTCTTTCTTTCTCTTACTGGTAGTATGTTCCATTCAACAGTGAATTTTATTTTTTTAGGTATTCTCCTTTCCTTAAGCCTTCTCTTTCCTGTTTACCTTTTCATGTTTCTCTAGATTCTTATATTTGATAATCAAATTTTCTATTCAATTCTGGTCTTTTCAACAAGAATACTTGGAAGTCCTCTGTTTTGCTGAAATTCCATTTTTATTATACTCAATTTTCTGGGTAGGTGATTCTTGGTTTTAATTCTATCTCCTTTGACCTCTGGAATCCATTTTCCAAGTCCTTTGATCCCTTCAGGTAGAAGCTCCTAAATCCTGTGTTATCCCAATTGCATTTTCACAATACTTGAATTGTTACTTTCTGGCTGCTTGTAGTATATTCTCCATGACCTGGGAGTTCTGGAATTTAGCTACAATATTCCTAGGACTTTTCTTTTTGTGATCTCTTTCAGGAGGTGATCAGTGAATTCTTTCCATTTCTATTTAACCCACTGGTTATAGAACATAAGTTCAGTTTTCCTTGATAATTTCATGGAAGTTGATGCCTAGGTTCTTGTTTTGATCAGTTTTCAGGAAGACCAATAATTTTAAAATTATCTATCTTGGATCTATTTTCCAGGTCAGATGTTTTTCCAATGAGATATTTCACATTGTCTTCTATTTTTTCAGTCTTTTAATTTGTTTTATAATTTCTTGGTTTCTCATAAAGTCATTAGCTTCCATCTGCTCTATTCTAATTTTTAAAGAACTATTTTCTTCAGTGAGCTTTTGAACTTCCTTTTCAATTTGGCCCATTCCGATTTTTAAAGAATTCTGCTCCTCATTGGCCTTTTGGACCTCTTTTGCCATTTGGGTTAGTCTATTTTTAAAGGTGTTATTTTCTTCAGAATTTGGGGGATTTCCTTTAGCAAGATGTTGACTCGCTTTTCATGATTTTTTTGCATCACTTTCAGTTCCCTTCCCAATTTTTCCTCCACATCCCTTATTTGATTTTCAAAATCCTTTTTGAACTCTTCCACGACCTGAGAGCACTGCAAAATTTTTGGAGGTTTTGGATGTAGAACCCTTAACTTTGTTGTCTTCCTCTGATGGTATGCTTTGTTCTTCCTCATCTGAAAAGATGGAAGAAAATACCTTTTCACCAAGTAAGAACCTTATACAGTCTTATTTTTTTCCCTTTTTTAAGATGTTTTCCTAGCTAGTTCCTTTAAAGTGAGTCTTTTGTCAAGTGGAAGTTATGCCCCAGGGACCTGTAATTTCTCAGTTCCTTCAAGGTGGTACAATCAAGGGAGAGGAGTTTATTCCTCTCTTTGCCAGGGCTCTGGTCTGTGAGCAGCCACAAGCACTTTTTTCTGCCCTGGAACTGTGAGTAGGATTCCCTCTTCACAGCCATCCCCAACTCCACCGTCCTCATCACAGGACTGGAGCTCAGGGCTGAGACACAGATTGGCCGCTTGATTTCTCCAGGGTCTTTAAGCAGAAGGCTCAAAAGTGGATGCTGCCAGGTTGAGGCCAGATCACAGACCCCTCTCACCCATGTGAAAGAGCTTTCTTACTGACATTTGAATCTGTTTTTGGTGTTTGTGTGTTGAAAATCTGGGAACGCAGCTGCTACCCGTGATTCCACATCCTGAAGCTTGCTCCAGTCCTGTCAGTGTCCCAAGGCCCAGGCTGGGCTTGGCTGCACTCTGAGCCTGGTGTGATAGACATTTTCTGTCAGCCTTTCCGGGTTTTTTGGGCTGGAAATATGTTTCACTCTGTCAATTTGTGGATGCTGCTGCTCTAGAATTTGTTGAGAATCATTTTTACAGGTATTTTATGGCCTATGCGGGGAAAGCTAGAACAAGTCAGTCCTTCAACTCTGCTATCTTCTTCCCTCACAATCTTATATCACAGCTTTTTCACTCATTCCCCAATTAATGAGTATTCCTTTGACTTCTGGTCTTTTTCCACCACAAAAAGAGCTACTATAAATACTCTAGAACATATAGGTTCTTTTCCTTTTACCCAAATTATCTGTCAAAATAGAGTAACTGGTGGTATTTCTAGGCCAAAAGGAGCATAGCCTGTTTGCCAACTCTTTGGGTATAATTATAAATTGCCTTCCTAAATGGTTGGATCATTTCACAATTTCACAAATAATGAATTTGTTCAAATTTTTCCATCTCCCCTTCAATATAGGTCACTCCTTCTATCATTTTATCCAATCTGGTAGCTGTAAAATGATATTTTAAGGTTGTTTTAATTTGCATTTCTCCAATCAGTAATGATTTAGAACATTTTTCATATTGGTATAAATTGTTATATTTCTTCATTCTTCAATGGAAACAGCAGCTTTTTTTCTGTTTTATGTGGATTTATTATATATCCTGATACTTTGTTAAAATTATTGTTTGAAGTACCTATTTCATTTAGCCTTTTAGATTTTCCAAGTATATCTCCATATCATCTGTAATGAAAATGGCTTGTTCATATGCTTTGACCTTTTATCATTTGAAGAATGACTTGTATTGTCAGAGATTTGACAAAGCTTCTTCTGTATCTTAAATATGAGCCCTTTATCTGATAAACCATAAAATTTAGCCCCAGTTGTCTGCTTTCTTTTTGAGGTAGACTAAATTTGTTTTATTTGTACATTCAAAAATGTTATTTAAATAAAATTGTCCTTTTTACGCTTTGCTTTCTGTCTATTGTTTATTCATAAATTGTTTGCCTTCCTACAAGTTTGATAATCAATATATTCCATGTTTTTCCTGATTTCATTGTAAAATCTCTCTCTAGCTTGGTCATATATCTGTTTTGACTTTACCTTGGTAAATAGTGTAAGATATTGGTCTATGCTCGGTTTGAACCACACTACATTCCAGTTTTTCCAACAATTTGTTTTTATAATATAATGAATTCTTGTCACAAAATCTTGTCTTTACACTTGTCAAAGATAAGGTTAGGTTTATTTTCTGCTGTAAATGGTATTCTATACCATTGTGATAGCTTTCCATTTTTTAGTCAGTAACAGATAAATGTAATTATTACTACCTTATAATATAGTTAAAGATCTGGTACTGGTAAATCTCCTTCTTGTGTTTTTTTTTTTTAATTTCCTTTGACATTCCTTCCTTTTTGTTTTTCCAAATTAATTTTGTTATTTTTTTTCCAAATTAGTTAAATTGTTAATTTAATTGGGATGCTTGAATATATGTTAGTTTCAGTAAAATTGTCATTATATTATACTGGCCCTATCTACCCATGAAAAATGAATATTTCTCCAATTATTTAAATCTGATTTTATTTGGAAAATTGTAAAAATAATTTTGTTTATATATTCCCTGGGTTTGTTTTAGCAGGTGTACTCCCATGTATTTTACACTGTCTATAGTTATTTTCAATATGGTGTTTTTATTTTGCTCTCTCTTATTGCAGAGTTTTGTTTGTGATACATAGGAATGTTGAAGATTTGTGTGGCTTTGTTTTATAACCTGCTACTTTGTTAAAATTATTAATTGTTTCAAGTAATTATTTCATTGAATTGTTAAATTTTCCATCATTTATATCATATCTTCTGCAAATGAGAGTTTTATTACTTCATTCCCTCTACTGATTCCTTCTCTTTTTCCCCCCCCTTCTCAGGGCATTTTCCTTAATAATTTCTTGTAATATTGGTTCCAGATTATTTTTTGACCAAACTTTCAGATAGAAAAGCACTTCTTATATTGTCTCTTTTCAGTCTGTTCCCCAGATCAGTTGCTTTTCTAATGAGATATTTTAGATTTATTTTATTAGTTTTATATTTATATATTACATTAGTTTTATATATTTTGCCTATTATAATATATTGTTATGTCACATTCCATTATATCATATCATATCATATTATATCATACTGTACTATATTATATTATACTATGCTGCGTTGTATCTTATTGTATGGTATCACATCATATGTTATTTTATGCTACATTACATTGTTATAGTATATTATCCTATATTATATTGTACTGTATTTTATTATACTGTATTAATTATACTATATTAGTTTCAATTTTATATAATTATGTAAATATATATATCTACTCATACATATTTAGTTTTAGTTTTATTGCATATTTGTTGAAAATAATGACATTCAATTCTTCTTGCTCAATTGCAGTGTTCTCTTTTTCTTTTTAATTTTTTTTCTAAATTTATTAATTTGTTTGTTTTTCTTTTCAACACTCACTTCCATACTTCAAAATTTCTCCCCCTCTTTTCCATTCCCTAAGATGGCATATAGTCTTACATGGGCTTTACACTTACATGCTGATTAAACACAGTTTCACATTAGTCATGTTGCCTGGAATAATTAAAGTCAATGGGAGAAACCATGAGTCCAGTTGCAGTTTTCAAAGAGCTATTTTTCTTCTCTAAGATTTTATATCTCTTTTTCTAACTAGTTAAATTTCTTAATTTTCTTGGATGGCTTTTTTTTTTCTATTTCTCCCCATTCTCTCTTATTTGATTTTTGAATTATTTTTTAATTTTATTCCTTGAGATGTTGTATCTCTGTTTCCAATTGGTTGTCTCTTCATAATGCTCTTTAACTGTTTTTTTTTTTATTTTTTTACTGATTTCTCCTCATTCTCTCTCATTTTAAAATTCCTTTTTAAGTTCTTCTCAAATTTCTTGTTGGAACTCTGACCATTTAGCATTTATTATAGTGGTCACTATTTTGAGGTTTATTTGCCTCAGTTGTATTATGCCAAATGCATGCTTTGATTACATTACTTCTAAGGTAATAATTATTATTGCATTTGACCTGGGGTTATAAATAACTCAAAAGGGGAATAATAAAATTCAATTCAATAAGCATTTGTAAAATGTCAATACACACAAAGAATAGTACATTGAAACTGAACATATGTATCATTAAGCACTCCAACATACACAGGGAGGGGGGCTGCTATCACAGATTTTTTGATCTGCTTATCTAAAAGGAAAGACAACTTTTGAATGGTCAACAATCACTTTAATCAAGCACATATATCATTCACTTAGGTCAGGGGACAAAGTCAGTACCCTTAACTTCAGAGAAAATACAGAGACATCAAAACCAAGACACAGAGCTTCCAAACTGTCTGACATAAGCAATAGATTCTTCATAGTTCAACAGATAAATTCAACTCTTTGTCCATTGCACACGTACATAGTTCCCAGAAAGGGAAACACCAATATCTGGGTTTTCAAAAGTGGGGGCTCTTAGACATTTTCCCAGAGCCTCTTCTGGCCAAACAAACACTTCCAGTTCATAAGCCCCAAAGTGAAACCTCACACTTAGAGTATTTATACATTTTTTGGAGCCAAAGTACATAAAAACACTTGAGAACCAGTATCTCATTAAGAAAATAATAAAAGATATGGACCTTCCTGCTTATCCTCCCTAGTCAAATTCCCCTTAATATTCAAGCCCATTAATGGTTGGGAAGATCTAATTAAAGAAGCAAAATTATATTAGCAATGAACAAAAATGGGTTAGCAATAAAGCATACGTAGACATTTTTAAAATAGTCTTATCTCAAAAATTTACATTCTGTTAAGAGAAAACAGTGAGTAAATACATAGTAATTTGATCAAAGGATAAAGAAAACTTTCCTATAAGTGGTAGGACATGAGTAGAATCTTAAAGGAAGGAAGGGATACTAAAAGTCCAGATAATAGTAATAGTAGCAGTGGGAGGAGTCAAGATGGCAGAGCAGAAAGAAGCACATACGCTTCGACACAGCCCATAAAATACCTGTAAAGAAGAACTCTCAACAAATTCCAGAGTAGCAGAAGCCACAGAGCAACAGAGTACAGGAGATTTCTATCCCAGAAAGACCTGAAAGACCAACGGGAAAGGTCTGCCTCATGCTGGATATGGAGAAGAGCTCAGCCCTGCCTTGGACATGCAGCAGCAGAAAGAGCAGATCTGAGCAGGCTTCAGGGACAGAATCTCCAGTGGCACCACAGATCCCTCAACCCACAAGTGCAAAAGGTCAGGGAGAGGGTATTTTCAGCTGACCAAGAGGGGGAGCGGGATGTCCCCATAACTCAGGCCTCCTCAGGTGACAGCAGTAGAGGCAGCAGCAGACAGGGGCTCCCAAAGCAGGCACTAGCCCACATCCATTGTTAAAGGTCTCATCAGAAAGCCCCTGAGGGAACTGAACCTTGGGTGGTAGCCCTGCCCCCACCAAAGCAGTTGATCTTAATCTCACACAGAATAGCGACCCTGCTCCCATGTACATCCCCTGGGGGATTGGAGCAGCTCATTTGAATCTCAGCCTCCAAGTACTGGATTGGCAGAACTGGAGGCAAGGTGGCTGTGGAGAGGAAACTCTGAAGTCAAGTAACTAGCTGGGAAAATACCCAAAAAAGGGGAAAAAAATAAAACTACAGAAGGTTACTTTCTTGGGGAACAGGTGTCTCCCCCCATCCTTTCAGATGAGAAAGAACAAGGCTTACTGTCAGAGGAAGTCAAGGCCCCTGCCTCCAAAGGGAATTTAAAAGGGGCTCAGGCAATAGAAGACCTTAAAAATCAAGTTAGCAGCTTACTAAAGGAGAACCAAAAAAAAAAATGCTGAGGAAAACAACAGCTTTAAAAAGAGGCTAACTCAATTGGGAAAAGAAGTCTAAAAAGCCAATGAAGAGAAGGAGGTTTTAAAAAGCAGAATTAGCCAAATGGAGGAGAAGGTTCAAAAGGTCACTGAACAAAATAATTCCTTGAAAGAGAGAATTGAGTTCAGGGAAACAAATGACTTTGAGTTAAAACAAGCAGTTAGTAAACAAAACCAAAAATTTGAAAAAAATAGAAGATAACGTGAAACAACTCATTGGAAAAACAACTGACCTGGAAAATACATCCAGGAGAAATAATTTAAAAATTACAGGACTACCTGAAAGCCATGATCAAAAAAAGAGCCTACACATTATCTTCTATGAAATTATCAAGGAAAACTGCCCTGATGTTCTAGAATCAGATGGCAAAATAAATATTGAAAGAATTCACTGATCACCTTCTGAAAAAGATCCAAACAGAGAAACTCCTAGGAATATTGTGGCTAAATTTCAGAGTTCCCAGATCAAGGAGAAAATACTGCAAGCAACTAGAAAGAAACAATTTGAGTACTGTAGAAATACAATCAGGATAACACAGGATCTGGTAGCTTCAACATTAAGGGATCAAAGGGCTTGGAATGAGATATTTCAGAAGTCAAAGGAACTGGGATTGAAACCAAGAATCACCTACCCAGCAAATCTGAGTATAATACTTCAAGGGAAAAAATGGTTCTTCAATGATATAATTGACTTGCAATCATTCTTGTTGAAGAAAAGACCAGATCTGTACAGAAAAATTTGACTTCTCAAGACAAGAACCAAAAGAAGCATGTAAAGGTAAACATGAAAGAAAAATCATAAAAGACTCTCTAAAGCTGAACTGTTTACATTACTACATGGAAAGAAAATATTTTTAACTCTTGAATCTTTCCTCAGTATTTGGGTAGATGGAGAGATTGTACATACACACACATATACACATAGATAGAGAGTACAGGGTGTGTTATATCAGAAGAGATGATATGCACACAAAAATAAAATAAAATTAAAAATTAAGGGGTGAAGGAGGAAAATTCTGGGAAAAGAAAGAGAGAAATGGAATGGAGCAGCCTATAACTCATAAAAGAAATAAGAAACATGTTATTCAACAGAGGACATAAGAGAGAAGGAGAGAGGGAGGAAAAATAAAGCTACTCTCTACACATGTGGCTGAAGGAGGGAATAACATGCTCACTAACTTTGATATGAAAATTTTTATCACAATACAGGAAAGAAGGAGAAGAGGTGACAAGTGGGGTGAGGGGACTGTTAGAAGGGAGGGAAAATGGGAGAAGGGAGTCACTAGAAATAAACACTTTCAAGAAGGGACAAGGTCAATTGTAGGGGAAAAAAAGAGGGAATAAAATAGGACAGAGGGCAATATAATAAGTACTACACAACATGATTATTATGGAAGTATTTTGCAAAAGAACACATATTTATTATGTATTGAATTGCCTCCCTTCTCAGTGGGGCTGGGGAGGGAGGGGGAGAGGGAAAGAAGTTGGAATTCAAAGTATTAGCAAGGAATGCTGAGAATTTTTATTGCATATAATCGGGAAATAAGAACTACAGGGAATGGGGTATAGAAATTTATCTTGCCCTACAAGAAAAGATAGAAGATGGGTATAAAAGAAAGGTGGGGTGTAATAAAAGGGAGGGTACATTGAAAGAAAAAGTAATCAGAATGCAAGGTATTAGGAAGCAGGGGGAGGGGAGTGATGGGGAGAAAAATTGGACATGTTACGAAGTGAGGCAAAAGCAATTAGAATCAAAACAACTGACTGAATTAATTACTGAGAATAAATCAATGACATCTTTAGTTTTGCGAAAAGAAGTTCAGTCTAAATTTCCTAGAGGAAGGTAGCCTCAGGTAAAATTTGGCATTGATGGAAAAGTTAAGGTTTTAGTGGTAAATTTGATTTTATGATTGCCATTTAATCAGGAAGTAGGACATGCATAGAAAGGCATATAAGCCACTTAAAACTTGCCTCACAAGATGTTGTTTAGCCAGGGTGAAAATTATAATCATATTTGAAACCTGGCTATTGGAACTTGTCATTTTTTAGATGCTATGGGACTATTAAGTGACTGTTCTGAGTCTAACTCCAGGTATGGGTAGCAAGAAAGGTGATCTGAGCCTCCAACCCATGATGTCAGTAAGCTGGTGAGATCCTGGTATGAACTGGAAAATGTGATCTCATGGGAAGGGTGGGAGAGCTACTGTTCAGCCTGGACCAAGGTAGGATTCTTCTGATTCAATTTCCCCACCCTGCAGACCTTAAGCCTGACTGAATGCAAATGGATAATCCAATCCTTCCTTAAACTGACATGAAGTCGGGGAGATATTGTATCCTTGCAATGTCCCTTCTCTGGATGGCAATTTCCTATAGTCAAAAGGTTTGTAAGCTTAATACCAGATCTATTTCAATTATAGATTATGGATAGAGGAACATACGAGGTTATGTCTAAAATTAAGCTATTAGGCATAGGACTTTAGACCAACAACAATAAGTTAGGGTCCTTTAATTCTTAGCAATACTGTGGAGACAATTAGGTCAAGAGCTTGTGAAGTTAGCAACATAAATATTATTTGTGTCTCAGTTGGTTAATGTTTAAAAAACACATTGTTTTGTGGTCCATATTGTAAATGCTTTAAAAAGAAGTATCACCTGACCAAAAGTTTCAATTGTTTTATCTGTTACAAACTGTGTTTAAAAATGAAAAAATTAAAATTAGAAAAAATAGTAATAGTAGCTAAAATCTACATACAGCTTTATGGTTTGCAAATCTCTTCCTTTAGTTGCTGTTTAGTTGTTTTTCAGTTTTCTCTCACTTTCCATGATGTTATTTTGAATTTTCTGCCATACATACTGGAGTAGTTTCCATTTCTTTCTCCAGCTCATTTTATGAATGAGGAAAGTAAAAAAAAAAAGAAAAAAAAAAGAAAAAAGAAAAGAAAAAAGAAAAAGAAAAGAAAAGAAAAACAAACAAAAAAAGCAAAACAAGATTAAATCATTTTCCCAGAGTCACAAAACTAGTAAATGTCTGAAGTCTGATTTGAACTCAGGAGTAGGATTCTATTTGCCTCTATGCCCAGCACTCTACGAACTGTAGCATTTTTGACAAAATTCTCCATCGGGTACATATAGGTTCAATCATTATGCTCAGTTTACCAGTTCAGAAACTCTAGCTGGGAATGGTGAAAATATTTAATCATGGTCTCACAGCTAGTCTGTGTCTGAGTCAAGATTCAAACTTAATCAATTAACATTTATTAACAGATAGGCACTGTGGTAAGTACTGAAGATACAAAAAAAGGTAAAACTCTTTAGTCTCCAGAATCTCACAGTCTAATGGAATGTGAAGAACTGGAGGTGGCTTTCTTTCATTTTCTCTACTCTTGTTCCCTCTGTGGTATGTTCTATCAACAGCATTAGTCAGTTAACATTATCTCCCTCATGTAACCAATACCCTCAAATGATTCATCCTCCAATTTCATTTATCTACTTAAAATCAATTCGCTTTTATAAAGGGATATGTTCCTCTTAGTTCAGAGATTTAAAAATTAATTTCCCTTCATTCCAACCAGGAAGTAGAGGGCAAAAATGATTCAATCGGTGCCTTTTAAAAGTACTCTTACCTCTACCTCAAAACTCCACCAAAATTTCACATGGTGAGCAAACAGGGAAAAAATGCCCATGTAGAGATTGCTTCTACCAAAAAATAAAACTTTAAATGCTCCTGAAGTCTAGACTCAGCAGCCAGTATGCATCCTATATGTATAAACAAGACAGAATATGAAAGAATGAAAAAGTAAAATTCTAATCATAATCTGTGCCAAAACTATTTATAAATAAAAATTTGGCTGCTTTGTGAGTTTAAAATAATTTAATTATAAGAATTTCAGGTTGATACCATATAGTACTAATTCAGCTCCTGAAAGAATGTTTATTATTAATTAGATTGTTTAATCAAAACTAATTTTGAGACAGGTGTTTGAATTTATTTTGCTTTGTCTCTTTCTCTTTTTAAAGATACATTTAACCATCTAAAAGAAACTGTCATTAAATAAAAAATCTCAAATTTGGAAGAAATCTTATTGAACCTAACACATACCTCGAGAGGAATCTTCTCTACTATATTCTCGAAATGGAACTCCTGAGGGGATAATCACAACTTTCCAATTGAATAAAAATTTATGCTATATAGACATACATGCACACACACACACACTCACTCGCAAAGACATGGGGCACCTAGATGGTGCAATGTATAGGGTGCCAACCCTTGAGTCAGAAAGACTCATCTTCATTAGTTCAAATCTGGCTTGACATATATACTACCTGTGTGACCCTATGCAAACCATTTACCTCTATTTTCCTCAATTACTCATTAGTAAAATGAGCTTGAGAAGAAATTGCGAAATACTCCAGTATCTTTGCCAAAACAAAACAAAAATGAGGGATGACGTGTTAATTTCAAGAGGAGTTATACATTATTGAAAGATAGCACATACATTACAAATGGAAAATAATTCAGCAGAATAGACTAAGCTTTGAAGTCTTTTCTGTCCTACTTAGAAAAAAGAATGGAGAGAGAAGAGATGACAACTAGCAGTCTAATACCTACCAAAGCAACTAAATTGTGTAATGGACAGAATACCAGACTTGGAATTGCAAAGAACTGGATTCAAATCCAGTCTCAAAAACTTACTGGGCAAGTCACTGTGATGCCAATGTGATACCCATAGCACGCACTATGAATATGCATGTGTATTTCCAGAGTAAATTCACAAAATATAATAAACTCTATTCCTCAAAGGCTAAACCAAAATATTTACTTGAGATATCATTAGAATACCAGGAAGTAAGATATAACAGGGCACTTATCACTAATTCAGGGAGTAAGAACATCTTAAACCTTCTTTCTGTCAGGCCTCCCCACAGAAACAAGTTCCCCTAGACAAATTTTTCCCTCTGCCCACTCACAGCTTGCTTCTCTTTCTCTGCTCTATCTGCTGTCACTCTCTGCTTGTGTGCTTTCTCTGTCTCTGTCTCTCTGTCTCTCTGTCTCTCTGTCTCTCTGTCTCTCTGTCTCTCTCTCTCTCTCTCTCTCTCTCTCTCTCTCTCTCTCTCTCTCTCCTTGGGTGGGCAAACTCTTTCTAGTCTGAACTCCTTGTGGCCCAGGCTTCATGTGACCATAGGTTCCATGTGTTAGGCCTATTAATGGACAGGGAAGATCGTCCTATTCTATTAGCATTACATTCAGTCCCAAGATCTTTCATGTCCATTACATAGGCTGGTGGGGCTATAGGGGTAACTTGATTCAACATAAATTTTATAACAATATAAAAAGGATGACACAAACTAAACACATAAAACAATATCTTATGGTGGAGGTTTGGGCATAAGCACCACGTTATTCCCCCCTCAAAAGAATGGAACCCAAAATCTCTTGGAGGAAAGGGTAAAGATTTCATCTTCTGAAACTATTACTTGCTGAGATTGGATGTAGAGCTGTCACTGTCTTGTGAGGTCTCATTTGAGTGGTCAGTTCCTCAGCCAGTATGCAGAACTTGATCAATGCTAGGTCCTGGGGTGATGTATCATAGTCTTGGACAGAGGATGTCATCCAGCTTAAGTAGTGTGTCATCTACAAGTGGAGGGCACTAAGCTTATAGGAGGCAAATATAGTAAACAGTTCAAACAAATAAAGGCCCAAAAGAATGAGAAAATAACCAGGAGCAGGATAAATATAGCATCAGCCATGCTTCTGGAGTCCATGAACCCACTAGAACTGCACTAATTCCTGTCTTCTTTACGCAGATTGGTATCTCCCCTCAGACAAATTTAAGGTCATACTTCTCAATATATCTATCTCAACAATAGGATGCAGGAACAGGTACAATTGCCACTGTATAATCTTTCTTTTCCCAATTTCCATCATTAGTGTATCTGGCTGGTATCTCAGACCTTCCCAGTCCTGTGATGGTAATAGGAGTTCCATGTTTAATTTTATCAGGGTTTTCATATATAAGGGAGGCCTGCCCCCAATATCTATTAATGACCTGGTTACAGTGGTTGATCCATTTTTCCAATATATGGTTAAACTGAAATGATGTCTGTAATCCTGTCTGTGTACTTCTTTAATCTGAGTTTAGGCTTGCCTAATTTCTTATTCTCCTTGAACGTGTGATCAACTTGGATACAATGAATCAGGAGGATTTGTAGGGGCAGTTCTGACTTCCCCGTTCTGTCTAATATTAAGTCCCTTTTTCTGGCATATTTTATATAGTTCATTAGCTGGAATACCATCTATTCTTCCATAATCTGCCCCTGCTCTCAATAAGGCAGTAAACATTTCTCTCCTCATTAATCTATTCTGAATTTTAATTCACTGACTATTTTCCTTTCTCTCTTGAAATTTATCTTTTCCCCATTCCCCTAAGTCATCTTACTGTCCAATCTGACCTAGCACCTCTGAAAGAGGGTGCCCTATTTCCCCAATTAGTAGAGTCAGAATTATATATTTATAAGCAAGAGTAGCTGCCTTCAATATTATATTTCTATGAGAAACTGTTAAGGTATTGCTGTGATATGCATCTGCATTTCCAATCATAATTGTAGTTTTCATTACATCAATCTAAAGTTAAATAGGGAAATTTCAGACAATTATTGATATAAATATTAAAATGAGATACCTAGAAAATGTCTAATATTAGTTCCAAATCTATCATTCTGACTCTGATAAAAAAATTTGGAATATCTAATTATCATATCAAACACACAAATTAAAATTGTGACCAACACTAAACAATTTCTTTGGCTTCAACATCTAACTTATACAATTAAATCTTTCGCCCACATGACATCTACGACTGCTCCCCATTCTAAAATAATAATTCTATAATTCATACTTGTATTGATCTAATTAATCAGAATGCTATTGTAAAAGAGTATAATGTGTTTAGCTCAAGAGTTACACTGTGTGGGTTATCATAGAGTATTGTAAAGATTGTTGGATTTGAAATTATGAAGCCTGGTCTGAAGTCTTACCTGTAATATCTACTAACCTATTGGCAATCCACTTAGCTACTTTTATTCTCAATTATTTGAAGTGCAAAATAGGGACAGGGATATTTTTATTACCAACATCATAGAGCTGCTTTGAAGAAAATATCATATATATTTGAGCTGTTGTTACTATGACCAAAGACTACTCATCTTACAAACTTTTACCAAAAAATTCTGTAAGTTTACTTATCTAGGGAAGCCTTTCTGATCCTCTTTACTAATGTCTTTCTTCTGTTGATTTCTCCATTTTGATCTGTATATATACTGTTTGTACATAGTTGTTTCCATACTATTCAATCCATTAGACTGAACTACTTTAGAGCAGGAGCTACTTTTTTGGTAAGATTACACACCTGAAGAACCTTCTGTAAAGACATCATTAAAAATAAGTTATTATTTACTTATTACTCTGGGGTAGTCCTCTAATATATCATCATCAAGGAGAGAACACCGGGTTCTGAAAGGCTGTGCCAATGGAATCACACTATGTCAGAGTATACATAACTGGAAAGATTTGAAATGTCTGTGTCATCATAGATTTCTTGCCAAGGATCAACCATAAACTTTTGCAGTACAAATCTACCTCTTCTCCTGTATACTTTTTCCTCTCTAGGTTTTCATGAGGCTTTTTTTTCTAATAATTCCTTTTCTAACTCTTTAATTATTACTCGTTTTTTTTTTTCCTTTTTTTTCTGTATCTTCATTTAGGTCTAGGGAACAGCTAGGTGGTACAGTGGGTAGAGCACCAGTGCAGGAGTCAGGAGGAACTGAGTTCAAATCTCACCTCAGACACTTGATATTCTAGCTGTGTGACCTTGGGCAAGTCACTTAACCCCAATTACATCATCCTGGGTCATCTCCAGTCATCCTGATGAATATCTGGCCACTGGATTCAGATAGCTCTGGGGGAGAAGTGAGGCTGATGACTTGCACAACCCTCGCTCACTCAAAACAAAGTCAAGTGCAAGTCATGTCATTATTTCTCTGACGGCGTGGTCTTCTTAAGCAATGAAGGATGAACGCACATAAATATCTTCCAGGTCATAACAACTAACCATGGGTATTCTCCAAGGATATATCTTGGGTACTCTTCCTTTCTTTATAATCCCTTGCATAGCACCTGCACTGTCTTGGCCCTGGTTTCTCTGGTGAGCTTCATCATTTTCTCCAGAACTTATCTTTCTACAAGATTGGATCAACCACGAAATTCACACCTTCCCATTATACCTTAACCCTGGAGTCTTTTATACCTGACT
Organism: Notamacropus eugenii; assembly: GCF_028372415.1. Taxonomy (NCBI): domain Eukaryota; kingdom Metazoa; phylum Chordata; class Mammalia; order Diprotodontia; family Macropodidae; genus Notamacropus; species Notamacropus eugenii. The sequence goes on along the minus strand of NC_092875.1, from coordinate 138,120,050 downwards.
GAATAGGGTAGAGGATGGATGTTGGAAAGCTCTTCATACATATTCCATTTAAGAAGGGAACCCAAGGGCAGCCCAGCATAGGTGTGGAGCAGACCACAGCCCAGCATAGGAGCTTAGTGGAGCATAACAGCAAGGGCAGGACTTGAGCAGGCTTCAAGGTGTTACCCCACTGGCAGTAGCTGTGGGTCCCAGATTCCTCAAATCACAAATGCAAAAGACAGCATCAGGGTTCAGTGAGAGGGCTCTTTCACATGGGTGAGAAGGGAACCCAGCACAGCACTTTAGCACTGGCCCCAGGCAGCTGCAGCTTCCATTGTTAGAGCCCTGACCTTGAGCCACTGGGAGGATTAAGCAACTGATCTGGATCAGGGAGGGGTGTGATTGAAGGGAGAGTAGATTAGGGGAAGGGATAATCAAAATGCATGGCGTTTTGGGCTGGGGGAGGGGAAAGATGGTGAGAAACTTTGGAACTCAGAATTTTGTGGAAATGAATGTTGAAAACTGAAATAAATAAATTGGGAAAAACACATACTTCACAGTCAGTCACACTAAAGTAACCAATTAAAAATCAGATGTGTTGGGTGAAACCATTTCGATATGAATAAATTAAGAAAAATGTAAACAAACAAACAAACACAATATGTACTCAACCACTTATTTAACATCTTTTGTATCTTGTACACTTAAAATGACTGTGGAATAAGATGTTTTTGATGAATGAACATTACAGTTAACAAAAAATGGCCACAATTATCTGCCATTCATAGAACACAGATTCCTAGAAATTTACACTACAATAAAATACACTGTACTGAAATTTTAAATTAAATTATAATATTGAAATTTTAAAAAAGTAAATCTAGCTTGCCCTCCAAGAAAATAGAGGGGATAAGGATAAGAGAAGAGAGGAGTGTTATAGAAGGGAGGGCATATTGGGGGAAAAGTAATCAGAATGCATGCTGTCTTAAGGTGGGGGAGGGGAGAGATAGAGAGAAAATCTGGAACTCAAAGTCTTGTGGAAATGAATGTTGAAAACTAAAAATGAATAAATAAATTAGGGAAAAAAAAAGAAGGGGACCCAAGGAAGCATTGTCATAATTTCCTATATGGTTTCAGTTCTTCATCATTTTCCCAATATTCTCTCCAAATCTTTCTTAGCTTTGGAAAATTTGTTGTCTTCCCTAATTGTCATCTACTAGGAGGAGGGTGCTATCTTTTGCATTTCTTCATAGCTCCAGTGTTAGGACAATGCCTGATGCTTAGTAAACACTTGATAAATGTCTATTGACTTTTGACAATATTGATATCCTTAACTTCCATAGTTTCAATTGTTATCTCTAAGTAGATGAATCCCAGATATATTTATAGAGTTCTGTGCTCTCTTATGACCTCCATTTGAGAATCATCAAACCTCTCTTGGCTATTTGAAATTTTATGTCTCATCAGTATCTCAAATTGATCATGTTCAAAACAGAACTCGTTATCTTTCTGCCCAAGCCCTTCACTCTTACCTTCTTTCCTATTACTCCCCACCTTTCCGTTGCTAGTACAACCATCATCCCAGTTACCAGATTGGCAATTTTGATGTTATCTTCTATGTTCCTTTTGTTCCATGAATCTGATCTGTTACCATGCCTTCTAATTTCTTCCCTCATAAGTTTTCTCATATATGTTATCTTTTCTTTACTAAAACTTCATGCCTGGGCTATTAAAGCTTCCTAATTGATTTCTCTGCTCCAAGTCTCTTCCTGCTCCAATTCATCTCCTATTCAACTCCAATGTGATAAAGTAGATGTCATTCAATATAACTTTGATATTTAATGATCTATGGCAGATATCTGTTGCTATCTGTAATCAATATAAAACCATCTATTTGGAGCTGAAAGCCCTTAACATCCCATTTTTCCATATATTTTCAGAGAAACTGGCCTTTTTACTGTGCCTTACATTAGATATGCCATCTCCAAAATCTATGACTTTTCACTGGCAATACCACCTGCCTGAAATATTATTCCTTTTCACAACCACCTTCTATCTTCCATGGCTTCCTTCACATCTCAACTAAATGTCTACTTTTTTGGGAGGTTTCTACTAGTTCCTTCCCATTGTTAATGCCTTCAGTCAGAGATCAGTTTTGATTTTAACTGCATACTTCACACCTATAGTTATTGGCATATTGTCTCCACCATTGTAATGTGAGCTCCTTGACGACAGATATCTTGCTTTTTACCTTTCTTTTGTGATTCTATAAACGGCTTAGTTGTTTTAGTAATGTCCAACTCTTTGTGACCTCTTTTGTGAGGAGTTTTCTTGGCAAAGATACTGGAGTGGTTGGTCATTTCCTTCTCCATATCATTTTACAGATGCATGTGGTCTGTGCTTTTTTCTTGAAAAAGAAACTGGGGCAAACAGGGACTTGCCCAGATTTGGTCAGACTCACACAGCTCTTAATTGTCTGAAGCCAGACTTAAATTCGCATATTGCTGACTCCAGACCCAGGGCTCTATCCACTGGTCTGCCTACCTGCTTATAACTGCTGACTATGTTCAGAAAAGCTAAAAAACCCATATTGTTCACAATCTTATAAATTTCTTGTCAAAAACACTTTAAAAAGCCATCTTTAGTTTGAAATGGGTTTATCTTTCATGCAGGAGGGGAATTCATATACCCACAAAATTATAAACCTTCAAGTATTAATTATGTAGATGACAGATAAAGGATAGAGTATATATTAAGCATATGCCAAAGACGGGTAAATAATGTGAATAAAAATACAATCCACCAAGGGATTTTCATTCTAAATCCTGTCTTCAAGGAATTTATATTCTTTTGGAAGAAAATATTATATAAAGGTAAGCTGGAAATGGATTGGAGTACATGGACAGGTGACATAGCAAGGATCCAGACGGACCTGAATACAAATATAAGTCTGAGCAGATAAAGCAAAAGTTCACCTATCACATTGAAGTTACTTAGGGGTAGATTCCAAATTTTTGACTAACATTTATAGCAAGAGGTCAAGTAAGTTTTACCAAGCTAGGAAAGTTCTAAGTATGATTCCGGAGGGAAAATATATTGTGTCTACTTTTCCATGGAACAGCCCAGAGAAGTTATTCATAACTGAAAGACTGACTTCTTGAGTGAGGAGGAGCTGGATTTTTTTTTATCATTGTGAAGAATTAAATAAACACAAAAACAAAATGTTCCTTAGCCATGTAGAGTCATTTTCTGTTTTTACAAGGATGGCTGTTTTAGGGGTACTAAGAATCAAACAACTTTTAGATCACTTACAAATAGTAATTTAACTGGGCTCTTAATGTGAAAACTTTCTCCAATGACTAAGCACTTGGTACCTTAACAAATACCATTTGGACATTGATAAGGAATCTTGAGGAAGAAGTAATTCTATTAACTTGCCACAGGTCATACTTGACATTAATCCATCCTGGATATCTTGAATACTTTGCCATCTGACCTTCTGTTGTATGAATATCCATCTCCCTAAAGCCCTTTCCTCCCAGACCCCTAAAGATATCTATCCAGGCAGTTATGGTTGCTACATAAGTTGTGATTACTTAACAAAACAATGTTCTGGACTGGGTCAATCGTAAAGAATGATCTGGAGTACAATTTTGAAATTATCATGCAAACAAACAAATTAGAAACATAAGGAATCTAATAGAGGAAGCTTTGCTTTCCCAAACCAGAGGTTTGAATTTTTGAGGTGTTTCTGTTAGTGTCATATTTTATGCTGGGGAAAAATGATATTCACATGCCCCTTCTGCTTATCACAGGGTAGTTATTTACTAGTTTGTACCACTTAATCAAATTTTCCTGCTTAATATATCTTAAAAAAGAAATGATAGAAATCTTTCCATTTCTTAAGTATTTCACAAAACCTATTAGTGTTCCATGGAATAATGGTGTGAATATACCATATGTGCCATGGGAGTGGGGGGGAAAGCCATGAAATACTCTTCATATGAAGAGGAGACACATTGCCATTAGGGATTATTACCAATTTGAGATGCACAATAACCTGTCAAGAATACAGTGGTGGACTTAAGACTTGCCTCAAAAGATATTCCTTAGCAAAAGTGAAACTACAATCATATTTGAAACCTGGTTGTTGGAACTTGCCGTTTTTAGATGTTATGGGACTTGTAAGTGACTGTTCTTCTGAGTCTAATTACAGGTATGGGTAGCAAGAAAGGTGATCTGAGACTCCAATCCATGATGCCAGTAAACTGGTGAGATGTTGGTGTGAACTGCTTAAAGTGATCTCATGGGAAGGGTGGGAGAGCTACTGTTCAGCCTGGGCTGAGGTAGGATTCTCCTGGCTCAATTCCCCACTGACACCTGTTAGACTTTAAGCCTGACTGAATGCAAGTGGATAATCCAACCCTGCCTGGAACTGACATGAAGTTGGGGAGATACTGTATCCCTGCAATGTCCCTACTCTTGGTGGCAATTTCCTATAGTCAAAAAGTTTGCAAGCTTAATACCAGATCTATTTAATTATAGATTATTGGTAGGGGAACATCCGAGGTTAAGTCTAAAATGAAGTTATTAGGCATAGGACTTTAGACCAACAACAATAAGCTAGGGTCCTTTAATTCTTAGCAATACTGTGGAGACAATTAGGTCAAGAGCTTGTGAAGTTAGCAACATAAATATTATTTGTGTCTCAGTTGGTTAATGTTTAGAAAACAAATTGCTTTTTTGTCTATATTGTAAATGCTTTAAAAAGAAGTATTACCTGATGAAAAGTTTGGATTGCTTCATCTGTTATAAACTGTGTTAAAATTAAAAAAAAATTAAAAAAAAGAATACAGTAGTGGTAGGCTACCTCTCTGTTGCATATATGCAGGAATGATAGAGAATGTTGTGAAGCAATGTACTCTGTAGTGCAATTCTTGTCGTGGTAAATAGTGCCAGTAGCAACATTCATAAAACATATCTAAGGACTAGGGGGTCATGAAAGGAAATTAAGATCTTGGAACACAGAATTTTTATAATATATGAAACTAAAAGTCAAGAGTTTAGAAAGCAAAGGAGAATATTAAGAATGAATGACTGGGTGAGAATGTACTACTAAGAGAATGAGAATTAGATTGCTGGATCTGGCAAAATCTTAGAAAATGTCTTTGCCTGCTATTTTGAGTTCTGTCAAAGACTGGTTTGAACTGAAAATTAAGAAAAAAAAGAACTGATCGCAGTCAATAAGCCACTTTTTAAAATGAGTAGCTGATTTAACACCAGAAAAAATAGTGTCTTAAAAGTTTAGACATGTTTGCATATTTATATTCATATTATTCATGTCCATTTATTCAGAGGAATCATGCAAGATAAATACATGACTTTTAAGAGGTGATCAGCAATGGAAAGACATACCTAGCACAAAAAGAAATAATAGAATTCACGTACAAGGGTCTGCAGAGTATCATTGAATCTTAAAAAGAGATTTATGTGGAAATCATTGAATCTTAGAGAGATAATGAGCAAATCATCTACGTGAGGTTGATTGATTTAAAAAAAAAAAATGAGATATCATGGTAGGATCATCTAATCCAAAATAATAAGTATTGTCTTCTCCCACAAATTTATAATAGTTTCTCTAGTAGGCAAAGATATTTTCTAAGCACTGAGAATACAAAGACAAAATAGTGTCCATTCTTTCAAGGAGTATATACTCTACTTCAATATATCATAAACTAATTAGTCACATGGAAAATTTATCTAAGTTTTATAAGCATATAACAAAGATATAGCAAGCATTTTTAACGCTATGAGATTTATTTTTTCTGTTGAGAGATCAGTCCATAGATCATTATGATTGCTTTATGATTCATAGCTTTTAATATGATAAATTGCCCCCTCCAATTTTTGTCTAATTTAAGCTCCCCATTCATGTTATGTAGAATAAGAAAAACCACCACAACAAAAATAGCTAATATTTATATAGGACTTACTATGTGCCAAGTACTCTTAACAGACATTATTTTATTTGATTGTAACAACAATCTTGAAACATAGGTGCTATTATTATCTCCAAATTGTAGATGAGGAATCTGAGGCAAATAGCAGTTTTATCACTTGAACAGAGGCACACAGCTAGTATCTAAGGTCAGATTTGAACTCAAATATTTCTGATTTCATGCCTAGCACTTTATCTATTGTGCTACCTAACTCTCTAGGTAACCATATAAAGTTTGTGTACATTTTTAAACATTCCATTTCTTATATAACTATGATATACCCCTTCTTTTCTATATTTGCCATGGTGCAATATACTATAAGCATTGCAGACAGCATTACAAAAAGTAAACATTGCTGTCTGCATCCATGTGAGTGTCTTTTAATAAGGCAACACAGATAGGTGGCCAAAAATTATAGTCCAATTGGAACTTTGAAGTAAATGTAACCATATACATCATATGTAACAATATACTGAGGAACTCAAGGTCTCCCAGTGCATCCTGGATCGTCTCCAGTCATCCTGATGAATATCTGGTCACTGAATTCAGATAGCTCTGGAAGAAAAGTGAAACTGGTGACCTTGCATATTCCTCCCTCAAGCAAAGTCACTTGTAAGTCATGTCATTATTTCTCTGATGGCATAATCTTCTTCAGCAAAGAAGGATGAACCCAATCCTGTGAACAGAAGCAGATGGCTGGATGCAGTTCCAGCTAACTGATTAACTCAGCTCCTCCTCTCGTCTGCCTCCCCCTCCCCTTCCTTTTCCTCTTCAAGGAAAGGTAAATTTGGATGATCAAAGAATGCACGGTTGACTTGGTTTTTACTGACTAGTTTCCTTCCCTTCCCTTCCTTAAACCTGTTGCATTCTGAAGCTGGAATGCCAAGGGCCCCTATCTAAGGGCTTAGTAACTTAGTAACTGCTGCTGTTTTTCTCCCAGTCTGATGTCTTTCTTTTTCTTCCCCTCATTAAAGGGGTCGTGTCCTGACTACTTCTGAAACAGGCCTATTCAATGAATGGGTGTTACCTCACCTTAAGAGAGTACCTGCACTGATGAATATCTGGCCACTGAATTCGGATGACTCTGGAGGAGAAGTGAGGCTGGTGAAATTGTACAGCCCTCCCTCACTCAAAACAAAGTCAAGTACAAGTCATGCCATCACTTGTCTGATAGCATGGTCTTCTTTGGCAACAAAGGATGAACATAATATATAACCACTAAAGAGTCAATGAGGGAGAGAATGATAGCCATAGAAGAACTCAAAGGAATAACTGCAGAAGAAATGAGATGTGAGTATTTTGGAGCATAAGGAAAGGCTTCTATACTGGAGATATTCAAATATATTGTTCAGGTGTGTTACATAAGGGATCATGTTCACATATGGTTTAGACCAGGGCTTCTTAAAAATTTTCTGCTTGTAACCCCTTGTAACCCCATAAACTATGGGTCACAAAACCATATGTGGTCATAACAGATAGTTTATGAAGCACTGCTACTAGCTGGCCAACTGACTAGTGGTATTGAAGGAGAAAGAAAACAGATGTAAGAGTTGTGCCTGCAATGGAAATGAAGAGGCATGTAAAACTGGATATGAAAGGTAGCTATTTATGAAAGAAGACCAAAGAAAGACCAAAATTAACATAGGAGTGGGGTGAATGGTACTATCATAACAGATAAAAGTAGTAGTACATTGAAATAAAAATAGGAAAGTGAGGAAAAGTAGTTATAGGAAAAAGATAACAATTGCAGAGCGGAAGTATTTTGTTTAAAAAATGCGATTAATCATTGAATATCTTAGGGTAAGCTCTGCACCCCCATCCCAAGAACTTCAGTGTTGCTGATCCCAGCTCAAAACCAGGTAAGCTGACAGATCTACAGCCTCTAGCTGCCAGTACCTGAGGCCCCAGCACACAAAGCCAGAGACCAGGTCCCTGTCCCCCAGCACAAGAAGTTTGGGCCAGTGTTCTCTGTATTTTTTATAGCTGGGGAGTGATGCTCATGGTAAGCTTGGTCCAGAAATGCTCACGTCTGGGTGAGGTGAGAGGGCACTGCCCAGGAGCTGGTTGGGGAATGTTGGGGAAGAAAGTGGAAGAAAGAGAAGATTGGGGGAGGGGGACACAAGTTCTTCAGCACAGAGTTTGGGCAGTGGCAACTGGTGCCTGCTGCTTCTAACTAAGTATTCTGGAAAGCTCCTGGAAGCTAATAATTCCATGAAATATCAAGAATCAACCAAAGAAAAGTGAGTGAAAAATATAGAAAAATATAAAATACCTCATTGGCAAAACAACTGGCCTGGAAAACATATCGAAGAGAGAAAATCTGAAAATTATCAGTCTACCTGAAAACCATGATGGAAACAAAAGACAACCTGAACAGCATCCTTCATGAAATCATCAAAGAAAAGCATACTGATGTCTATGACCCAGAGGGCAAAATGGTCTTTGAAAGAATATGCTGTTCACTTCCTGAAAGAAACTCCAAATTGAAAATGCCAGGGAATACTATAGCCAAATTCCAAAATTACCAGATGAAAGAGAAAATACTGCAGTCAGGAGAAAGCAAACAATTTGAATACCATGGAATGTCAGTCAGGATCATGAAGGATCTTAGAACTTCTATATTAAAGATCAGGAGGCATGGAATATAATATTCCATAAGGCAAAGAAACTTTGATTAAAATTAAGGATCAAATTCCCAGTGAAACTGGGCATAATATTTTAGGGGAATACCAGATCTCAAAGGAAAATTTGATCTTCAAATACAAAAGTCAAGAGAGACATAAAAAGATAAACAAGAAAGAAAACAGAAACAACAACGCTAATAATGTCGGCAAATTGTTTATATCCCTACAAGGGAAGATGAAACTTGTAACTCTTAAGAACTGTAGCATTATTACTACATTTAAAAGGGGTATACATAGACAAAGTGCATGGCTATAAGCTGATTTTAATATGATGATAAGAAATGTAAACAATGAAAAGGGATTGTTAATTTACTTAATTGAAAGAACTTAATTCACACATATATGTATATCCTTTGGCCCAACTATACCATGACTTAACTTATGTCTCAGTGAGATCAAAGAAGTAGTAAAAGGAACACTTTGTACCAAAAATAATTTATAGCTGCTTTTTTTTTATAATAGTAAAGAAACAAAAACTAAATGACTGCCCACTAAGTGGGGAATCACTGAATAAATTATAGTTAGTGAATGTGATGGTAAACTATTCTGCCATATGATGTAAAAGGAGAAAATTGTCAATACTTGTATAAACTGATATAAAATAAAATGAGGAGAATCAGGGAACCATTTATGCAATAACAGCCCTTTAAAAGCATGCAACATGCACAGAAGTAAAGAATGATAACTATAATTACCAATCATGATTCCAGGGAATAGAAAAGGAATAGTGGTTCTCAGTTCCTGTCATTGGTTGGTTGGTTGTTGTATTTCATTTTCAAAGAGGACCAAAATGGCATCACTAGGTGAGAATCAGATTTCAATGTATCTGACTGTGATTGATTAAACCAATATGAACTTGGAATGCTTTACCTTAGGTCAAGCACAAATAGTCCATGTGAACATTTAAGGTGGATACTCCAAATTTGCACATCCTGCACTTCCTTTGAGCTGTCTCAATTCTGCTTTGCTCATAGAGCACAGCACTTTCTCTGATGTGAGCATGATATACTGTGCATTACTTCGCCAGTGTCTCCTATGTTACGTTACAATTCCAAAGTTATTAAAAGACACCTTAATAGTGTTCTTTTATCACTTCTTCTGACCACCATATGTCAACTCTCCATAAATTAGGCTGATCTTTAACCTAGAAGATGGTCATTTACCTGGAAACCAATGTGGCTTCAGACAGGTCCAAGGAACAATCAATATGGTGTTTCCAGCCCTACAACTCCAAGAGAAATGCCAGGAGAAGAACACAGATCTGTACACATTTGCAGATATGACCAAGGCCTCTCATACTATTAGTTGTGAGGGTCTATGGAAAATTATGTCACTTTCTGTCAGAGAGTGAATAAGCTCAAGGTGCAGAATGAGAAATAGATTTTTCAGACAAGATCAACATGAAAATTATTTTGCAGAATAGGCATATTTGCCGCCAAGATTTATTTATTTAGGGGTGGAAAGAGGCAAAAAGCAATTTATCAAAAATGAAAGAAGAGAAGATCATTGGAACATTTTTGCACACAGATGAAAAGTGAGAAAGGCTAGAAAGAATATAAGCAGAACAGCCTTGAAAGTTGCATGTTGAATTCATAGTATACAGAAAATGAGAAGGAAGCTATATAACTGATTTCTGATTTCATTTGTGATTTTTTTGTTTTAATTTGTGTATGGGAATACTAAATTTTTAAAATGTCAAGTTCACTGTAAAAATGAATATAATTGAAAGAATCCTTAATTATATGTAATTAAATTTTTGTGGAATTATAGGAAATTTCTTTAACATATATTTTATATTTTGTGATATATTTTATGCCCTTTATGGTCATATTAATTGAGGTGGAGAGGTGTAACCTTTGCCTTATAACTGCAGCTTTTGCCTTGTAACTGCAAAGTAGTCAAAATAATTATGTTGGCTACATTAACTATGGAATTGGCTTGATAGCTAACTTCATGGTTCAACTATCTACTCATTCCTGGCTGAAAAAGAAGATTGAATCCCATTTTCCTATATTTAACATAATTATATAAAGCCAATCTGAAATAAGGACATGTTACATAAACACTTCCATTGACAATATGAACAGCAACAACATGAAATCAGCCTTCTGTTTCTTTCTCTTCCTTAGAGATGCCTTTCACTCCAGTGGCTTTTAACAATCCTGTTTATTTCCACATATAAAGTAGACTGTATGTAGCTGAATTTTTATGTTCTTTTTAAAAACCTTGATTTCATTTTTCCATTGTCCTACAGCTCTGCTTTGTCCATCATTTATATGCAAATGATCAGTTAAATGACTCTACTGTTTTTCAATTACCCATATGTTTTGCATCTTACCAAAAATTATGTAGAATTTTTATCAGGTTTTCCTTCAGCCTACAATTGGAAATGGTAGAAAATGAAAAATAGGAACTTGGGTGATTCCTAATGCTATTCAACACAAAATCTGAGATTTTGTTTTAATTTATATTAATTTTGCTTCTATTACACAGGCAATATTTTCCCCTTAGTAAAGATGACATTGAAAAATGATCAATTACTAGAAGAAACAAAGAAATTATACATTTAATATCTAGAAATCATCTTCAAATATGTCAGCATTTTTTTTCTCCCAGTGAAACCAACCATTTTTCTTTTTAGTCAGATGTGAATTGCAGATATAAATATAGACAAACATATATGTTTATATGTTTCTTTCCTCATAGTTATACAATGGGAAATTTAAATAAAATAAGTCAGTTTTCACATTGTTGCTACATGCTACCTTGGAACAATATAAACTATGAGAATTACATATTGGAAAGTGATTCTGAGACAAGAACGTATGCCATCAGAAAAACTATGATCTTTAATATCCCAAACTAATATATTAGTGAATGAGTAAATTCTTTAAAGATGTTATGATAGTCTATCAAGGGAAGAGTACTCAACCTTTGACCACATTCAAATAGCTCAATGATTAGTAACTTGTTTCTCATGGAAAGAACTTTATTGTATCTTAAAGTATAATTACAAAATATGTTCTAAGATACAATCAATCTTACAACTCATTTGTGCTACTTATATACGCACACACACATACATGCATACGCACAAAAAAAATTGTTCCTACATACTGTAAAACATGAGATTCAGAGCTTTCCCCTAACCTCCTTCCCAAAGTTCAGGCTTTAAGTTCATTTTTTCCTCAGAAGGGCATTTCTGATAATGTGATTGCATTGTTTCTCAATATCCTCATCAGCTCTCACCCAAGAATGAAAGTGATTTAATCTAAATTACAAAAGCCCCACTGTGTTCTGCTCAGGCTTGGGTGGAGACAGGTTCTTCTTTGTAGACAGCCAAAGACTTGGAGTCGTCTTGTGTGATTGACGGTGATCTGATAAAACAAGTCATTTCCCCTTTCCAGTGGTGAATGATGATGGGATAACGTGAGCCCCCAATTGGAAAGATATATAAGCTGTTCACCCTAACCCCAAGAGGCACCAGATTCCAGAGTGGTACCTTTAGGGAGTGCAGTTTTATACAGTAGCTTCCATGCAATGCATGCCACCATGTTTGAAAGAAATAAAAACATGGATGCAACATAAATCCATTTGTCATTCTTAGAGCAAACTGTGCAGGTTGACAATACATACATATACACATGTATTTCCCACCTTGTTAAAAATTCAATGAAATTATTTGGTAGTATATTTCTGTTCTATAACATTTACATTCCATCTTTGTTGATTATATACAGGATATGAATGTTTTGTTTTGTTTTGATTTTTTGCAAAAGCAATGTCCATTTTTTCTTATTTTTTAAAATTTACTTATTTTAAGTTTTCAACATTCATTTCCACAAAATTTTGAGTTCCAAATTTTCTCCTCACCTCTCCCCTCACCCCCCAAAACACTATGCATTCTGATTACTCCTTCCGCCAATATGCTGTGTCTTCTAACACCCATCCTTTCACTTATCTCCATCTTCTATCTTGTCCTGTAGGGCAAGATAAATCTCTATACCCAATTACCAGTATTTCTTATTTCCCAGTTGTACACAAAAACAATTCTCAAAATTTGTTCCTCAAACTTGGAATTCCAACTTCTCTTCCTTTTTCTCTCCTCACCCATCCCCCCTGAGGAGGCAAGCAATTCAACAAAGGCTACATGTGTATAATTTTGTAAATTATATCCGTAATATCCATGTTGTGTAAGACTATATTTCCCTCCATCCTATCCTGCCCCCATTTCTTCTATTCTCTTTTGACCTTCTCCCTTCCCAAAGAGTGATTATTTCTAATTGTTTCCTCCTCCCATTTGCCCTCTCTTCCATCATCCCCCACATCCTGCTTATCCCCTTCTTCCCTACTTTCCTGTAGTGTAAGACAGATTTTCATAGCAAATTGAGTGTGCATGTTATTCCTTCCTTGAGTCAAATGTGATGAGAGTAAGCTTCATTTACTCCCTGTCACCTCCCCCCTTTTCCCCTCCATTGGAAAAGGTTTTTCTTGCTTCTTCTATGAGAGATAATTTCCCCAATTCCATTTCCATTTCTCCCTTTCTCCTACCAATATATTCCTCTCTCACCCCTTAATTTTATTTTTTTAGATATGATCCCTTTCTATTCAACTCACCTTCTGTTCTGTCTCTCTGTTTCTCTCTTTCAATATATATATATATATATATATATATATATATATATATATATATATATATATATATATATATATATATATATATATATATATATATGTGTGTGTGTGTGTGTGTGTGTGTGTGTGTGTGTGTGTGTGTGCATGTGTGTGTGTAAATCCCTCCAATTACCAAGATAATGAGAAAAGTTTCAAGAGTTACAAATATTATCTTTCCATGTAGGAATGTAAAAAGTTCAACTTTAGTATCATTTCTGATTTCTCTTTCCTGTTTACCTTTTCATGTTTCTTTTGATTCTTGTATTTGAAAGTCAAATTTTCTTTTTAGCTCTGGTCTTTTCATCAAGAATGTTTGAAAATCCTGTTTCATTGAATGACCATTTTTTCCCTGAATTATTATACTCAGTTTGCTGGGTAGTTGATTTTCCATTTTAATCCTAGTTCCTTTGACTTCTGGAATATGATATTCCAAGTCCTTAGATCCCTTAATGTAGAAGCTGCCAGATCTTGTGTTATCCTGATTGCATTACCACAATACTTGAATTGTTTCTTTGTAGCTGCTTGTAATATTTTCTCCTTGATCCGGGAATTCTGGAATTTGGCTACAATATTCCTAGGAGTTTCTGTTTTTGGATATCTTTCAGGAGGTGATGGGTGGATTCTTTCACTCCTTTAGTTGCCCAGGGTGGAGCCAAGATGGCAGAGTAAGAGCAACTACTCACCTAAACTCTTAGATAAACTCCTTCAGATACCTCTAAAAAGAGAATCTGACCAGATTTTGAAGATGCAGAATCCAATAGGAGACAGATTGTGGCAGATGCACAGACCAGGACAGACTGGACAGTCAACGGGAAGGACCTGTTCCAAGAGGGTGAGCCCACAGCACATAGAGCAGCGTGTTCAGCACAGACAAGTAGGAAACCCCTGGGGCGGTCTGAGGCAGCAGCAGCATGGTAAAATGGTGGAGTGGCACCCCAAGGCAGAAGACCAGCAGAGCCAAGCAAGTGACAGCCTCTGAGCACCAGGTATCAGCCACAGCAGCACGTGAGACTATCAGCCCACAGATTAAACATATGTAAGTCACCTGTTTGAACTCCTGGGAGCCAAAATGGTGGAGTGGCCTGTAAATGCTCTCTCCTCCTTCGCTTGTTGCCTTGAAAGAAAAATAAAATATTTCCCCAGAAAAATACTGAATCTGTAGGATCAGCAGAATGGGCAAACAGTCTCATAGCACCTGAGGCTAAGAAAATAGCTAAGGAGAATTCTTCTTGTTGTGGCAGAGGAGAACCTGAAGGCTAGGAGCCCCACAGGGGGTGGATACTTGCACTAGGACCCAGGTGTGCCTCAGAGCTCCAGGGAAAATGGAAAGACAATAGAACAGTCAGGATCACCAAACACTGAACTTGTCTTTGCTCTAGCTCTGCTGAGGAGATCCTCCCTGACTAGAGCACCCCCTGCTCCACACTTAACAAACAAGCCCCAGGGCTGATCCAGGGAAACACAAAACAAGAAGAAAAAAAGTCACCAGTCCGTGGCTTTTTCACAGCAGTCAACTCAAAACCAGTTTCTCCAGCTTTTCACTGAAAGAACCGGAGGCCACAACACACCAAGCCTTGCTATCATGAGCAAGAGGAAGCAAAGCAAGCAGGAAAAGACCATGTAATCTTTCTATGGGGACAAGGACCAAAACACAAATACCAAAGAGGTCACTATTGAGATTGTACTCCCATCTGAAACTTCAGAACGAACTATGAACTGCTCAGATGCACAAACAACTGCCCTGTAACAGCTGAAGAAGGAAATAGAAGAAAAACGGGCCAATGATTTTAAAAGTATGAAAAAGGAATTCACTGAAGAGAACAACTCTTTAAAAAGGAAAATTTCACAAATGGAAAAGGAAGCACAAAAACTAGAATTGGAGAAAATAATTCTTCCAAAGGAATAATTGGACAGATGGAAAAGGAGATGCAAAAGCTAACTGAAGAAAGCAATTTGTTAAAAATTAGAATTGGGCAAGTAGAAGCTAATGATTCTATGAGACATCAAGAATTAGTCAAACAAAACCTAAAGAATGAAAAGAAAGAAGAAAATGTAAAATATCTACTTGGAAAAACAACTGAGCTGGAAAATAGATCCAAGAGAGAAAATTTAAGAATTATTAGCCAACCAGAAAACCATGATGAAAAAATAATCCCAACAATATCTTCCAAAAATCATCAAGGAAAACTGCCTAGGAGTGCTAGATCCCTAAGGCAAAATAAGCATTGAAAGAATCCACCTCCCAAAAGGGATCCCAAACTAAAAACATCAAGACACATTGTTGTCAAATTCCAGAACTATCAAGTGAAGGAGAAAATACTACAGGCAGTCAGAAAGAAATCACTGAAATGTTGAGGAGCTACAGTCAGGATCACATAGGACCTTGCAGTTTCTACACTAAAAGATCAAAGGAATTAGAATATAATATTTCACAAGGTAAAGGAGGTGGTACTACAACCAATGATCAAATAAACAGCAAAGTCCAGCATAACATTGGAAGCAAGGAGATGGATATTCAGTGAAATGAGGGATTTCCAGAGCTTCCTGACAAAAAGGCCAGAACTCAATAGCAAATTCAATCTTCAAACACAGGTCTCAAGAGAGGCATAAAAAGGTAAACCGGGGAAAAGGAAACTTCTTACTCAATTTGAGAAAACTGTTTTCCTCCCTATAAGGGAAGATGGTATACATTAATCTTGAGAATTTTATATCTAAAATGAAATAAAAAGAGATATTCAGAGATAGAGATAATGAGTATAAAGTAAATTATGTGAAGATAAAAATGTGATTTAAGTATGCGAAGGGATTATAACAGGAGATATGAAAAGGAGGAAGCAGAAAATGGTCAATTACATCACAAGAAGAAGTAGAAAATTATATTATAGTAGAGGGAAAGAAGGAAAGGAGAAGAGCACTGTTTGAGAGATACTGTCATTTGATTTGATTAAAAGAGGGAATAATAAGCTTAATTAAGTATATAAATCTAACTAGTCTTATAAGCAGTAGGTGAAGAAGGAGGAAGATAGGAAAGGAGAAGCTAAGAGAGAAGGAAGAAGAATTAAGGATAAAGGGGAGTAAAAGGGAGGGAAAGAAGGAAGGTAAGACTGCAGCAGGTGGTGGTCAAAAGTGAAAACTCTATTGAGGAGGGTAAGGGAGATAGGAGAAATGAAAGCACAAACAGTGTGAAAGAGGATGGAGGGAAAGACACAGATAATAATCTTAACTGTGAATGTCAATGGAACGAACTCTCCCATAAAATGGAGATAGATAGCAGAATGGATCATAAGTCATAATCCAACAATATGTTGCTTACAGGAAACATATTTGAAATGGGGGGATACATACAGGGTAAAGGTAAATGGTTGGAGCAGAATATATTGTGCTTCAGCTGATGTAAGAAAAGCAGTGGTAGTAGTTGTAATCTCAGATAAAGCAAAAGCAGAAATAAATCTAATTAAAGGAGATAAGGAACGATACTATATCCTGCTGAAAGGGACCGTAGACAATGAAGCAATATCAATACTAAACATGTGTGCTCCAAGTGGTATAGCATCCAAATACTCAGAGGAGATGTTGAGGGAGTTGCAGGAAGAAATAGCAAAACTATACTAGTGGGAGACCTCAACCTACTCTTCTCTGAACTTCATAAATTTAGCCTCAAAATAAACAAGGA
Source organism: Notamacropus eugenii (assembly GCF_028372415.1). Taxonomy (NCBI): domain Eukaryota; kingdom Metazoa; phylum Chordata; class Mammalia; order Diprotodontia; family Macropodidae; genus Notamacropus; species Notamacropus eugenii. The sequence continues at coordinate 138,103,041 of NC_092875.1, read as the reverse complement.
AGAAGTTAAGGAGGCAAATGAAACTCTGGACAAGGTAGATATGATAGATCTCCAGAGAAAATTGAATGGGGACAGAAAGGAATATATCTTTTTCTCAGCGGTATATGGCACATATACAAAAATTGACCATGTTCTAGGCTATAAAAACAATCTGGTGTAGAGAGGCAGAGATAGTCAATGGATCCTTCTCAGATTATAATGCAATAAAAATTATCTGTAATTAAAGGACATGGAAAGATAAACCAAAAATCAACTGGAAAGTAAACAATATAATCTTAAAGAAGGAGTGAGTTAAACAACAAGTCACAGAAACTATCTACAATTTTATTCAAGAGAATGACAACAATGAGACAATCTACCAAATCTTAGGGGATACTGCAAAATCAGTTCTTAGGTGAAGTTTTATGTCTTTGATTGCCTATATGAATAAAATAGAGAAAGAGGAGATCAACGACTTGGGCATGCAGCTGAATAAGCTAGAAAAAGAATAAATTTAAAATCCCCAAGTAAACACCAAATTAGAAATACTGAAAACCAAAGGAGAGATTAATAAAATTGAAATTAAGAAAACTAGTGAACTCATATATAAAACTAATATTTGGTTTTATGAAAAAAACTAATAAAATTCATAAACTTTCTGTCAATTTGATTTTAAAAAAGAAAGAAGAAAACCAAATTACCAATATCAAAAATGAAAGGGGTGAACTCACTCCAATGAGGAAGAAATTAAAACAATAATTAGTAATCACTTTGACCAACTTTATGCCCATAAATTTGAAAATCTAAGTGAGATGGATGAATATTTTAAAAATACAAGTTACACAGATTAACAGAAGAGTAAGGTGAATATTTAAACAACCCCATCTAAGAAAAAGAAATTGAACAAACCATCAATGATCTCCCTAGGAATTAATATCCTGGGCCACATGGAATTGCAAGCAAATTCTATAAAACATTTAAACAACAGTTAATTCCAATGCTATATACACTATTTGGAAAAAATGTGGAAGGAGTCCTCTGAAATTCTTTTCATGGTAGAAATATGGTTTGGATATCTAAACCAGGAAGTGACAAAACAGAGAAAGAAAATTATAGACCAATTTCTCTAATGAATATAGACACAAAATTTTAAATAAGATTTTAGGAAAAAGAATACAGCAATTTATCATGAGAATAACACATTATGATCACGTAGCATTCATACCAGGAATGCAGAGCTGGTCCAATACTAGGAAAAATATTAGCATTATTGATCATATCAACAAAAAAAACTAGTAGAAACCACATGATTATCTCAATAGATGGAGAAAAAGCTTTTAACAAAGTACAGCACCCATTTCTACTAAAAACGCTGGAGAGCATAGGAATAAAGGGAACTTTCCATAAAATAATAAGCAGTGCCTACCTAAAAACTTCAGCAAGCATTATATGCAATGGAAATAAGCTAAATGCATTTCCAATAAAATCAGGGGTGAAGCTATGATGTCCATTATCACCACTAATATTCAATATGGTACTAGAAAGGTTAGCTGTGGCAATTAGACAAGATAAAGACATTGAAGGAATAAGAATAGGCAAAGAAGAAACTAAGGTGTCACACTTTGCAGATGATATGATGACATACTTAGGGAATCCCAGAGATTCAAGTAAAATCTACTTGAAATAATAAACAATTTTGGCAAAGTTACAGGTTACAAAATAAATCCACACAAATATTCTGCATTGCTGTATATTAGTATTAAAGTCCAACAACAAGAGATAGAAAGAGAAAACCCATTTAAAGCTAAGACAGGCACTAAATAATATTTGGGAGTTTACCTGCGAAAACAAACCCAGGGACTGTATGAACACAACTACAAGATAGTTTTTTGCACAAATAAACTCAGATCTAAGTAAGTGGAAAAACATCAGTTACTCGTGGTTAGGCTGAACCCATACAATAAAATTGAAAATTCTACCTAAAACAATTTACTTATTTGGTGCCATATCAATTAAACTATCAGATACCCATTTTCTAGAGTTGGAAAAAATAATATCCAAATTCATCTATAAGAACAATAGGCCCAGAATATCAAGGGGACTAATGAAAAGAAATGCTAGGAAAGGTGGCCTAGTGTTACCAGATCTCAAATGGTATTATAAAGCAACAATTATCAAAAACACTTGGTACTGGCTATGAAATGGAAGGATAGACAAGTGGAATATGTTAGGTACTCAAGACACAGCAGGCAATGAATACAGTAATCTATTGTTTGACAAACCCAAGTACCCCAGCTTCTGGGATAAGAAGGCTCTATTCAACAAAAGTTGCTAGAAAAACTGGAGAACAGTGTGGTGGAAACTAGGCGTAGAGCAATGCCTGACACCATACAAAAGAAAAAAAGTCCAAATGGCTACATGATCTAGATATAAAGATTGATACTATGGACAAATTGATAGAGCAAGGAATAGTGTATTTACCCCATTTATGGAGAATGGAAGAATTTTTGACTAAAGAAGAGATAAAATGCATTATGAAGTGCAAGACTGATAATTTTAGTCGCATTAAACTGAAGTTTTTACACAACCAAACTCAATACAACCAAGTTTCGTAGGGATGCAGAAAACTGGAAAAGAATTTTTACAGCTAGTGTATGTGATGAAGACTCATTTCTAGAATATATAGAGAACTGAGTCAAATGTACAAAACTACAAGTCATTCCCCAATTGAAAAATGGTCAAAGGATATGAACAACCAGTTTTCAGAGGAAGAAATTAAAGATATCTATAGTCATGAAAAAAATATGCTAAATCACTATTGATTAGAGAGATGCAAATCAGAACAACTCTGAGGTACCACTTAACACCTATCAGATTGCAAACATGATAGAACAGGAAGATCATAAATGTTGGAGAAGATGTGGGAGAGTTGGTACACTAATTAATCTTTGGTGGAGCTGTGAGGCCATCCAACCATTCTGAAGAGAAATTTGTACCTATGCTGCCTTCTTTGGCCACCTCCATGCAGTGCCCCACTGCCCCTCTGTTGCTGCTGCCACTACTGCCTGGGACCAGAGCTGGGGGAGGACCCTATACACTAGTCACAGAGGTGAAAAAGCTTTTTCACTGACCTTTGAAACTGCCTTGGGGACCTGTGAGCTGAGGAATCTATGAACCTCTGCTGTTGCTACTGGAGATTCTACCCCCAAGGCCTACGTTGGTCCTGTTCTTCGTGGCTCCATGAGGCCAAGGCAGTGCTGCCCTCTGCTGCATGTCCAGAGCGACAGACCTTTCCCATTGGCCTTCCAGGTCACTCTGGGCTAGAAATCTCCTCTACTTCGTCATTCTGTGGCTTCTGCTGCTCTAGAATTTCTTGGAAGTCTTTCTTTACAGGTATTTTATGGGCTATGTGGGAACAGCTAGAATATGCTCTACTCTGCCGTCTTGGCTCCACCTCCAAAAAGCAACTTCTAAAACCCTAGCTTTTATCCCTATTGTCATCAGTCTGTTATTTTTTTATTTAGAACACCATATTGTACAATTTCATGATCTTGGAAATCAACTAAGAGGTCAGATTACATGAAAGATTAGTACTTATCCACAATTTAAAGGAATTAAATATTTCCATAAAAATGCAAACCACAACTTTTCCTGTGAGTGAATGTCAGCCAAAATTAGTCTTACTTAGTCATTCAACTTAAAGAGCATATCCCTTGTATTGTTTTCTTTCTTTCTTGGCATATGGAGACAGGAAATCTGTGGGAATTTTAAATTCCCACCTGTGACATATAACCCATATGGTCACCAATTGGCAAGTTAACAAATCACTCTGAGTCTCGTGGAGAATAAAAAATGGCCAAATAATTCTTTCACTTCCTGTCACATACAGTTCTTATAAGGTAAGACATTCACAAGCCTTTAACACTGCAAAAATTTGAATTATTATTATTATTATTATTGAAAGCCAGTGTGGTTTAACCAAACAAGTATCCACCCTGATATGAAGATATCTTGGTTGAAATACTTCCTGAGCAATTCACCAGTGTTACAACCAAATGAGTGGGAAGTCAAGTAATCATGTCAAACCTCAGAATCTTCATCTATCAAAAAGAGAAATAACATTTTTACTATTTACTACATAGGACTGTGGTGGAAGAATGTTTGTAAATGTTTAATTGCTATAGATATGGTAATTACTATTATTGTTATTTTGCAGATTTCTCAAACAGGAATAGGAAAACAAAGCAATGGACAGGTTTATTTCTCTACCCCTAACCTTAGTAAAGAAATTCTGCCTTTGAATTAGGAATAACTTTGACAGACTCTGGAATATAGGAAGAAGTGGTTGCTTTTCATTAACTGCTCTAAGAGCAAAATTAAACTTAATATGTATATTACCATATGTTAAGGGGCAGGGAAGTTATTTTGTCTTTAGGAGGCATTAATCAGATGTGTTTTTAAATGATTTTGACATATCTGGCCTTTATGAAATGAAAATAATGAACCAATTTAGTGTTCCATACACTACAACCAACATCCCAGCACTCCTCTATAAAACTGGGGAGAAATTCAAGTCATTGTCTTATACAATGAATGAAATGAAATAACTGTGCACCATATGCAGTTGTGTCAACAGATGCTGCTTTTGGATTATTTCAAATTTGCATATAGAGTAGTTTTCATTTCTAATATATTTACCATAATACTGAGAAAGAATGTTATTAAATACAGAAAACTGTTTGATTCGGATGAACAAATCATAGCCATTAGCCTAGATTTTCGTGACCAACTAATGGTGAACTATAAGACTACTACAAGTAAAAGAAGGAGAACCTGATTCAGTAATTACATCTCCAAAGTACATCACTTTAAAAGTACTTGTATAATTGACCTTGTTAGTAAGAATATAAATAAAAATAGCCTATAGAAATTGCTTTCCTTCCTTCTACAATCTTATTTCTTCTCTATTTTTCTCAAATTTCCTCACTTGAACAGAAATCAATACATTTGTTTTACTATTTTTTTAAAGTTGTTTCTGCTTACTTTATTGGAGACTCATAAGATTTTATTTGAGTTCTTTTAAGAATAGTAATGCGGAGGAATCAGTGCAAAGTTTAGCATGTTTTACTAAATGAGTGTGAGCTCTACTTATCAGAAATCAGGCAATACAGTAGAAACTGGGTTATGAAGTCCAATAGAAAGTGCATTTTTGACCAGTTAGATGTATCCTAAGATACTGATTATAATGACTTTTCTTTATCTTGTTATATCATACTGTACTTATTATCTTTTTTATATTGCTTATATTAGCATATTCTGAAAAAGAAACTGTGAAATATTAATTTCTTGGGATTTTATCTCACGTAAAGAAAATTGGTAAAGATAATAAAAGTCAGAAAACGCTTATGTCGGAGGCCTATGAAAAGAAAGGCATCATAATGAAATGTTAATGGAACTATGATATCATCCAATTTTGGAAAGCAACATAGAAAATAGAAGGAGAAATCACTAAAGGTATGATAAAAATGTCATGACTTCATCCTTCCAGAATTTTCTCTATTATGCCATAGAACCTATGCTACCTTGCAAACTTACTCCTCTCCTTGACTACTTCTCAAACTGTAAATACTTTTGCCTGAGTCCTCACTTTTTTTGTTGGCTGGTTCTGACTCTGAAGTTTTTGTGCACACAAACTGAGATCAGGGAAAGACCTTACTATAGCAAGGCTAAGGTCATTCACTGTATAGAGGGGATCATTACTTGTGATCTTGTCCTTTTTCTTGCCACTGGACTCTGATGACTTGATGACCCTGGAGCAGAGAATGAGGCTGAAAACTGGGCAGCTCTGCCTTCCAAAAATCCCATTCACAAGTTAGTCGAGATGTCACACTTGTGATGTCATTGGTCCTCTTCCAGAACAAAAGACTAATAACTACAACAACAGCAATGGCAAGGATAGCAATTCCTCTCAGGAACTTCAGTTTTAGAAGGCTTAAGCCAAAGCTGTCTTCATCCTTCTATGTGTTATTCTACTGATTCATTTACAGAGGACTTTCTCAACCAGAGTATGGTAATATAATATTGCTTATCATCATCTAGGACTTATTGGATCATCTTTACTATTAGTTACTTGTATTAATATGGAGAATCATGCTTACACTGACCTTGCAGTTGCTATGTACTAAACTTGCAGTCATTTAAAATCTTGCTCCTTTAAAAATTTTGATTATTCATAATTATCAGCCATTTAAAATACCTAGAAAAATATTGAAAATAAAGCAGTTGAGTTTACTATAATACAAGTTTGGTTTGACTGAAGGCAATAAGGAGTTTCATACATATAATCCACTGTACTTTATTCCTCCTATTTAGTTCTGGGCCCTCTCATTATTGTATGGAACGGTCAAGTATGCATGTATGTATGTATGCATGCATGTGTATGTGGGTATATTTGTCTAGACACATACACATTTGGTATTAATAAGTTGGAGAGAGAGAGAGAGAGAGAGAGACAGAGAGAGAGAGAGAGAAGAATGGAGGGAGGGAGGGAAAATATATAAATGTGAATCATAGGTAAATAGTGAAGGAAAGTGGACATTTGTAGTGAAAGATGCAATGTTTGTAATGTTTTAACAGTTATCTGTAAACTACGGATTCCGGGTATTAAAAAAAGTATCAATACTGGGGATCATTTGTTGGTTTGGGCTAGTATTGAGAACTAGACACATTTCCTTCCTTTCTATTCAAATTTATTCTCACCACAAACCCCTGAAACTCTCCTTTCATCCATCTCTCCCTTCTTAAAAAATTCCATGCTCTTTTTCGTTTTATTCTACAATTAATAGAAAAAGAGTTAATATTCACTGTCTCTACTATCTACCAACTCACTTTTCAATCCTGTGAACCATGTTTTCTACCTCTATCATATTATTAAAATTGTTCTCTCCAATATTACCACTGCCTTCTTCTTTGCTAATTCCTTCCCCCACGCCCCCCAACACACAAACACGCAACCATAGACTCTTTTATCATACTTTGTAGGAGTAGTTTTATTATTGTTATTATTTATTTTTAACACAGTTTATAACAGATAAAGCAATTCCAACTTTTGGACAGGTGATACTTCTTTTTAAAGCATTTGCAATATGGACTACAAAAGAAATTTTTTTAAACATTAGTCAACTGAGACACAAATAATATTTATGTTGCTAAATCACAAGCTCTTGACCTAATTATCTCCACAGTATTACTAAGAATTAAAAGACCCTAACTTATTGTTGTTGGTCTAAAATCCAATGCCTAAGAGCTTCATTTTAGACAACCTCGGATGTTCCCCTACCCATAATCTATAATTGAATAGACCTGGTATTAAGCATACAAACCTTATGACTACAGGAAATTGCCACCAGTAGTAAGGACATTGCAGGGGTACAATATCACCCCAACTTCATGTCAGTTCCAGGCAGGATTAGATTATCCACTTGCATTCAGTCAGGCTTAAAGTCTGACAGGTGTGAGTGGGGAAATTGAGTCCAGAGAGAATCCTGACTCAGCCCATGCTGAACAGCTGCTCTTTTACCCTTCCCATGAGATCACCTTATGCAATTACTGGTATCATGTACTGGAAGCTCAGATCACCTTTCTTGCTACCCATACCTGGAGTTAGACTCAGAAGAACAGTCACTTAATAGTCCCATAGCATCTAAAAATGACAAGTTCTAATAACCAGGTTTCAAATATGATTATAGTTTCACTTTGGCTAAGGAGCGTCTTTTGAGTCAGGTCTTAAGTGGCTTACATGCTTTTCTATGCATGTTCTAGTTCCTGATTAAATGGCAATCATAAAATCAAATTTAGCATTAAAACCTTGACTTTTCCATCAATGCCAAATTGTACTCGAGGTTACTTTCCTCTTGGAAATTTAAAAAGAAATTATTTTCTCCAAACTAAAGATGCCATTAATTTATTCTCAGTAATTAATTCAGTCTATTGTTTTAATACTAATTGCTTTACCTCACTTTGTAACATGTCCAATTTTTCTCTCCATCACTCCCCTCCCCCCGTTTCTAATACCTTACATTCTGATTACACTTTCCCTCAATGTACCCTCCCCTCCATCACACCTCATCCCTCTCCTATCCCCATCTTCTCTCTTTTCTTGCAGGACAAGATAAATTTCCATACCTCCATCCCTGTAGTTCTTATTTCCCAATTATATGCAATAAAAATTCTCAACATTCTTTTCTAATACTTTGAATTCTAACTTCTTTCCCTCTCCTCCTCCTTCCCCAGCCAGAGTGAGAAGGCAAGCAATTCAATACAGACTAAACATGTGTTGTTTTGCAAAAGACTTCCATAGTAATCATGTTATGTAATACTAATTATATTGCCCTCTGACCTACCCTATTCCCCCCTTATTTTTCCCCTGTACAATTGAACTTGTCCCTTCTCAAAAGCGTTTATATCTAGTGACTCCCTGCTCCCATTTGCCCACCCTTCTAACATTCTCCTCACTACACTTGTCGCCTCCTCTCCTACTTTCCTGTGATGTATATAAAATTTCATATCAAATTCAGTGAGCATGTTATTCCCTTCCTCAGCCACATCTGGGGACAGTAGCTTTATTTTTCCCCTTCTCCCCTTCTCTCTTATCTCCTCCATTGAATAAGATTTTTCTTATCTCTTTTATGAGTTATAGCCTGCCCCATTCCTTTACTCCCTTTCTCTTCCCGGAATTTTCCTCCTTCACCCCTTAATTTTTATTTTATTTTATTTTTTGTTTTGTTTTGTGTGTCTGTGGATATCATTTCTTCTGATATAACACACCCTGTACTCTCTATCTATTTATGTGTGTGTGTGTATATGTACAATCTCTCCAACTACCCAAATACTGAGAGAAGGTTCAAGAGTTAAAAATATTTTCTTTCCATGTAGTAATGTAAACAGTTCAGCTTTAGAGAGTCTTTTTATGATTTTTCTTTTCTGTTTACCTTTTCGTGCTTCTCTTGATTCTTGTCTTGGAAAGTCAGATTTTTAAATACAGATCTGGTCTTTTCCTCAACATGAAATTTTGAAATTCGACTATATCACTGAATGACCATTTTTTCCCTTGAAGTATTATATTTGGATTTGCTGGGTAGGTGATTCTTGGTTTCAGTCCCAGTCCATTTGACTTCTGAAATATCTCACTCCAAGCCCTTCGATCCCTTAATGTTGAAGCTGCCAGATCCTGTGTTATACTGATTGTATTTCCACAGTATTCAAATTGTTTCTTTCTAGCTGCTTGCAGTATTTTCTCCTTGATCTGGGAACTCTGAAATTTGACCACAGTATTCCTAGGAGTTTGTCTGTTTGGGTTTCTTTCAGGAGTTGATTGATGAATTCTTTCAATATCCATTTTGTTCTCTGATTCTATAACATCAGGGCAGTTTTCCTTGATAATTTCATGAAAGATAATGTCTAGGCTCTTTTTTGATCATGGCTTTCAGGTAGTCCAGTAATTTTTAAATTATTTCTCCTGAATCTATTTTCCAGGTCAATTGTTTTTCTAATGAATTGTTGCACCTTATCTCCTAGTTTTTCAAATTTTTTGTTTTGTTTACTAACTTCTTGGCTTATCTCATAGTCATTCATTTCCCTGAACTCAATTCTCTCTTTCAACGAATTATTTTGTTCAGTGAGCTTTTGAACCTTCTCCTCCATTTGGCTCATTCTGCTTTTTAAAACCTCCTTCTCCTCATTGGCTTTTTGGAACTCTTTTTCCAATTGAGTTAGCCTCTGTTTAAAGCTGTTATTTTCCTCAGCATTGTTTTGGTTCTCTTTTAGTAAACTGCTAACTTGTTTTTTAAGGTCTTCTATTGCCTGAGCCCATTTCAAGTTCCCTTTGCAGGCAGAGGCCTTGACTTCCCCTGACAGTATGCCTTGTTCTTCCTCATCCAAAAAGATAGGGGGAGACACCTGCTCCCTGAGAAAGTAACCTTCTATGGTCTTTTTTTTCCCCCTTTTTTGTTCATTTTCCCAGCCAGTTACTTGACTTCTGAGTTTCCTCTCCACAACCACCTTGCCTCCAGTTCCACCTAGATAGCACTTGAGGGCTGAGATTCAAATGCTGCTCCCAAGCCTTAGGGGCTTTCTGTGGGGGCAAGGCTGGTATTCAGTATGAGATTAAGTTCAGCTGCTCAGGTCAGGGCAGGGCCATCACAGGAGGCTTAGTTCCCTCAGGGGGTTTATGAGGAGACCTTCAATGGATGTGGGCCGCTGACTGCTTTGGGAGGCCCTGTCTGACGCAGCCTCCGCTTCTGTTTCCTGAGGGAGCCTGAGTATGGGGACACCTCACTCCCCTCTTGGCTAGAAAAGACCCTCTCACTGACCTTTGGCACCTGTGGTTTGAGGGATCTGCACTGCCCCTGGAGATTCTGTCCCTGAAGCCTGCTTGGATCTGCTCCTCTCAGTGTCACATGGCCAAGGCAGGGCTAGGCTGTGCTTTGGGTCTGGTGCATGACAGACCTTTCCCATCGGTTTGTCAGGTCTCTGTGGAACAGAAACTGCTCCACTCTGTTGTTCCGTGGCTTCTGTTGCTCTAGAATTTGTTGAGAGTTCTTCTTTACAGGAATTTTATGGGCTGTGGGGTAAGAGCTAAGTGTATGTGTTTCTTTCTACTCTTCCATCTTGGCTCCTCCCCTTGTAGCAGTAGTTTTGACCATTCTTTCCTCTTGGGTACTCTCTTCTCTAATTTCTGCAACAATGCTCTTTGTGGGTTCTCCTATGTACCTGTCTCCTTTTGTTCCATCTCCCCATCAGCCCATTGTATACTTTTTGATCCCCTATTTTGGATGTCTCCTTAAGCTTTATTATTTTCTCTTTTAACACTTTATTCCTCCATGAAATCACTTCACTTTCATAGACTCAGTTATCATTATATGAACCTCACTCCAAAATGCATCAGTTTTACCCCCCAGACTCCAGTATATCTACAACGTCATATTGGACACCTCTACCTGCATTTCTCTCTGGCACGCCAAATTCAACACATGTGAAAACTAAGAATCAAATATGTCAAGAATGAGGTCATGTTTTGCTTTGCTATTCCTAATAATTACTAAAGTACTTTCAGAATAAGAAGTAATTAGTGAAAATATAGTTGAGAATTAGAACAGTTTCATAAATTGAAGGTCTTTAATGTCAAGCTAATGAACTTGAACTTTATTCAAAAGGTATTTGGAATTTATGGGGATTTTTTCCAGCGAAAAGAAAAAGGTTAATTTAGTAGTTAAGGCAATGCCATTAGATGATAATGTTATGAGAGCAGCAATTGCAACCCAAAACCCCAAGGCCTCAACCATGTTATCTCTATTTAATTCTTAGGCAAGGTAGCATGGTAGAAAGAACAATGAACATGTATACATACATACATACATATATATACATATATACACACATGTGTGTATGTATATATAGGTATATGTGTGTGTGTATGTGTGTGTGTGTGTGTGTATATATATATATATATATATATATATATATATATATATATATATATATATATATATATATATATATACATATATATATATATCTATACATCAACAAAAAACACCAAAATTTATCCTACTACAATTTTTAAACTGCACTCTTTTCCAACATAACAGGCGAAAAAGACAGGCATGTACAAATGGGGAAAAGACAGGGAACACACCAGTTGTGATAATGCATCTGACAGACTGTAGCTCTGGTTGTAGCTGTAGTAACCTAGGTATCTCGTCTTCTAAATCACATACAAGCTCATGTTGATTTATTTGTATCTATCTAGGAAAGATATTGATGTCTCTATTTTTCTCTTCGAATGCTTAATTTGACAGTGTTCAGATTGAAACACTCTGTAAGGGGCACTGACCGCCACACCATCTGGGACGCCACACTGACAGACATCAGGTAAACTGAGTCTGGTGCAGGGAAGGGTGAACAAGATGGTTCTGGAAGGGACAGCCCCACCCCTGTTTTTTTTTTTTTTGTCACTATAGTTCCGACTTGTGTTCATTACTATCGCTTCAGGTTTGTTTGTGTGTGTTACCATGGTTCACTGGGCTAGCTGGCAGAGACTATATAATCAGAGTGCTTGTTTGAATAAATCGGAGTTGCTTCATGACCTGCTCTCCCACCTCATTCTTTTACTCGTGAGCTCCACAGAAGGACAAGCAGCCTGCTGGTCAGGCATAAGACTTGCTCCTCTCGGTAAGCTATGCCGTCACCATAGCACCTTGGCACCCAACATGGGGCCATAGCAACTTGGTGCCCACCAACGTGGGGCCATAGCAATACTCCACCAACATCCCCATAGGTACAAGAATGATGAGAACCATTTAAAAGTAGTCTGTGATGACACTGTGTGATCAAGTTCAGTGAATACTTTATCCCAATTAATCCTATTGTTAATAGGATTAATTAGAGTAACTTTCCCTTCAGAGCAATGGGATTTAGAGTGTGATCAGGAATGACATGATCATATTGGGGCATATGGGAAAACGTTATATGTTTGCCTGCAGTGACTACAAGTTATTATTCAACTTAGCATCTATATGGTAAATCTTTTTCTTTTACATAGTACCTTTTTTAATGGTGCTTCTGGGAATAGCACAATACCATTACTGAAGTTGACTGATATCCAGGAGTTTGAAAAGGTTTTGTATCTAGTCACATCTTAACTAAAACCTCTCAATTTGTGATTTTAGAGTTTTTGTTTGAAATTATACTAAAGGGGAGTCTAGAACCAACCTATAAGATTCGATACAAAGTTTTCTGTTTCAAATTAGGAGATCAAGCAACAGTTAACTTGTCAGACATGAGGAGAACAGAAGAATTTATGACCAAACAAAAGATGGATAACATTATGAAAAACAAAATGGATAATTTTGATTACATTTCATTGAAACATTTTTGCACAAATAAAATCAATGCAACCAAGATTAGAAGGAGAGCAGAAACTTGAGAAATGTTTTTTAGAACCAGTGTCTCTGATAAAGGTTTAATTTCTAAAATCTATGAAGAACTATGTTGAATTTATAAGAATAAAATCCATTTCTCCATTGATAAATGATCAAAGGATATGAGCAAGCAGTTTTCAGGGGGAAAAATAAAGCTATCCATGGTAATAAAAATGGTCTAAATCAATATTGATTACAGAAATGCAAATCACAAGAAATCTGAAGTATCACATCACGCCTATGAGACTGACTATCATGACAAAACAGGAAAATGAGAAATTCTAGAGAAAATGTGGGAAAATTGGAAAACTAATGCATTGTTCATGGAGTTGTGATCTGATCCAACCATTCTGGAGAGCAATTTAAAACTACTCTCAAAGGGCCACTAAACTACCTATCCTTTGACCCAACAATACTGCTACTAGGTCTATATCCCAAAGTCAGCATAAAAGTTGGAAAAGGACCACATGTACAAAAATATTTAGAGCAGTTCTTTTGTGTGGTGGTCAAGAATGGGAAATAGAAGGGACATCTATTCATTGGGGAATGACTGAGTAATTTGTGGTATATGAATGTAATGGAATATTATTATTCCATAAGAAATGATAGGCAAGTAGACCAGAAAAAGTTTGGAAAGAGTTTCATGAACTCATGCTGAGCAAAGTGAACAGAACCAGGAAAACATTTCACACTGTGACAGCAACACTGTGTGGTGACCAACTCTGTTAGACTTAGCTTTTCTTCACAATGCAAAGATCTAAGACAATTCCAAAAGACTAATGATGGAAAATGCTATCCGCATCCAGAAATAAAGAACTATGGCGTCTGAAAGGAGATCAAAGCACACTATTTTCTCCTTTCTGCTTATTTCTTCTTCTTTGTTAAAATGAAAGACTGAACTTATTCAAATGAAATTTGATTATGTCATTTCTTTCTAAGTTACCTTGGGCTATTTAAACAAAGAATTTAGCCCTCACTGAAGCCTCAACAGGGGGAGTTTTGCTACAGATTTGAAGTGTGATTTAGTTGGGTGAAATAATGACCTGCAAAGTTAGGGGAACACTAATCTTATCTTCCAAAACTCATGTGCTTGAGAGACTGGACAAGGAAACAAGACAGGAAAAAAGTCCTGGAGTAGTATTTGGCTAAAAATTTTGAGAGAAAAGTAATCATTTTTCTTAATTTCTTCTCCATCCTCTGTGCCTTTACAGAGGTTGTCCACAATTCCTGGCTAACTTGAAGAAAATCTCCCAGCCACAACTACAACTTATAGAATGGATTGTTCATAGAATGTTTACCTTTCATAGTTGGCTTGGCAGAAAAATAAAACATTAATTCACAAAATACATTTAAGTAAGAAAAGTATCAATTTTCCCCTGTTATCTGGTACATATTCTCCTACAAATGCAAACATGACCAGTGGGAAGATATAGGTATACAATTCATACCTCCAGTGTTTCAGGGCCACTGATGTCTTCTGGTGGTATCATTGCATTTTTTCTCCTGGGATTCCTTGACAGTGGCTTCGAAAAACACCTACCGAGTGTAGGGCACATAACCTTTGTCAAGAGTGATGATTCTGCCAATTAAATACTTGTGGTATATAGTCTCCATCAGAGATTACTCCACAATGCTCTTTTGTGGTAACTACTCAACATTATTTCATTGATTCCATGTTAACTTCTGACTAGTACAGGTAAATTAGACAGGAGATGGTGAAATCTCTCTTTCAGTTTCTGAATTCAAGTAGATTGATCTGGCAGGATGCTAACTCTTGCTCAAAAGGCATGTAGTCTCTGCCATTGTTCTTTTAATTTATAATCTAGAAACTTTTCTCACAGCACTTATAGGAAGGCAAAGTACTAAAACACTCAGTTTTCATTTAAAGAGATGGATAACCCACACACCTACATATACCCCTATTTTGTCTCTGTCTGTCCATCCTATCTGTTTCTCTCTCTATGTGTGCATGCATATTTATATATATGTATGCACATACATACACATATCTGTATATAAGTACATATGTACACACACACACACACACACACACACATATATATATATATATATATATATATATATATATATATATATATATATATATATATATATATATATATATATCTTTTAGCTCCCCAACACATATACACAAATAAATCTGCATGTTTCTATCACTTTTGGCTGAAATATTTCCTCTTAAAAAGGATATCCCTTAGCCCAGGCCAACTTCTTTGGATTGCTGAATCATATCATTTCCAGCTCATTGGTGCTCTTATGGTGTTAGGGTTAAACGATTTTTGACTTGTATTTCTTAGTGACCAAGGTTAAAATCTGACTTACTGTAAGATATTCCTTCTTACTCCCTATTTAATTTTCAATGATTAAATTATATCTAATTGCCTTTTAGGGCTAACCACCCAAGAGTTATGATTCTTTGTGACCTTCCAATTTTCACTTCTAAAGCTACTTTGAACTTAAATAAACAAAAACGAAGCAAACCAAAAACCAAAACCAAAAAATGGTTATAGAAAAAGAAATGCCAAATACATGCAAAGTCAAGAAAAAGTCGTAAGGTTGGGAGCACAACTTGATGACACAGGCCATAAACTTGAATTCCATTTCTAACCCTTAGTTCCAATATAAAATTAGGCAAATCACAGCTTCTCTGGGTCTCACTTTTCATGTGGAAAATAAATGGTTTAGACCAAATGACCTTTCAGTTCCATTTCAGTCCTAAAACTATCCCAAAAATGTAAAGAAGAAAAAAGAGAGGTTAAGACAACAAAATAGTAATTGATGGTTATGTTTTGGCCAGAAGTTCTTATTAATATGATAACACTACATGCATCAGCACAGAACTGAATTGTACTATGGATGCCCCATCACGATTAAAGTTAATTGCTGCTCATTATCATTATCCTATTCAATGTAATGACTTTGTAGTTCTGAATTGGTAACAAACAGCAACTGATATACTAGTACAATGAAAAACTGCAAGGCATTAATCTTCATACAGAAAATATGAGTTACAACAGAAACAACAATTATGATTTTTTCACCAGTGTTCACTGAATCCATTTAGGGGGCCATGGGGCAAGAAAGAGACAGAAACAGACACAGACAGGCAGAAAAAGAGAAAGTGAGGACGAGCTAAAATAAAATTAAAGTGTAAGGTAGGAAGGAAAAAAGACAACGAAAAAGAATATCTGTCCTCTAGTCCCCAGTTTTGAGCACCCTGAGAAAATGTCTTAGGAAATCATTTGTACTGATTCATCATTGATAAACAGGCACTGCAGTTCAGCTTCTTTTAGGGAGAAAAAAAAAATTTGACACCCAGTTTTAAAATTTTTACTGTTCTATTGACAAAAAGTTCTATCACGTCTGATAATGTCCTGTGCTCTTACATAATAAAGCCTTTGACAAAAGTGCTACAGTTTTATCATAGTTTACCACATTGTATAGGAAATTATAAATTAAAAGTAAACTCTTCTAAAATGCTAAATATAAGCACCTACTCACTCCATCCTGCTTTCTCCAGTCTCTCTCTCTCTCTCTCTCTCTCTCTCTCTCTCTCTCTCTCTCTCTCTCTCTCTCTCTCTCTCTCTCTCTCTCTCTCTCTCTCATCTCTTTTTGTCTCTGTCTTCTCTCTCTGCCTCTGTTAATCTGTCTTTGTCTCCCTCTCCTGTTTCTGTCTGTCTCTGTAATTCTGTCCCTCTCTCCCTTAGCAATTACAATATTGAGTGTTGATGGCTTGAAATCAATTTGGTGTTTGAAAAAAATAATTTCTGTAAGAAAAAGACAGAAATAAACTTTTGAAATCAATCTCAGATAAAATGTTAGAGACATAAATGCAGAGAATCACCTAGCGCTCAATAGAGAAACACAACTCAGAGAAATATACGGAGAAGACCTGTTGGAAAGAAGAAAAATTATCGAGGAAAGAACTTCAAGGTATTGTGTTGTATAACCTCATTTGTGTGTAAGATTCTCAAGTTTAACAGTTATAACTGATAAAATTGTAAATTAAAGAAGTATTTCTAGATTGTTCAAAATAAAACAAGAACTTTTGATTTCATAGCTGACAGAAACATAGATTTTTTTTAAAAATTGATTTTTCTTCTAAACTTAAGGAACAAAACAAGTATTTTCATAACATAGTAGAGTAGAATTAAAAAATAATTGTGCATGAACTTTTAAATCTGTTACGTACAATGTACTATTCCGATTAAATATATACTAGTTATCATACAACTTTTTTTTCCTTTTTATTTTAGCTTTAGCCATGCCCTAGAGAAGGCTACCACAGGAAAGAAAAACATACATATACGCAAAGATACATTCATCCATACATAAATATATCCATACACATATGCATACACACAAATGTATGTATACATATATGTCTGTGTATGTATATATACATATACATATATGTATGTAAAATCACTTATACATATTAATATATATAATCAGTCCTTTACTCGATGCACATGGTGTCTTCATAGATCCATTGTAATTAATTGAGATATTTTAAGTAGTAAAATTGATTTGGTCAATAAATGTTTTTCTTTTAAAATTTTCCTATTACTGTATGCAATAGTCTCTTGTTTTTGCTCATCTCACTCTTTATTATTTTATTCAAGTTTATCTATTTTTTAAGATTATTGAGCTCAAAATTTCTATTAGCATAGTAGTATTCCATCACAATCACATACATTTTTTTCAGACATTCCCAATTGTTGGATACACCCTCCATTTCTAGTTCTTTGTCACCACAAAGAGCACTGCTGTAAATGTTTTAGAAGGAATGTGTTTCTTTCTTTTTTTCCCTAAACGCCCCAACCTGCTAGCATTTTAGGGTCAAAGGGTTTAATTATTTTAATTAATTTAATTTACTTCAATTTAATTTAATTAATTTGATAACTCTTTTACCATAATTCCTGATTTTTCTCCAAAATGATTGGAATTGTTCACACTTTCGCCCAACGTGAAGTAGCTTCCCAATTTTTCCACATTCCCTCTAATATTTGTTGCTTGCCTCTTCTATCATTTTAAGCAATCTGATAGTTGTAAAATTATATCTCAAGGTCATTTGTTTTTGCACTTCAGTAATCAATAATCATTTAGAGCATTTAGTCCATAGACTTATAAGTTGTTCTGATTTCTATTCATATATACTAACCATTTATCAATTAGGAAATAACTTGTATTCTTTTAGAGTTGAAAAAGTTCTTTATATGTTTGAGACATGAGACCTTTATCTGAGAAATGTCCTGGATTTTCCCCTTTTCTGCTTTCTTTCTCATTTTGGCTACATTTATTTTAATTGAACAAAAACTTAGCAATTGATTATAAGCAAAATTATACATTTTACAACTCAGAGTGCTCTATATAACTTCTTTTTAAAAAAGATTACTCTTATCCATAAGTTTAATAAGTGTTATATTCTACGTTCTTCAAATTTTCTTGTAGTTTCTTTCTTTGTATTTAGGATATATATCCATTTTGACATTATATTGGTAAATGCTACAAAATATTGGTCTATGTCCAATTTCTTCAAGACTGGCTTCCAGCTTTCCAAACAAGTGTTTTGTTTTGTTTTCCCAATAGTATCTGGGATAGAATTCTTGGAAAATGTTAGAGTAGGTCAGAAAATTTTAAGATGTCAATATTTTCCTCCACAAAAGAGATAAAACAACATTTCTGAAAAAACATAGAATGATAAAAATAAATAAGAGTAGTGACAACAGGAAGCCTCCTAGGACGACATAAAAAGGTTTGAAGAAAAATCCCAGGATGAGGTTTCGGGACTGTGAAGACTTCTAGTCTAGGGACCACTTGATCAATTAGCAGGAGACCTTGGAGTTAGGTGGATTAGGAGGTTGCCTTGGCCCTGGCCACAGGATCATTTATCCCCAGGACAATGAGGGGAGTTGGACAACATCTAAGGAATCTCTGCTGTCAAGGAACCCCAGATTCAACTGTTCTGTGGAGACTCAGTGGGGGCAAGAAGGAACCAACACATGCCTGCTGGATGCAGAAGCAATGAGGTGGGGATGACACTGACTCTAGTCATTTACAGGAAGCTAGAAATCATGGTTTGAGTTACAGATCAGAGGGGAGAACTGAAGAGTATCTGAGGCAATAGGCACCATCCCCAATATCCCAGGACTAGAGGTGATTATAAAAACAAAACTACTGGAAAAATGAAAAGGCAAAAGAGAAAGAATCCAACCATAAAGATCTACTACAGGGACAGAGAAGACTGGGGGTCAAAGTAGAATACTGAAGCAAAGAAACCCTCTCATACCCCCAAAGAATAACGTCAAATGGTCAACTTTTCAAAAAGAAATAACTGAAGAACTTTTAAAAACATTTTTAAAATCACATGAGATTGAGGAAAAATAAGAATTCAAGAAAAACAAGAAAATTATGAAATCAACCAATTAGAAAAGGGTATATAGAATATTAAGGAAGAAAATGACTCCTTGAAAATCAGAATCTGGCAAGAGGAAGTGAGATATTATAAGACAAAGAATAATTGCATATGTATGTAATTATATATATACGTATATATATATATACACACACACACACACACATATATATATGTGTGTGTGTATCTATCTATCTATCTATCTATCTATCTATCTATCTATCTATCTATCTATATACACACACACACACAATGTATATACCTGTATACACATACACACATACAATAAATATGTATATATTCACATATATATACACATATACCACATATGATTATATATACATATACATATGCACATATACACATACACACATATAAATATAAAATACGTATGCATATATTTATACACATATACACACATAAACATGCATACATATGTGCATACATTTATGTGTGTCTATATATACATATATTATTTCTGTATGCATGTATACATATATGCAGACATACATATATAAAATACATATGTGTATATATGTGCACATGTAATGCACATGCATGTATGTATGTGCATGTGCATATACTTAGATATGCGCATGCACATGAATATATGTATACACACATATACCTATTATATATGTGTGTGTTTATAGATATATATCTATATACTCATGTACATGTATATGCATGCATATATTAACATACATATACAATATACGCATATATACATATTCATATAAATACATATATATATATAATGAAAAAGTAAAAGAGAATGTGAAACCTGAAAGATATGATCTACAGATAATCTTCATACAATAGTCCAAGAAACAGTACAAGAAATAAGTAGCGCAAGATATCCTGAAGCAATAGAACAAGAGGGAAAAAATAAAGAACAATTACATCTAAAGCAATTTTTAACATTCAATTTTATAAGATTTTGAGATCTACATTGTTTTTTCCCTCCCTCCCCTGACCTCTTCCAAAAGTGGTAGGGAATTTTGTATAGATTATACATGTACTATCACGTAATACACATTTTGATATTAGTTACAGTTGTGAACGAAGAAAAGATCAAATGAAAAAATGAAAAAAAAATATAAGATGGAAAAGAATTTTTGACCTGCATTCAGAATTCATCAGTTCTGCATTGGGATGTAGACAGCATTTTCTTTCATAAGTCCATTGTACTTCTCTCGGATCACTGCATGGCTGAAAAGAACTGAGTCATTCATAGTTGATCATCTGTGTTGCTGATATTGTGTATAATGTTCTTTCTGGATCTACTCATTTCACTTTGTATCAGTCAGAACAAGTCTTTACAGGTTTTTCTTTTTCCTTTTCTGAAATCTACCTCTTCCTCATTTCTTCTTGCATAATAGTATCCCATTATATTCACATACCACAACTTGCTCAGCTCTTTCCCAAATGATGGGAATCCCCTCAATCTGCAATATTTTGCATCATGAAAAGAGCTGCTACTCATATTTTTGCACATGAAGATGCTTTCTCCTTTTTAATGATATCTTCAGAATTAAGAACAAGAAGGATCAAAGGCTATGCACAGTTTTATGGACTTTGTGCATAGTTCTGAAATACTTTTCAGAATGATTTGATCAGTTGACAGCTCTAGCAACAGTGCATTAGTTCTCCAATTTTTGTCAAGTTAACCAGTCTGATAGATGTGAGGTCATACCTCAAAACTGTTTTAATTCACATTTCTCTAATCAAAAGTGATTTGGAACACTTCTTTATGTATCTACAGATAGCTTTGATTTCTTCATCTAAAAACTGCCTATTCATATCCTTTGACCATTTTTTAATGGGGAAATTGTTTGCACTTTTATAAACTTGACTCAGTTCCCTATATATTTGAGAAATGTGGTCTTTCTAAGAGACACTTGCTGTGAAGATTGTTTCTTGGCTTTCCGCTTTCTTTCTAATCTTGTTTGCATTGGTTTTCTTCATACAAAAGTTTCTCCATTTAACATAATCAAAACTATCTTTTTATATTTTGTAAGAATCTCTACTTCTTGGTTGGTCAAGGATTCTTCCCTTCCCCATAGGTCTCTAAAGTAATTTATTCCTTCCTCTTCTAATTTACTTACGTTATTACACTTTATGTCTAAACCATGCACCCACTTTGAGATGATCTTGGTACGTGGTGTGAGATGTCGGTCTATACCTAGTTTGTGTCCTGTTGTTTTCCAGTTTTCCCAACAGTGCTTGTCAAATAATGAGTTCTTATCCAACAGCTGGGGTCTATGAGTTGATAAAACACTAGGTTGCTATGATCATTTACTACTGTGACTTGTGTACCTAATCTGTTATACTGAATCACCAATCTAATTCTTAGCCAATATCAGATAGTTTTCCCTATTATTGCTTTATAATAGAGTTAGAGATCTGGTAGGACACATTCCTTTGTATTCCCCTCCCCTTCCTTTAACTGCCTTCTTATTCTTGCCCTTTTCTTCATCCAGATGATTTTTTTGTTGCTTTTTTCTAACTCAAAATTTTTTTTTAGTAGTTTACTTAATAGGGCACTGAATAAGCTAATTATTTTTGGCAGAAATGTCATGTTTATTGCATTGGTTCAGCACACCAATGAGCAACTGATATTTTTTCCAATTATGTAGATCTGACTTTATTTCTGAAAAAAGTATTTTGTTATTGTGTTCATATAATCCCTGAATTTGTCTTGACAGATAGACACTCAAGTATGTCATATTGTTGACAGGTATTTTAAAATGCTTTCTATTACTGTTGGGCTTTGTTGGTCATATAAACAAATGCTGATAATTTACATGGGTTTCTCTTATATCCTATAACTTTCCTAAAGTGAGTTAGTTCAATTAGTATTTCAGTTGATACTACATGTTTCTCTAAGTATATGATGACATCATCTGCAAGGAGTGAGAGTTTTGTATCTTCATTACCTCTTTTAATTCCATTTCTTTTCCTTTAAAAAAAAATGTTTCAGCAGCAGACCCAAGATGGCAGAGTAGAAAGATGAACATACACTATCTCTTCCCCTACAGCCCATAAAATACCTGTAAAAAATTCTAGAACAGCAGAAACCACAAAACGACAGAGTGAAAGAGATTTCCAGTCCAAGGTAACCTAGAAGGCCAACAGTAAAGGTTTATCACACAGGGTGTGGAAAAGAGTTCACCCCACAAAGCCCAATCCAGCCTTTACCCTGCAGTGCCAGCAGCAACAGGACTGGAACAGACATTGGAGCAGAATGCCCAGCATCAGCGGTGGCTCTCTGTTCTCAACCCAGAAAGGCCAAAGACAGCTTCAAAGGTCAGTGAGAAAGCTTTCTCACCTCAGTGAGAAGAGAGAAGGATACTCCCCTAGGCCCAGTCCCAGATGGCAGCAGCGTTCATTTTTGGAACTTCCAGTCTAAAGCACCTGGGGGAATTAAGTTGCAGCTCTGGGTCTCAGCCCTGAGTGGCAGCCCAAGGGTGGGGAAGAATTGTCTTAGATAGATACTCAAGTATGTCATATTGTTGACAGGTATGGCATGGTGGAGCTGCTAGAGGATCGGAAAAGGGAATTCTACTTGCAGATAATGGGCAGAAAAGGTTTGGTAACTCTCAGACAAGAGCACAGGCCAGGAGAGGCTTTGATTGTGCCACCTTGGAGGAACTGTGAACTTACAGGTCCCTAGAATATACCCCCCCTCTTCAGAAATGACTCAAAAGGCAAGTAACTGGCTGGGAAAATGTACCCAATAAGGAAAAAAAGAAAGACTACAGAAGATAACTTTCTTGGTGAAGAGGTATTTTCTTCCATTCTTTCAGATAAGGAAGAAGGATGCCTACAATCATAGAACTCCAAAATAAATATGCATTGGTATCAGGCCATGGAAGAGCTCAAAAAGGATTTTGAAAATAAGGCAAGAGAGGCAGAGGAAAAATTGGAAAGAGAAATGAGAGCAATGTAAGAAACTAATGAAAGTCAACAGCTTGCTAAAGGAGACCCAAGAAATGCTAAAGAAAATGACAACTTTAAAAATAGATTAACTCAACTGGTAAAAGAGGTCCAAAAAGTCAATGAGAAGAAGAATGCTTTAAAAAGCAGAATTAACCTGAATGGAAAAGGAGGTGCAAATGCACACTGAAGGAAATAGTTCTTTCAAAATTAGAATGGAGGGAGGTGGAGCCAAGATGGCGGAGTAGAAAGACGCACATACACATAGCTCCGAAACCACAACCCACAGAACGGCTAGAGGGGAGTAACTCACGGCAAATTCTGCACCCAGAGGCCACGGAATATTGGAGCAAGGGAGATTTCTGTTCCAGAGAGACCTGCAAACCTCTCGCGGGGGGTCCTTCACGCTGTGGACTGGGCGCCGGGACTGGGAGCAGAGGGCAGCCCTGCAGCGGCCGCAACACCATGAGGAAAAGATCCCAGCGGGCTACGGAGATGGGATATCCTGCGGCCACGCGGGTCCCTCCACCCACAGAGGGACCTGCAAACCTCTCGCAAAAGGTCCGTCGTGCTGCAGACGCGGAGCCCAGCCCAGACCTGCGGCAGCCGGGGCTCCGAGAGGTACAGATCCGAGCAGGCTTCAGGGACGGGATATCCAGCAGCAGCACAAGCCCCCCCACCCACAGGTGACGAGGGTTTGTGAGAGAGTCTCTTTTGCGGGTCGAGGGGGGAGTGGGGTGCTCCCATGGCTCGGGCCCCCCAGGGAGATAGAAGCTGAGAGGCAGCTGCAGACAGGGGCTCCCCAAGCGGGCGGGAGCCTGGATACATTGTGGAAGGTCTGTGCATAAACCCCCCGAGGGAATGGTGCCTGAGAGGCGGCCCTGCCCCGACCTGACCATCTGAACTTAATTCTCACACTGAATAGCAGCCCTGCCCCCACCAAAAGCCCTAAGGCGGGAAGCAGCATTTGAATCTCAGTCCCCAAACGCTGGCTGGGAGGACCAGGAGGCGAGGTGGGTGTGAGGAGAATATTCAGAGGTCAAGCCACTGGCTGGGGAGAATGCCCAGAAAAGGGAAAAGAAATAAAACTATTGAAGGGTACTTTCGCAGAGAAAAGACACTTCCTCCCTTCCTTTCTGATGAGGAAGAACAATGCTTACCATCAGGCAAAGACACAGAAATCATGGATTCTGTGCCCCAGCCCACCCAATGGGCTCAGGCCATGGAAGAGCTCAAAAAGAATTTTGAAAATCAAGTTAGAGAGGTGGAGGAAAAACTGGGAAGAGAAATGAGAGGGATGAAAGAGAAGCATGAAAAGCAGAGCAGCTCCCTGCTAAAGGAGAACCAAAAAAATCTTGAAGAAATTAACACCTTGAAAACTAGCCTAACTCAATTGGCAAAAGAGGTTCAAAAAGCCAATGAGGAGAAGAATGCTTTCAAAAGCAGAATTAGCCAAATGGAAAAGGAGATTCAAAAGCTCACTGAAGAAAATAGATCTTTCAAAACTGGAATGGTACAGATGGACGCTAACGACCTTATGAGAAAGACAGATATCACAGAACATAGCGAAAAGATTCGAAAAATGGAAGATAATGTGAAATATCTTATTGGAAAAACAACTGACCTGGAAAATAGAATCAGGAGAGACAATGTAAAAATTCTGGGACCACCTGAAAGCCATGATCAAAAGAAGAGCCTAGACATCATCTTTCATGAAATTATCAAGGAAAACCGCCCTGAGATTCTAGAACCAGAGGGCAAAATAAATATTCAAGCAATCCACAGAACACCGCATGAAAGAGATCCAAAAAGAGAAACTCCTAGGAACATTGTGGCCAAATTCCAGAGTTCCGAGGTCAAGGAGAAAATATTGCAAGCAGCTAGAAAGAAACAATTCAAGTATTGTGGAAATACAATCAGGATAACACAAGATCTAGCAGCTTCTACATTAAGGGATCGAAGGGAATGGAATAGGATATTCCAGAAGTCAAAGGAACTAGGACTAAAACCAAGAATCACCTACCCAGCAAAACTGAGTATAATACTTCAGGAGAAAAAATTGTCTTTCAATGAAATAGAGGATTTTCAAATTTTCTTGATGAAAAGACCAGAGCTGGAAAGAAAATTTGACTTTCTAACACAAGAATGAAGAGAACCATGAAAAGGTGAACAGCAAAGAGAAGTCATAAGGGACTTACTAAAGTTGAACTGTTTACATTCCTACATGGAAAGACAATATTTGTAACTCTTGAAACATTTCAGTATCTGGGTACTGGGTGGGAGTACATACACACACATGCACACACGCACACATACATAGAGACAGAGTGCACAGAGTGATTTGAAGAGGATGGGATCATATCTTAAAAAAAATGAAATCAAGCAGTGAGAGAGAAATATTGGGAGGAGAAAGGGAGAAGTTGAATGGGGCAAATTATCTCTCATAAAAGAGGCAAGCAAAAGACTTATTAGTGGAGGGATAAAGAGGAGAGGCAAGAGAAAAACATGAGGTCTGCTCCCATCACATTCCATGAAAGGAAAGAATAAAATGCACACTGATTTTGATAGGAAAACCTATCTCATAATACAGGAGAGTGGGGGACAGGGGCACAAGCAGGGTGGAGGGGAGGATGGAGGGGAGGGCATGGGGAGGAGAATGCAATCCGAGGCTGACACTCATGGGGAGGGAAAGGATCTTAAGAGAATAGAAGTAATGGGGGACAGGATAGGATGGAGGGAAATATAGTTAGTCCCATACAACACAACTAGTATGGAAATAATTTGCAAAACTGCACAGATTTGGCCTATATTGAATTGCTTGTCTTCCAAGGGGAAGGGGTGGAGAGGGAGGGAGCTAAAGAAGTTGGAACTCAAAGTGTTAGGATCAAATGTAATGTTCTTACCACTGGGAAATAAGAAATACAGGTTAAGGGGTTAAGAAAGCTATCTGGCCCTACAGGACAAAAGAGAAGACTTAGGCAAGGGCAAGGAGGGAGGATAGAGGAGAGAGCAGATTGGTCACAGGGGCA
Organism: Notamacropus eugenii; assembly: GCF_028372415.1. Taxonomy (NCBI): domain Eukaryota; kingdom Metazoa; phylum Chordata; class Mammalia; order Diprotodontia; family Macropodidae; genus Notamacropus; species Notamacropus eugenii. Next base: position 138,076,675 of record NC_092875.1, on the reverse strand, counting down.
ACTAGAATGCTTGGGTATGGGGGGGGAGGGGATAAAAGGGGAGAAAATTTGTAACCCAAAATTTTGTGAAAATAAATGTTAAAAGTTAAATAAAAAAATTAAAAAAAAAATTAGAATGGAGCAGATGGAAGCTAAAGACATTTAGAGAAAAGAAGAAATTAGAAAACAAAATCAAAAGAATGAAAAACTGGGAGAAAATGTGAAACAAGTCACTGGAGAAACAACTGACCTGGAAAATAGATCCAGGAGAGATAATTTAAAAATTATGGGACTACCTGAAAGTCATGATCAAAAAGGAGCCTAGATATCATCTTTCATGAAATTATCAAGTAAAACTGCCCTAATATTCTAGAACCAGAGGGCAAAATAAATACTGAAAGAATCCACCTGACAGAATCAGAGCACATTTAGCTTTAGAATTGGATCGTATTTTAGGGTTAGAATGGGAGGCATTTAGAGTTAGGGTTAGAATTGGATAGAATCGGAGGCATTTGGGGTTAGAATCGAATTTAGGGTTAGGGTTAGGGTTACCAATATCGAAAATGAAAAGATGATCTCACCTCCAACGAGAAGGAATTAAAACAATAATTTGAAATTACTTTGCCTAAGTGTACATCCATAGATTCGACAAGCTAATTGAGATGGATGATTATTTTAAAAAAAATAAATTGCTGAAATTAACAGAAGCTGAAGTTGAATACTTAAATAACCCCATCTCAGCAAAAGAAAGTGAAAAATCCATCAATGAACTCCCTAGGAAAATTCCTCCAGGGCCAGATTTATTTACAAGTGAATTCTAACAAAGATTTAAAGAGTAGTTAATTGCAGTATTATACAAACAATTTGGGTAAATTGAGGAGGAAGGAGACCTCCCAAATACTTTTTATAATACAAATATGATTCTGATACCTAATTCAGGAAGAGACAAAACAGAGGAAGAAAAGTATAGACCAATTTCTCTAATGAATATAGATGCAAAAATTTAAAATAAGATTTTATCAAAAAGAATATAGCAACTTTTTAGGAAAATAACATATTATGATCAAGTAGGATTTATACCAACAGTGCAGTATTAGAAAAACTATCAACATTATTGTTCGTATCAACAACAAATGTAACAAAAACCACATGATTATCTCAATAGATGTAGAAAATACTTTTGACAAAATACAACACCCATTCCTATTGAAAATACTGGAGAGAGGGGACAGAGTCAAGATGGCAGAGTAGAAAGACACACATGCTGGCTCTCCCCACATAGCCCCTAAAATACCTGTAGAGAGGGACTCTCAACAAATTTTGGAGCAGCAGAAGTGGAGAACAACAGAGTGGAGGAGATTTCCAGCCCAGGGTGACCTGAAAGGCCCACAGGAAATGTTGGTTGCACCAGATGAGGAGCAGAGCCCAGCCCAGTCTGAGCTATGCATGCGAGGCTTGCAAACAGCCCTCAAGGGCTGAATTTCCAGTCATGGAATCTCCAGTCACAGTATCAATTTTTCCCAGATCCCTCAACCCACAGGCGCCAAAGGTCAGTGATAGGGTTTTTCAGCTGGACAGGAAGGGAGAAGGGCTTTCCCATACTTCCGGCCTTAGGCAGGGGACTCAGAAACTACATTGGACAGGCAGCAGAAGTTACCACAGGAGCCTCGTTGGATGGTAAAAACCCTGGGGGCACTGAGGAGCTGATTATTATCTCAATCCTGTGAGGAGGCCCTGAGGGAGCTGATCTTTATCTCACACTGAATGGCGGCCCTGCTCAAGCAGTTTATCTGAATCTCAGCCCCCAGTGCTGACTTGGAAGAACTGGAGGCCAGGTGGCTGTGGAGAGGAAACTCTGCTAAGATTCTGGGCACAAAAATCTTTTCCTCCTCCCAGACCAGTGTATATGCTTGATTGTGCCACCTTGGAAGAACTGAGATCTTATAGATTCCCAGAGTATACCCTACATTTGACAAAGGAACCAAAAGCCAAGTAACTGGTTGGGAAAATGCCCAAAAAAGTGAAAAATAAGACTAGAAAAGGTTACTTTCTTGGTGATCACATATCTTCTTCCTTCCTTTCTGATGAGGAAGAACAATGCTTACTCTCAGAGAAAGACATAAAAGTCAAGGCTTCTCTATCCCAAACATCCAAAATAAATATTCAATGATCTCAGGCCAGGGAAGAGCTCAAAAAGGATTTTGAAAATCAAGTAAGAGAGGTGGAGGAAAAGTTGGGAAGAGAAATGTGAGAGATGCAAGAAAATCATGAAAAGGAGGTCAACACCTTGCTAAAGGAGACCCAAAAAAATGCTGAAGAAATTAACACCTTGAAAAATAGGCTAACTCAATTGGCAAAAGAGGTTCAAAAAGCCAATGAGGAGAAGAATGCTTTCAAAAGCAGAATTAGCCAAATGGAAAAGGAGATTCAAAAGCTCACTGAAGAAAATAGTTCTTTAAAAATTAGAATGGGACAGATAGAGGCTAATGACTTTATAAGAAAACAAGAAATCACAAAAGAAAACCAAAAGAATGAAAAAATGAAAGATAATATCTCACTGGAAAAACAACTGACCTGGAAAATAGACCCAGGAGAGACAATTTAAAAATTATGGGACTACTTGAAAGCCATGATCAAAAAAAGAGCCTAGACATCATCTTTCATGAAATTATCAAGGAAAATTGCCCTGATATTCTAGAACCAGAGGGCAAAATAAATATTGAAATAATCCACCGATCACCTCCTGGAAGAGGTCCAAAAAAAAAACTAGGAACATTGTGGCAAAATTCCAGAGTTCCCAGGTCAAGGAGAAAATATTGCAAGCAGCTGGAAAGAAACAATTCAGAGACTGTGGAAATACAACCAGGATAACAAAAGATCTAGCAGATTCTACATTAAGGGACTGAAGGGTGTGGAATATGATATTCCAGAAGTCAAAGGAAGTAGGACTAAAACCAAGAATCACCTACCCAGCAAAACTGAGTATAATATTTCAGGGGAAAGAATGGTCTTTCAATGAAACAGAGGAGTTTCAAGCATTTTTGATGAAAAGATCAGAGCTGAAAAGAAAATTTGACTTTCAAACACAAGAGTCAAGAAAAGCATGAAAAGCTAAACAGCAAAGACAAGTCACAAGGGATTTACTAAAGTTGAACTGTTTACATTGCTACATGGAAAGATAATATTTGTAATTCTTGAAACTTTTTTCAATATATGGGTAGTTGGTGGTATTACACACATACACACACACACACACACACAGAGCACACGGTGAATTCAATAAGATTGGATCCTATCTTTAAAAAATGAAATTAAGGGATGAGAGAGAAATATATTGGGAGGAGAAAGGGAGAAATGGAATAGAGCAAATTATCTCTAAGAAAAGAAGCAAGTAAAAGACTTTTCAGTGGAGGAAAAAAGGGGGGAGGTGAGAGAATAAGCATGAAGCTTACTCTCATCACATTCAATTAAAGGAAGTAATAAAATGCACACTCATTTTGGTATGAAAACCTATCTTACAATACAGGAAAGTGGGGGAGAAGGGGATAAGCAGGGTCGGGGTGATGAAGGGAAGGCAGTGGGAGGAGAGAGCAATTAGAAGTCAACACTCTTGGGGAGGGACAGCATCAGAAGAAAGAATGAAAACAATAGGGGACAGGATAGGATGGAGGGAAACATAGTTAGTCTTACACAACACGACTATTATGGAAGTCATTTGCAAAACTACACAGATATGGCCTATATTGAATTTCCTGTCTTCCCAGTGGGGACGGGTGGGGAGGGAGTGAGGAAGAGAAGTTGGAACTCAAAGTTTTAGTAACAGCTATTGAGTACTGTTCTTGCTACGAGGAAATAAGAAATACAGGTAATGGGGTATAGAAAGTTATTTTGCCCTACAAGACAAAAGTGAAGATTGGGATAAGGGAAGGGAGAGATGTTAGAAGGGAGGACAGATTGGTGATAGGGGTAATTAGAATAGTCGGCATTTTGGGGTGGGGGGGAGAGGAGAAATGGTGAGAAAATTTGGAACTCAAAATTTTGTGGAACTGAATACTGAAAACTTAAATAAATTTAAAAACAAAAAAGAGAAAATACTGAAGAGCATAGAAATAAATGCAGCTTTCCATAAAATAATAAGCAGTATCTGCCTAAAGCATCAGCAAGTATTATAAGCAATGGGGATAAGTTAGATGCATTTGCAATAAGATCAGAGTTGAAACCAGAATGTCCACTATCACCAATATTATTCAATAGGGTACTAGAAATCTTAGCTGTAGCAATAAAAGAAGAAAAAGAAATTGAAGGAATTAGAATAGGCAAAATAAAAACTAAGTTATCACTCTTTGCAGATGATATGATCATATATTTAGAGAATTCCAGAGAGTCAAGTAAAAAACTACTTGAAATAAAAATACAACTTTGGCAAAGTTGCAGGTTACAAAATAAACACACACAAATCATCTGTATTTCTACATATTACAAACAAAGCCTAACAGCAAGGGATAGAAAGAGAAATCCTATTTAAACCTAAAGCACATAGTATAAGATATTTGGGAGTCTACCTGCCAGCAAAAAACCTAGGGACTATACGAACACAATTACAAAGTACTTGTCGCATAAATAAAGTCAGATCTAAGTAAATGGAAAAACATCCACTGCTTCTGGGTGGGCTGAGCCAATATAAAAAAAATGACAATTCTATCTAAATTAATTTGCTTATTCAGTGTCCTAGCAATCAAACTATCAGACAATTATTTTCTAGAGCTAGATAGAAATAATATCAAAATTCATCTGAAAGAACAAAAAATTTCAGAATATCAACAGAACTAACAAAAAGAAATGCTAATGGAGGTACCTTTGCTCTACCAGATCTCAAATTGTATGATAAAGCACAATTATCAAAACTGCTTGATATTGAACAAGAAACAGAGGATTAGACCAGAGGAATAGATGAGGTACTTTAGACACGAGTCAATAAATATAGCGAGCTACTGTTTGATAAACCAGACCAACCCAGATTCTGGGGTAAAAACTCACTGATGTACAAAAATTTCTGGGAGAACTGGATAACAGTGTGGCCGAAGCTGGGTATAGACCAATGTCTGACACCATACACAAGAATAAAGTACAAATGGGTACATGATCTAGGTATAAAGCTGATACTCTACACAAATTAGTGAAGGAAGCAGTAGAGTATTTATCAGATTTATGGAGAATGGAGAAATTTTTAATGAAACAAGACATTAAAAAACATTATGAAGTGTATAATGGATAATTTTGATTACATTAAATTGAAAATTTTTTGAACAGTTAAACCCAATACAACCAATACTATGAGGAAAGCATGAAACTGAGAAACAATTCTTATAACTATTTTCTGTGATAAAGTCCTCATTTCTAAAATATGTAGAAAACTGAATCAAATGTACAATACTACAAGTCATTCCACACTTGAAAAATGGTTAAATGATATGAACAGGCAGTTTTCAGAGGAAGAAATTAAAACTATCTACAATCATATAATAAAATGCTTTAAATCACTGCTGATTAGAAAGATGTAAATCGAAACAACTCTGAGGTACCCAATCACATGTATCAGATTGGCTAACATGACAAAACAAGAAGATGATAAATATTGGAGATGTGGGAGAGTTGGAACACTAATTCATTGTTGGTGGAGCTGTGTGCTGATAGGACCATTCTGAAGAGAAATTTGAAACTATACCCAAAGGGCTACAAAAATATGCATACCCTTTGACCCAGCAATACTGCTTCTAAGACTGTACCCCCAAGAGATCATATAAATTGGAAAGGGTCCCACATGTACAAAAATATTTATAGCAACTTTCTTCGTGGTGGTGAAAAAATGGACATCGAGAGGATGGCCATCAATTGAGGAATGGCTGAATAAATTGTGATATATGAATGTAATGGAATACTATTATGCTGTAAGAAATCATGAACAGCAAGACTTCAGAAAGACATGGAAAGACTTATATGAACTGATTCTGAGTGAAAGGAGCAGAACAAGGAGAAGTTTGTACACAGCAAGAACCACAGTGTGTGAGGAATTTTTCTGGTAGACTTAGTATTTCATTGCAATGCAAGTACTTAAAAAAATTCCCAATGGACCCTTGAGGCAAAATCCCTTCCATATCCCAAGAAAGAACTATTGAATTTGATCACAGAATGGATAAGACCATGTTCTTTTGTATTATGTTTTCTTTTGTTTTGTTTTATGATTTCTCCCATTCCTTTTAATTCTTCTATGCGACATTATTAGGGTGAAAATGTATTTAATAGGAATGTATGTGTAGAACCTATATAAAATTTTATGCCTTCTCAGGGAGGGAGTGGGGAAGACATGGATTGATGGGAAAAAATCTAAGACATATGGAAATGGTTGTAGAACAAAATAACAATAAAAAAAGAACTATTTTCTTCACTGAGATTTTGAACTTCCTTTTTCTTTGACCATTCTACTTTTAAAGCATTCTTCTCATTGACTTTTGGGACCTCTTTTGTCATTTGGGTTAGTCTGTATTTAAAGGTGTTATTTTCTTTAACACTTTTTTTTTGCATCTCCTTTAGCAAGGTATTGTTTCCCTTTTCATGATTCTCTTGCATCACTCTCATTTCTCTTCCCAATTTTTTCTCCACCTCTCTTACTTGATTTTCAAAATCCTTTTTGAGCTCTTTGATATCCTGAGACCATTGCATTCTTTGGAAGTTTTTGAGGTAGAAGTCTTGAATTTTATGTCTTCCTCTGATGGTATACTTCATTCTTCCTCATCTGAAAGGATGGAAGAATATACCTATTCACCAGGGAAAAGTAGTCTTATTTTTTCCCGTATTTTGGTCATCTTCCCAGCCAGTTACTTAAATTTTGTGCCCTTTGTCAAGTGGAGGGTGTCCTCTACATACGTGTATGTCCTCAGTTTCTCCAAGGTGGCACAATTTAGGGGAGGATTTGACTCCTCTCCTGGGCTGTGCTCTGGTATGTGAGCAGGATTCCCTCTCCAGAGTCTCCACCAGGTCCACCGTGCCAGTGCTCCTCTTCACACCAGGACTGCCACTCAGACCTGCCACTCACGAGCAGATTGGCTGCCTGATTTCCCCTGTATGTTTAGACAGAGTGCTCCAAGAGTGGATGCTGCCACTCCAGTGACTGCTGCCACCTTGCAGGCAGGACTGGGGCTAGGCAAGGCTCCCTTCTCACCCAGGTGAAAGAGTTTTCTTACTGACCTTTAAAGCTTTCTTGGGCTTTTCTGCTTTAAGAAATCTGATAATTGCAGTTGCTGCCCATGATTCCACGTGCTGAAGCCTGCTCCAGTCCTGTTTCTGGGCAGCGAAGCATAGGCTGCTCTGTGCTCTGAACCTGGTGAGATAAACCTTTCCTTTTGACTCTCTCTCCAGGAGGTTTTGTGCTGGAAATCTCTCTCACTCTGCTGTTTTGTGTCTTCTGCTGCTCTAGAATTTGTCTTGAATCATTTTTACAAGTATTTTATAGGCTATGGCTATAGAGTTAGAGCAGGTCTGTCCTTCTACTCTGACAATTTGGCTCCTTCCCCTCTCTTTTTATTTCCTGATGTTGGGATTTCTTAGTAATATATAGAAATGCAGATAATTTATCTGGCTTACTTTGCAAGTTGCAACTTTGCCAAAGTTGCTTTTTATTTTACGTAGTTTTTTACTGGATTCTCTAAGTATATTATCATATCATCTGCAGAATGTTAGCTTAATTTCTTCTTTGCCTTTTCTAATTCCTTCAATTTCTTTTTCTTCTCTTATTGCTAAAGCTAACATTTTTAGTATCATATTGAATAATAGTGGGAATAATGTACTTTTTTTCACCTCTGATCTTTTGGAAATGCATCTAGCATCTATCTCCATTGTATATAATACTTGCTGATGGTTTTAGTTAGATAATGTTTATTATTTTATGGAAAATTCCATTTATTCCTATGTTCTGCAGTATTTTCAATAGGAATGGATGCTGCATTTTGTCAAAAGCTTTTTCTGCATCTTTTGAGACAATCCTGTGGTTTCTGTTACATTTGTTGTTGATATGATCAATAATGCTGATAGTTTTCCTAATATTGAACCAGCCCAGAATTCCTGGTATGCATCCGACCTGATCATAATATAGTATTCTTATGATAAGATGCTCTATTCTTTTTGCTAATATCTTCTTTAAAATTTTTGCTTCTATATTCATTAGAGAAATCAGTGTATAATTTCTTTTCTCTCTTTTGATGGACATTTCTTTCTTTCAACTTAGTATTTTATATTTCCCCAGTTACATGTAAGAACAATTTTTAACATTCATTTTTAAAAAAAATGAGTTTGAAATTCTCTCCATCCCTCCCTCTCAACTCTGCTAATTAAGAATTCAAACAATTCAATATAGGTTATAAATATGAAATCATGTGAAACATTTCCATAATTATGTTGTGACAGAGAGATACAAAATTCAATAAAATAAAGTAAGTAAATAAGAAGTATCTTTAAATCGTTATTGAGACTCCATCAGGTGTTTCTCTGGGGATATATCACATTTTTCCTTATATGTCCCTCAGAATTCTCTTTGGTTATAACGTTGCTAAGAAAAAACTAAGTCATTTGCAGCTGATCATCTTAGTACATTGTTTTTATGCAGTACTTTTCATTTTGCAGCAGCTCATGTAAGTCTTTTCTGGTTTTTCTGAGAGCATCCTGCTCATCATTTCTTTTCGAACAAAATATTCCATCATATTCAAATATTACAACTTGTTTAACCATTATATGATTGACAGGCATTGCCTCAGGTTCTAATTCTTTGCTTCCGGAAAAGAGCTGTTATAAATGTTTTTGTACATATAGTTCCCTTTCGTTTTTTGTTTTTTTCTTTACCTCTAGAGATATAGAACTTGTAGTGGTACTGATAATTCCATGGGTATGCATGTTTTTATAAACGTTTGGGCATAGTTACAAATTGATTTACAGAATGTTTGAGTCAGTTCATTACTCCAACAATAGTGCATTAATGTCTCATTTTTCCCACATCCCCTTCAATATTTGTCATTTACTTCTACTGCCCTATTAGCTAATCTATTAGGTACCTGGTAGTAGCATAGCATAGAATTGTTTCAAATCATATTTCTGCAATCAAGAGTGAATGAGAAGATTTTTTTATGTGGATATACACAACTTTGAATAATTCATGTGGAAAGTGATCATATCTTTTGATTATTTATCAGTTGTGGAAATGGATCCCATTTTTTAAAAATTGGATTCAGCTTTCTATATATTTGAGAAAAGAGGTCTGTATAAGAGAAATTTGCTTCATTTTTTTCAGTTATAATTGCTAACTGTGTTTAGTTAGATCATATTACTTAACCCCTTTTTATTCTGTTGTCTCTTTCCCCTTTCAGCTTGTCCCTCATCTAAAGTGTTTCACTTCTGGATACCTCAGTCCTTAATCTAGGTTTGTAAAAAAAAATTAATAAACTATTTTTTTTTTTAAATTTTCAAAATGCACTCCCTTAAGTTTTAAATTTTCTCCTCCTGGCTCTTCCTCACCAACCCCAAAATGGTATCCAACCCATTATGGGCTCTACATAAAATTCTTATTAACATATTTTCACATTAATCATGTTTTATGGAAGAATTAGAATGAATGGGAGGAACCGTGAGAAAGAAAAAAGTAAAAAAAAAAAAAAAGAGAGCAAAGAGTATACTTTGATCTGCATTCAGACTCCACATTTCTTTTTCTGGATGTGGATGAGATTTTCCATCAAAAATCTTTTGGAGTTGTTTTAGCTCCTTGCATTACTGAGAAGAGCTAAATTTATCAAAGTCAATCATTACACAATGTTGCTCTTACTGTGTACAATGCTCTCCAGGCTCTGCTCACGTCATTCATCATCAGATCATACAAGTCTTTCCACCTTTTTTTTTTCTGAAGTGAACGTGCTCATCATTTCTTACAGCTCAATAGTATTCCATTACATTTATATATCAAACTTGTTCAGCTATTCATCAATTGATGGACATCTTCTCAATTTCCAGTTCCTACCCAACACAAAAAGGTGCTATACTTTTTGTACAAGTAGATACTTTTCCCATTTTTATGGTCTCTCTGGGATACAGTCTTGGAAGTGGTATTTGAAAGGGATATAAAACTGTGTATACCCTTTGACCCAGCAATAGTGTTTTAAATAGGAATGGGTGTTGTATTTTGTCAAAAGCTCTTTCTTTATCTATTGAGATAACCATATGGTTTATGTTTAGTTTGTTGATGACATGATCTATTATGCTGATAAGTCTCTTAATATTGAACCAGCTCTGCATTTTGGTTATAAATCCTACTTGATCATATTATTTTATTCTTATGGAAATGCTGTAATATTTTTGTAATTTATGTAAAGCTGTAATATTTCTGCTAATATATTATTTTAAAATTTTTCGCATCTATATTCAGTACAGAAGGTGTTCTATTATTTGCTCTCTCTGTGGTGATTCTTCTCAGTTTTGTTATCAATAGCATATTTGAATCATAAAAAGAATTTTGGTAGGATGGCTTCATCACCACTTTTACCACAGTCTATATATTATCAGAATAAATTGTTCTTTAAATATTTGATGCAATTTGCTTGTGTAGCCACCTGCCTCTGAAATTTTTTTTTTCCTAAGGAGTTTGGCTTGTTCAACTTCTTTTTTTTCTGAGATGGGACTAATTAAGTATTTTACTTCCTCTTCTGTTAATCTGGGTAATTCATATTTGGTAACTATTCATCCATTTCACTAATATTGTCAAAAATATTGTCATGGGGGCCGGAGCCAAGATGGCAGAGTGAAAGCAAGGACTCACCTAAGCTCCTGGACAAACTCCCCTGGATACCTCTGAAAGGAGAATCTGACCAAACTTTGGAGGTGCGGAATCCAGTGGGTGACAGACTTTGACGGATTCGGAGTGCAGGTTAGACTGGAAGGTCCACAGGAAGGATCTGTTCCGCAGGGGTGAGCCCCCAGCGCACAGTGAAGCTTGGTCAGCTCAGCAGGGTGGAAGGGACCTGAGAAGCCTGAGAGAGGTGGGCGGAACCAGCAGAGCAGGAGACCAGCCAAACCAAGCCACTGAGAGCCGCTGAGAGCCAGATATCAGCGCAGCAGCCCTTGAAACCTTCAGCCTGAAGACTAAACTTCAGTAAGTCACCTACTTGAACTTCTGGGAGGGAGGATGGCCGAGTGATCAGCAAATGCTGTCTCCTCCCCCCTGATGTCTGTGAAAGAACCATAAAATATTTCCCCAGAAAAATCCTGGATCAGCAGGAAGAGCAGAAGGGGGCAAATAGTCTCATAACACCAGAGGCTAGGAAAATAGCAAAGGGGGATTCTCCCTACTGTGGCGGAGGCAATCCGGAAGGACAGAGGACCCAGGGCAGAGAAAATTCTCACTGAGACCCAGGCAAGCCTCAGCCCGGGAGACAAGCCCCAGGAGGGGTGGGAACACACATTAGCATCTAGGCATGCCTCAGCCCTCCAGGGGAAAAGGGAAGACAATAGAGAAGCTGGGATCACCATCCCACAAGCTTGCCTTTGCCTCAGTTCAGCTGAGGAGATCTCCTGTGACCAGACCACTCCTCCACCACACTTAACAAGCTAACCCCAGGGTTGATCTGGGAAACAATAAACAAAACCCTGCTTTTCGCTCTTTCATACATCAGCTCAACACAAAGTTCTGTACCTTATGACTGAAAGAACCAGAAGCTACAACACTCAGCCAACATCATCGATAGGAAAAAGCAGACGAAAAGTGAAAAAACCATAGAATCTTTATATGGGGATAAAGACCAAAACACAAACACCAAAGAGGTCAGAGCTGAGACTGCACTTCCATCTGAAAATTCAGAAGGGACTATGAACCTCTCGCAAGCACAACTAGCTTTCCAGGAACAACTGAAGAAGGAAATAGAAGAAAAATTGGCCAATGATTTCAAAATAATAAAAGAAGAATTCACCAATGAGAACATCACTTTGAAAAGGAAAATTGAACAAATGGAAAAGGAAGTTCAAAAATTAACTGGAGAAAATAATTCCCTAAAAGAAAGAGTTAATCAAACGGAAAAGGAAACCCAAAACCTAATTGGGAAAATTGATCAAATGGAAAAGGAAACACAAAACCTAACTGGGAAAATTGGTCGAATGGAAAAAGAAGTACAAAAATTAAATGGAGAAAATAGCTCCTTAAAGGGAAAAATTGGTCAGATGGAAAAGGAGAAGCAAAAGTTAACCGAAGAAAACAATACGATGAAGATTAGAATTGGGCAAGTAGAAACTAATGACTCAATGAGGCAGCAAGAATCAGTCAAACAAAATCTAAAGAATGAAAAGATAGAAAAAAATGTAAAATATTTAATTGGAAAAACAACTGACCTGAAAAATACATCCAGGAGAGAAAATTTAAGAATTATTTGGCCTGCCAGAAATCCATGATGAAGAAAACAGTCTGGATAATATCTTCCAGGAAATCATCAAGGAAAACTGCCCAGAAGTACTAGACCCAGAGGGCAAAATAGTCATCGAAAGAATCCACCATTCCCCTCCCGAAAGGGATCCCAAACTCAAAACCCCAAGAAATATTGTTGCCAAATTCCAGAGCTATCAAGTGAAGGAGAAAATACTACAAGCAGCCAGAAAGAAACAATTCAAATATCAAGGACATACAGTCAGGATCACACAGGATCTTGCAGCTTCTACATTAAAAGATCGAAAGAATGGGAACCCAATATTCCATAAGGCAAAGGAGTTGGGACCTCAACCAAGGATCAACTACCCAGGAAAGTTCAGCATAACATTTCAGGCAAGGAGAAAGTCATTCAAAGAAATAAGGGATTTCCAGAGCTTCCTGACCAAAACGCCAGAACTCAGTAGACAATTTGATCTTCAAATGCAGGTCTCAAGAGAATCATGAAAAGGTAAACAGGGGGGAAAAAACAAAAACAAAAACTTGTTACTCAATTAGGTCAAACTGTTTACCTCCCTATAAGGGAAGATGATACCTGTTAATCTTGAGAACTGTGCAGCTATTATGATAAAAGGGATATACATAGAGGGAACGGGTGTAAAGTAAATGATGTCATGTCAAAAATATGATTTAAATATGAGAAGGGATTGTAATAGGAGGTGTGAAAAGGAGGAAGCAGAAAATGGCAAATTACATCACAGGAAGAAGTACAAAACTATAGTAGAGGGAAGGAGGGGAGGGAGATGAGCATTGTTTGAGAGGTACTCTCATCTGATTTGTTTAAAGGAGGGAACAATAATCTTAAGTAGATAATCCTAACTAGCTCTATAGGTAGTAGGAGGGGAAGGGAGAAGAAAGGGGAGGTAGGCTAAAAAGGAGGGAAGAAGCAATAAGAGTAAAGGGGAGTAAAAGGGAGGGGGGCTAAAAGAAGGAGGGGAAGGCTGCAGGAGGAGGGGGTGAAAAGTGAATACTATTGAGGAGGGGAATGGAGACGGGAGAGCTAAAAGCACAAATGGTGGAAAAGAGGATGGAGGGTAATACACAGATTGTAATCATAACTGTGAATGTGAATGGAATGAACTCTCCCATAAAACGGAGACGGATAGCAGAATGGATTAAAAGCCATAATCCAACAATATGCTGCTTACAAGAAACACATTTGAAATGGGGGGATACACATAGGATAAAGGTCAAAGGATGGAGCAGAATATATTATGTTTCAGCTCATGTAAGAAAGGCAGGAGTAGCAATCCTAATCTCAGACAAAGCAAAAGCAGAAATAGATGTAATCAAAAGGGATAAGGATGGAAACTATATCCTGCTAAAAGGCACCATAGACAATGAGGCAATATCATTACTAAACATGTATGCTCCAAGTGGAATAGCATCCAGATTCTTAGAGGAGAGGTTGGGGGAATTGAAGGAAGAAACTGACAGCAAAACTATAGTAGTGGAGGACCTCAACCTCCCCCTCTCTGAACTTGATAAATCTAACATCAAAATAAACAAGAAAGAGGTTAAGAAGGTAAATAAAACTCTGGATAAGGTATATATGATAGATCTTTGGAGAAAATTGAATGGGAATAGAAAGGAATATATCTTTTTCTCAGCGGTACATGGAACATCTACAAAAATTGACCATGTACTAGGACATAAAAATCTCACAATCCAATGCAGAAAGGTAGAGATAATCAATGCATCCTTCTCAGATCATAATGCATTAAAAATTACATGTAATAAAAGGCCATGGAAAGATAAACCAAAAATCAATTGGAAACTAAATAATCTAATCCTAAAGAAGGGTTGGTTTAAAGAAAAAATCATAGAAACAATCAACAATTTCATTCAAGAGAATGACAATAGTGAGACAACATGCCAAATCTTATAGGATACTGCAAAAGCAGTTATTAGGGGAAGTTTTATATCTTTGAATGTTTACATAAATAAAATAGCGAAAGAGGAGATCAATGACTTGGGCTTGCAGTTGATAAAGCTAGAAAAAGAACAAATTGAAAATCCCCAAGTAAATACCAAATTAGCAATACTGAAAACCAAAGGAGAGATTAATAAAATTGAAATTAAGAAAACTATTGAATTAATAAATAAAACCAATAGTTGGTTTTATGAAAAAACTAATAAAATTGATAAACCTTTGGTCAATCTGATTAAAAAAAAGAAAGAAGAAAATAAAATTACTAATATTAAAAATGAAAGTTGTGAACTTATCTCCAATGAGGAGGAAATTAAAACAATAATTAGAAACTACTTTGCCCAACTTTATGCCCACAAATTCGATAAGCTAAATGAGATGGATGAATATTTTAAAAAATACAAATTGCCCAGATTAACAGAAGAGGAGGTTGAATACTTAAACAATCCCATCTCAGAAAAAGAAATTGAACAAGCCATCAATGAACTCCCTAGGAAAAAATATCCAGGGCCAGATGGATTCACAAGTGAATTCTATCAAACATTTAAACGACAGTTAATTCCAATACTACAAAGACTATTTTTGAAAATTGGGGAAGAAGGAGTCCTCCCAAATTCTTTCTATGATACAAATATGGTTTTGATACCCAAACCAGGAAGAGACAAAACAGAGAAAGAAAATTATAGACCAATTTCCCTAAGGAATATAGATGCAAAAATTTTACATAAGATTTTAGCAAAACGAATGCAGCATCTTATCACGAGATTAATACATTATGATCAGGTAGGATTCATACCAGGACTACAGGGCTGGTTCAATATTAGGAAAACTATTAGCATTATCGACTACATCAACAACAAAGCTAACAAAAACCACATGATTATCTCAATAGATGCAGAAAAAGCTTTTGACAAAATACAACACCCATTCCTACTAAAAACACAGGAGAACGTAGGAATAAAGGGAACTTTCCATAAAATAATAAGCAGTATCTATCTAAAACCTTCAGCAAGACTTATATGCAATGGGGATAAGCTAGATGCATTCCCAATAAGATCAGGGGTGAAACAAGGACGTCCATTATCACCACTATTATTCAATATGGTACTAGAAATGTTAGCTGTAGCAATTAGACAAGATAAAAATATTGAAGAAATAAGAATAGCCAAAGAAGAAAAGAAGTTATCACTCTTTGCATATGATATGATGATTTACTTAGAGAATCCCAGAGATTCAATTAAAAAATTACTTGAAATAATAAACAACTTTGGCAAAGTTGCAGGTTACAGAATAAACCCACACAAATCTTCTGCATTCCTATATGTTAGCAACAAAGTCCAACAGCAAGAGATAGAAAGAGAAATCCCATTTAAAGCTAGGGTAGACATTATAAAATACTTAGGAGTTTACCTGCCAAAACAAACCCAGGGATTATATGCACACAATTACAAGACACTTTTTGCACAAATAAAGTCAGATTTAAGTAAGTGGAAAAACATTAGTTGCTCATGGGTAGGCCGTGCTAATATAATAAAAATGACAATTCTAGCTAAATTAATTTACTTATTTAGTGCCATACCAATTAAACTATCAGACAATTATTTTCTATAGCTGGATAAAATAATATCAAAATTCATTTGGAAAAACAAAAGGTCCAGAATATCAAAGGGACTAATGAAAAGAAATGCTTGGGAAGGTGGCCTAGCACTACCAGACCTCAAATTGTACTATAAAGCAGCAATTATCAAAACCACTTGATATTGGCTAAGAAACAGAGAGGTAGACAAGTGGAATAGACTTGGCACTCAAGACACAGTAGGCAAGGAATATAGCAACCTTCTGTTTGATAAACCCAAGGATCCCAGCTTCTGGGATAAGAACTCACTGTTTGACAAAAATTGCTGGGAAAAATGGATAACTGTGGCGGAAATTAGGCATAGACCCATACCTGACACCGTACACAAGAATAAAGTCCAAATGGGTACATGATTTAGGTATAAAGATTGATACCACAAATAAACTGGAAAAGCAAGGAATAGTGTATTTATCAGATTTATGGAGAAGGGAAGAATTTTTTACTAAGGAACAGATAGAAAGCATTATGAAATGCAAAATGGATAATTTTGATTGCATTAAACTGAGAAGTTTTTGCACAACCAAACCCAATGCAACCAGAATCCGGAGGGATGTAGTAAATTGGGAAAGAATTTTTATGGCTAAGCTCGGGGATAAAGGCCTCATTTCTAGAATATATAGAGAACTGACTCAAATGTGTAATCATACAAGTCATTCCCCAATTTATAAATGGTCAGAGGATATGAACAGGCAATTTTTGGAAGAAGAAATTAAAGATATCTATAATCATATGAAAAAATGCTCTAAATCCCTTTTTTTTATTGGAGAGATGCAAATCAAAACAACTCTGAGGTACCACATCACACCTATATGATTGGCAAACATGACAGAACAAGAAAATGATAAATGCTGGAGAGGATGTGGGAGAGTTGGAACACTAATTCATTTTTGGTGGAGCTGCGAACGCATCCAACCATTCTGGAGAGCAATTTGGAATTATGCCCAAAGGGCTACAAAAATGTGCATACCCTTTGACCCAGCAATATCGCTACTAGGACTGTATCCCCAAGAGATCATAAAAATGGGAAAGGTTCCCACATGTACAAAAATATTTATAGCAGCACTCTTTGTAGTTGCCAAAAACTGGAAGTCAAGAGGATGCCCATCAATTGGGGAATGGCTAAATAAATTATGGTATATGAATGTAATGGAGTACTTTTGTGCCATAAGAAATGATGAACAAGAAGACTTCAGAGAGGCCTGGAAGGACTTATATGACCTGATGCTGAGTGAAAGGAGCAGAACCAGGAGAACTTTGTGCACAGCAACGACCACAGTGTGCGAGAGTTTTTTCTGGTAGACTTGGAATTTCGTAATAATGCAAGAACTTCTCAAAAAAAAAAAAATCCCAGTGGTGATTTTCTAAGGCAAAATGCCTTCCACACTCAGAGAAAGAAATAAGGAAGCCATTCGCAGAATGTAGCAGATCATGTTTGTGTATATGTATGTTTTTGTGTACCATGTTTTGATTTGTTATATGATTTCTTCCATTTATTTTAGTCCAACTACATAGCATGACTACAGTGAAAATGTACTCAATAGGAAAGTATATGTAGAACCTATACAGAATTGTATGCAGTCATGGGGAGGGAGGAGGGTAGTGGGGGGTAGGTGTGGGGGAGAAAAAATCTCAATAGTATGGCAGTGATTGTTAAACATTAAAAAATAAAAAAAAATAATGAAGTCACTTGAAAAAGAAAAAAATATATATATTGTCATGTATTTCGGCAAAAAGAACCATCCTAATTATTGTTTTAATTTCCTCTTCATTGGCGGTGAATTCACCATTTTCATTTTTGATACTGGTGATTTTATTTTCTACATCTTTTTTTTAATGAAATAAGACAAAGGTTTTTATATTTATTGTTTTCTCTCATAAGACCAGTTCTTGGTTTTATTTATTAGTTCAATAGTTTTCTTAATTTCAATTTTATTAATCTCTGCTTTGGTTTTCTGTATTTCTAACTTGACATTTAATTGGGGATTTTCAATTTGTTCTTTTTTCTAGCTCTTTTAGTTGTATGCCCAATCCATTGATTTTCTCTTTCTCTATTTTATTCATATAGGCAATGAGAGGTATTAAACTTTCCCTAAGAACCTCTTTTGCTGAATCCCTTAATTTTTGGTATGTGGTCTCATTATTGTCATTCTCTTGGATGAAGTTGTTGATTGTTTCTGTAATTTGATGTTTCACCCACTTATTCATTAGGATTTGATTATTTAGTTTTCAGTCACTTTTTTTCTATCTTCCATGGCTTTGTAGAACATATCATTTTACTGCAACATGATCTGAAAAGGATGCATTTAATATTTCTGCCTTTCTACGTTGAATTTTGAAGTTTTTATGCCTTAGCACATTGCCTATTTTTGTGTAGATGCCATGTACCACTGAGTAAAAGATGTATTCCTTTCTATCCCCAGTCAGTTTTCCCCAGAGGTCTACCATATCTTACTTTTCTGAAATTCTATTCACCTCCTCAATTAGTTTCTTGCTTATTTTGAGGTTAAATATATCTATTTCAGAGAGATGCAGATTGAGGTCTCCCACTATACTGTCTGTTTGTCTCTTCCTATAACTCCCTTAACTTTTCTTCCAAGAATTCAGATGCTATGCCACTTTTTACACATGTATGTTTAGTGATGATATTACTTCTTTGTCTATGGTACCTTTTAAGAGGTTATAGTTTCTTTCCTCATCTCTTTTGATTAATATATATATATATATATATATATATTTTTTTTTTCTTTTGCTTTGTCTGAGGAGTTGCTACCCCTCCTTTATTTTACTTCAGTTAAAGAGTAATATTTTCTAGTCTAGCCTTTTAGCTTTACCCTGTGTGTGTCTCCCTGTTTCGAATGTGTTTCTTGTATACAACATATTGTAGGATTATGTTTTTTTTTTTAATCTATTTTGATATCCCTTCTGTTTTATGAGAAGATTCATTCCATTCACATTCACAGTTCTGTTTCCTATCTTTATCTATCTATCCATCCTAATTCCCCCACTGTTAATATTTTTATTTCTCCCTTTTCCCCCTCCTCAAAAATGTTTTCCATTTGACCACCATTTCCCTCAGTTTTCCTTCCCTTCCACCAGTCCTTTTCCTTTTGTTTACCTTTTAACTGACTACTTCTTCCCTCCCTTCTAACTACCCCATCTTTTTTCTTTCGACTGTCCCCTCCTACTGCCTGTTTCTATACCTGAGTATGTTATGCCATCCTTGAACCAAATTCAATGAGAGCAAAGTTCAAACAATGCTCATCTCTCTCCCATGGGTCCTTCTACTGTAGTATATTTTTGTGCCTCTTTAAGTGATGTAATTTACCCTTTTCTGCCCCCTGCTTTCCTGTCCTCCACTCCTTTCTCAAAATTTAATTATGTTTTTGTCACCACATTGGTTAATTTAGAACCATATCTTCTGTCAGTGTATATCCCTCTAAATATCATAATCAAGATACAATTCTCAAGATTTACAAGTTTCATCTTCCCATGTAGGAATGTATACAGTTTGCTCTTATTCAAGGACATACTTTTTTTTTTCATTTTTATTTTCCTTTTTGTGCCTCACTTTAGTCTTGTATTTGAAGATTAAAATTTCTTTTGAGGTCTTGTCTTTTCACCATGAAGATTTGGAAGTCTCCTATTTCATTGCATGTTCATCTCCTTGACTGAAAGATTATGCTCAATTTTGATATCTTATTTATCCTTGGTTTTAATTTAAGTTCCTTTGCCTTATGGAATATCATCTTTGAATTCCCCAGCCCCCATTCTTTTAATGTAGAAGCTGCAAGATCCTGTGGGATCCTGAGTGTAGTTCCATGATATTTGAATTGTTTCTTCCTGACTGTTTCGAGCATTTTTACCTTGAGCTGGTAATTTTGGTATGTGGTATACTATCCCTTGACATTTTTAATTTAGAAACTCTTTTTTAGGTGATCAGTGAATTCTTTCAATGTCTATTTTACTCTCTGGTTCTTGGACATGAGCATAGTTTTCCTTCATGTCATTTTGGAGAATACTACTCAGGCTCTTTTGTTTTCATCATGGCTTTAAGGTAGACTAATATTTCTTGTCAATTATCCTCCTAGACCTATTTTCCACACAATTTGTTTTCCAGTGAGGTATTTCCAAAATTCTCCTATGCTAGGGTTGGAAGCTCAATTCCAGGTGGACAGTCTCGGGCGGGTAAAGGTGGGAACTTCTAAATCTTAGAGTTCTCATGAGACCCCCCAGGAAACGGCTGGGAATCGAGGTGAACCGAGCTATCTCGTGTATTTCCACCTCTTCCCGTGAGAAACGTGATGGGAGAGAGCTCTCCCCGCCCTTGAGATAGTCCCGGATTGGAGCACACCTAGTTACCTAACAGGCACGGTATTCAGATGCAAACTATGCCGCTGCAGAGCTTAAGTAGGATCAGGAAAGCCTGAAAGCTCTCTTGGGCGGGAGGGGCGCGGAGCGGACAGGACAACAAGGCTCCACTTTTCCTCTCTCTTCTCTCCCCTCCCCCTCTCTCCCCGCTTATACTTCTACTTCCAATCTCTTATTGTAAGATCTTTGCCTCCTTGGGAAATTCTTCGCTCCCTCCTAAGGAAGAATTCCCCTGCACTTGTAACTAGACCCTGAAATAAAGCTCAACCCTTGTTCAACTCTGGAACGTCCTTTCTCTCATACGAGCATCCGGTTTGGCCAACTGAAGACCTCCGATAGAGGTAAGGGAAGACTCAGGTAGCCCTCAGGCCTCTAGGCCTGGCACTCCTATTTTTCCATTCTTTTCATTTTGTTTGACTGATTCTTGATTCTTCATAGAGACACTAGCTTCCACTTGACCAAATTTAAGTATTAACAGATCATTTTCTTCAGTTGGCTTTTTACTGTCCACCACCCCACCACCCTTCATTTGGCCAATTCTGCTTTTAAGGAGTTGTTTTCTTCAGTGTACTTTTTTTCCCCATTTCGTCAATTGTGTTTTTAAAGGAATTGTTAAATTATTCTTCTACTTCTCTAATTTCACTTTTAAAATCCATTTGAGCTCTTCCAAGAAGGCTTTTTGGATTTGAGACAAGTTCATATTCCCCTTTGAGATTTCAGATATGAGTATATGCTATCCTCTTCTGAATTTGTGTTTTAATCTTTCCTGTCCCCATAGTAAGAATACAAGATTTTTGATTTCCTATATTGCTTCTTGCTCCTGGTGTTTTCCTTTTTTCCTGGTTTAATAAGTGATCTCTGCTTCTGGGTCATATGGGGCACTGTTTCAACACTTCTTGTGTTGGATATGAGGGGCCTAATTATTGGGGTTTTCTTCTGGGGCTTCAATTTCTGACAGCTGGAAGCTGGAGCGGTTGTAGTGTACCTGGTGCTGAGCTAGAGCTGGTGTTGTTGACTGGTGTGTGCCAATGCTATGTGGGGTTTTATTGAATTTCCCCCAGGTTACACTGAAGCTAGTGGGTTGAAGTGGGTGTTGATATGGCCACTGAAGTTAGTTTACTCACTGTGGGATGCAGTAGAACATAGTTAGGCTCAGCTGCTGGTGAAATCCAGTCTGCCACACAAGTGATACTTATCCTCTCTGATGTCTCTGATGTGCAAAGACATACAGGAGTCCTGATTCTAGCATTCTTTTTGCATCGTCCTGGGGTTCAGAATTTCTCACTGATTTCCTGAGGTGAGCCTTGCAGCTATAATCCAGCATGCCTCCAATCCTGTACTGGTCCCCTTCAGCCACAGCAAGACTAACCTTTCCTGTTGATCCCTCTAGCTTCACAATTCAGAAAACTTCTGCACCCTGTGTTTTTGCTGACTCCACTCTTCTAAGATTTTTCCTGGAATGATATTTTCTGGGTTTTTCGAGGGCAGTAAGGGAAAGTGAGAATGACTTACTGCTTACTCCACCATGTTTAGACCTTTTAAAAGACATAACTTTCAGGAAATCCAACGATTTTTAAGTTATCTTTCCCTGTCTATTTTCCATGTCAGTTGTTTTTCTGATGTGATATTTCACATCATCTATTTTTTTTTTCATTTTTTGATTTTGTTTCATTGTTTCTTGATTTCTCATGAAGTCATTAACTTCCATTTGCTTTATTTTACTTTTTAAAGAATTACTTTCTTCAGTGAGCTTTTGAGTCTCCTTTTCCATCTGGTCAATTCCTCTTTTTAAGGTATTTTGCTCCTCACTCGTTTTTTGAACCTCTTTTACTATTTGTCCTGGTAGGTTTTTTTTTGGGGGGGGGGTGTTATTTTCTTTTAAATTTTGCATCACTCTCATTTCGCTTCCCAATTTTTCCCTTACCTCTTGCTTGATTTTCAAAATCATTTATGAGCTCTTCCCTATTTTTCTTGGAGATTTTGGGTGTAGGAGCTCTGACTTTATTACCTTTTGGTGTACTTTCATTTCCCTTGTCACTGTAGTAATTTTAAACAGTGACATATTTTTTTCTGTTGTTTTGTTATTTTCCCACCCTATTAGATGATTTTTAACGCATTGTTAGTATAGACCTCTGTTTACAGGGTGGAGGACATACTCTTTGAACTTCACAGATTTTGTGCACCTCTTTTTAGAAATGATTCTAGGGACATGTAAGTTTTCAGTTCTTCCAAGACTGTATGATCTAAGAGAGGTATTTACTCCTCTCTTCACCTGTGCTCTGGTCTAGGCTGTGAGTGACCAGAAGCAGTGTTTTCTTCCCTAAAATGGAGAGAAGAGCCTCCCTTAACTGTGGTCTCAAGCTCTACTAGTATTTCTAGTATTGCTCCTTGCCTTTGCTTTGCCACCCACGACTACAAGTCAGATCTTTGTATGGGCAAAGCAATAGAGTCTTGACTCAGTGCTAGGAAATAGACCCCAATAATATTTTTCTGACCAATTCTTAGACCTTATTACCATCAGTGAACTGAAAGTTTTGGAAGCAGCCTCTGCTCCTGCTGATTCAGTCACTCCTATGCTCTGCTTTTGTTCCCTGGGTCTGCGTCTGTTCTGGCACAGCCTGGGCTCGAAGACACTACACTCTCACCCAGGTGCAACAGAGATCTTTTCTGAAAAACCTTCCAAGTTGTCTTGGACTGGAAAATTGTTTCACTCCATCTTTTGTGAGGTCTAGTACTCTAGAATTTGTTTAGAATCATTTTTAAAGTTATTTGGGGTGTTTAATAGAGATTTCAAGCACACCTCTCTTTACTCTGATATCTTGGTTTTACTTCAGCATTTCTTCTAAAGAAATATACAGCCATACTTGAATAAAGATATTTTGTTTGATTTCATTTTCAGTTTTCTAATTTTATTAAATGAATTTAGTTTTCATTGTATTTCAGTTAGTTATAGATTGAAAATTAGAAATGTTTTAATCACAAAGCATATGACTACTTAACAAATAATTGTAATTCAATTTTGAGAGAATTGCAAATCTGACAAATATAATAAGTATTAAAAGTTTTTTCTCATTTATTCCCTTTTATTGGAAAGCAAGACTGTTGAGCTGCTTAGACATATGGAAACAAATATAGGATGTACCAGTGTTTGTAATCCCCTATTAATTTCCTCTTTTCAGTGCTCTGCTCAAAGGTGATTTAGTTTCTAGGTAATCTTCTAAGATCCAAAGCATTCCAATAACCTTGGTACTCCTAGAAGTGTAAACAAAGATCTACATTTTCTCTGAATTTGCTTAACTAACAGTATCTGTTGTAGCTACACCTATAAGTGTTCCATTTTCTGAATTGTTTTTTTATATTTATCCAGAATCTACCTGCCACCAATTTTGTTCCATTATGTAGACAGGCATTCTACTGTTAGCCCTGATAAGTAATTGTTATTCTTTTTTTGTTTTCCAACATATAATTTATCTATTTTTGGTTCTTAACATTCACTTGCACAAGAATTTGAATTCAAAATTTTCTCCCCATTTCTCCCCACCTGTCACTCCAAGACAGCATGCATCTCATTCACCACTTCCTTCGAGTCTGTCCTCCCATCTATTATCCACATTTCTTCCGTTCCCCTTCCCCTTTATTTTTCTTCTAGGGCAAAATTGCTTTCTGTACTCCATTGCCTGAATACCTTAATTACCACTTGCATGCTAAAATAATTTTTAACATTCATTCATAAATCTTTGAGTTTCATAATCACTCCATCACTCTCCACCCACCCTCACTGAGAAAACAAGCAATTCAATACAGGTTATCCATGTATAACAATGCAAAGCACTTCCATAATAGTTGTGTTGATAAAGACAAACCACATTTCCCTCTGTCCTATCCTGCCCTTCATTTATTCCATGTTGGAGTGTAAGCTCAGTTTTCACATGGACAGTCTTGGGCAGGTAAAAGTGAGGACCTCTAAACCTCAGAGTTTTCACCAGGCCCCCCAGGGAACAGCTGAGGATTGAGGCATGAAACACGAGCTATCTTGTGTCTTTCCACCTCTTCTTAGTGGGAAACTTGTTGGGGAGAGCATCCCACCCTTGAGATTGGTCAGTGGTCTGAGCACACCTGTTGTTAATTAGCTAGGGGCTGAGAGCACGCATGGTATTCACGTGCAAACTATGTGGCGGGAGAGCTTAAGTAGGGACAGGAAAGCCTGAAGGCTCTCTTCTTGCTGCGGGGCCCTTGGAGGGAAGAGGATCCCTCCCCTCTTCCACTCCCATCCTATTGCTGTATGATCCTTGCCCCTTGGGAGGAGGAGGGTTCCTTTCTCCTGGGGAAGAACTTGCCCTGCATATGGATACGTAACTAAGACCCTGAATAAAGCCTAACCCTTGTTTGACTCTGGAAAGTCTCTTCTCTCAATATGTTTATCTGGATGGCCACCAAAGACTTGGACGAAAGGTAAGAAGACTCGGGTAGCCCATCGGCCCCAAGGTCGAACAATTCCATTCACTCCCATAACCTGTACCCCCACAACAGTGTTTGCTTCTGATTATCCGTTTCTTCAATTTGGTGTCCCTTCTTTCATCTTCTTTCTCCTATCCCTTTCCCCCTTGTCTTCTTGCAGGGTAAAAGAGATTTTCACATCCAATGGAGTGTCTCTTATTCCCTCAAGACAAATCCCATGTAAGTAAGGCTCACTTATTTCCTTTCATCACCCCCCTCTACCCCTCCTCTGCAAAAACTCTTTCTTCCTTCTTTTATGTGAGATGATTTCCTACATTCTATCTCTCCCTTTATCTTACTACTAGTGCATTCCAATATTCAAGAGTAAATTTTATTTTTTTAGGTATTCTTTCCTGTTCAGCTCATGTGCCCTCTGTCTATGTATATATGTACATACACACATATAGATGTATGTATATATAGAGATGTGTATATATACATACACACACATGTACATATATATGTACACATGTATAATATGCACATACATGCACACTCATTCACACCTACATGTATATGTGTGTATAAATATATATATGTATGTGTGTGTATTTATATATATATATATATTCCCTCTAACTACCCTAATACCGATAAAAGTCTCTTGAGTTTCAAATAAAATCTTTCCATGTAGGAATAAAAACAATTCAACTTTAATGAGTTTCTCAAGGCTTCTTTTTCCTGTTTACCTTTTCATATTTTTCTTGATTCTTGTATTTGAGAGTCAAATTTTCTATTCATGTCTGTTCTTTTCAACAAGAATGCTTGGAAGTCCTCTCTTTCACTGAAATTCCATTTCCCTCCTGAAGTATTCTGCTCAGTTTTGCTGGGTAGGTTATTATTCTTCATTTTAATCCTATCTCCTTTGACCACTGGAATATCCTATTCCAAGCCCTTTGATCCGTTATTGTAGAAGCTGCTAAATCCACTGTTATTCTGATTGTATTTCCACAATAATTGAATTGTTTAATTCTGGCTATATGTAATATTTTCTTCTTGATTTGGGAACTCTGGGATTTGGCTACAATATTCTTAGGAGTTTTAATTTTGGTAATGTCAGGAAGTAAATTATTGCCATTTCTTGCCATTTCTACTTTCTTTTCTGGATCTAGAATATCAGAACAATTTTCCTTGATAATTTCATGAAAGATGATGTCTAGACTCTTTTTTTCATCATGGTTTTCAGGTAGACGAATAATTTTTAAGTTGTCTCTCTTGGATCTATTTCACAGATCAGTTGTTTTTCCAATGAGATATTTCATATTGTCTTCTATTTTTTCTCATTCTCCTGGTTTTGCTTTGAAATTTCTTGGTTTCTCATAAAGTCATAAAGCTTCCATCTGCTCCAATCTAATTTTTTTAAAAAATATTTTCTTCATTGAGATTTTGAACCTCCTTTTTCTTTGGTATTTTCTGCTTTTCAAACATTCCTCTCCTTATTGACTTTTTGGAACTCTTTTTAAATTTGGGTTAGTCACTTTTTAAAGGTGTGTTGTTAAACGTTTTTTCAGATTTCCTTTGAAAAGCTGTTGACTCAGTTTTCATGATTTTCTTGGCTGGCATCCATTTCTCTACCAAATTTTCCCTCCACCTCTCTTACTAGATTTTCAAAATCCTTTTTGAGCTTGTCCATGGCCTGAGACCATTTGGTATTTATTCTGGAGGTTTTGCATGTAGAAGCCTTCACATTTATGTCTTCCTCTGATTCTGTGCTTTGCTCTTCCTCATCAGAAAGGATGAAAGAAAATACCTTTTCACCAAGAAAGTAACCTCCTATAGTCTAATTTTTTCACTTTTTTGGGCATTTTCCCAGGCAGCTACTCAACTTGTGAGTCCTTTGTCAAGTGAAAGGTATACTCTAGGTACCTGTAAGTTCTTAGTTCCTCCAAGGTGGCACAATCAAGAGAGAGGAATTTTTTCCTCTCTTGGCATGCACTCTTGTCTGTGAGCAACCACAAGCACTGTTTTCTTTATTATTATTATTTTGTTTGTTTTCATTTCTCTACAATCACTTCCATATGTTTTTGATATTTCCCATCCCTCTTGCTCCTTCCCCCCTGCCTCCCCATTCCTTGCATGAGAGGGCATACAATGTTATGTAGGTTCTACACATACATTCCAACTAAATACATTTTCATCTTAGTCATGCTGCATAGAAGTATTAAAATGAATGGGAGAAATCATAAACCAAACCAAATGATAATACAAAAGAAAATGAACTGCGCCATTCTGTGATCAAATTCCATAGTTATTTCTCTGGAGGTGGAAGGCATTTTTTCTTAAGAGACCACAGGAAAATTTTTAAGTGCTTGCATTGCAATGAAGTACTAAGTCCACCGGAAAAAATACTGGCACACTGTGGTTGTTACTGTGTACAAAGTTCCTCTGCTTCTGTTCCTTTCACTCAACAAGAGTTCATATAAGTATTTCCAAATCTCTCTGAAGTCTTCTTGTTCATCATTTCTTGAAGTACAAAAGTATTCCACTACATTCTTATAAACACAATTTATTCAGCCATTCGATGGGCATTCCCTTGATT
The DNA here is from genome assembly GCF_028372415.1 of Notamacropus eugenii. NCBI lineage: Eukaryota > Metazoa > Chordata > Mammalia > Diprotodontia > Macropodidae > Notamacropus > Notamacropus eugenii. The sequence continues at coordinate 138,049,221 of NC_092875.1, read as the reverse complement.
TACAGTTTTTGGCCACCACAAAGAGAGGTGCTATAAATATATTTATACACTACCAGATTTCAAATTGTTTATAAAGCAGAAATTATCATAACCACTTGGTACTGACTAAGAAACAGAAGAGTAGACAAGTGGAATAGCCTAGGTACTCAACCTACAGTAGGCAATGAACATAGAGATCTCCTGTTTGATAAAACCAAGGACTCTAGCTTCTGGAATAAGAACTCACTGTTTGACAAAAATTGCTGGGAAAGGTGGATAACAGTGTGGCAGAAACTAGGCATAGACCCATGTCTAACATCGTGCACAAGAATAAAGTCCAAATGGATACACGATCTAGGTATAAAGATTGATACCATAGATAAACTGGAGGAGCAAGGAATAATCTGTTTATCAGATTTATGGAGAAGGGTGGAATTTCTGACTAAAGAAGAGATAGAAAGCATCATTTTGATTACATTAAAATGGAAAGTTTTCCCACAGCCAAAGCCAATGTAAAGAAAATTCAGAGGGATGTATATCGGGAAAGAATTTTTACAGCTAATCTCAGGGACAAAGGCCTCATTTCTATTATAAATAGGGAACTGAGTCAAATGTAAAACAATACAATTCATTCCTCAATTGATAATTGGCCAAAAGATATGAACAGGCAATTTTCAGAGGAAGAAATTAAACCTATCTATAATTGTATGAAAAAATACCCTAAATCACTTTTTATTAGAGAGATGCAAATCAAAACAACTCTGAGGTACCACATTTCACCTATTAGATTGCCAAACATGATAGAATAGGAAAATGATAAATGTTGGAGGGGATGTCGGGGAGTTGGAACACTAATTCATTATTGGTGGAGGTGTGAGTTCATTCAACCATTCTGGAGAGCAATTTGGAACTATGCCCAAAGGTTTATGAAAACGTGCATACCATTTCACCCAGCAAAATTGCTTCTAGGCCTGCATCCTCAAGAGATCATAAAAGTGGGAAAGGGTCTCATGTGTACAAAAATATTTAGAGCAGCACTCTTTGTAGTGGCCAAAAACTGGAAATCAAGGGGATGCCCATCAATTGGGGAATGGCTGAATAAATTTTGGTATATGAATGTAATGTAATACTATTGCGTTACCAGAAATGATGAACAGGAAAACTTCAGAGAGGTCTGGAAATACTTATATGATCTGATGCTGAGTGAAAGGAGCAGAACCAGGAGAACTTTGTGTACACCAAAGACCACAGTTGGGGAGAGTTTTTTTTTTTTTTTCCAGTAGACGTGTATCTTAATAGCAATGCAAATACATAAAAAAAAATCCCAATGGTCTTCAAAGGCAAAATGCCTTCCACATCCAGAGAAAGAACTATGGAGTTCAATAGCAGAATGTAGCAGATCATTTTTTTGTGTGTGCATTATGTTTTGGTTTGTTATATGATTTCTCCCATTTATTTTAGTTCTTCTACACAGCATGACTATAGTGAAAATGTATTCAATAGGAATGTTTATGTAGGTCCTATATAGAACTGTATGTCATCTTGTGGAAGGAGGGGAGTTGTAGGAGATAGGTAGGGGGGAAAATCTTAGATTTATGGTAGAAATTGTAGAACATTAAAAATAAATAAAATGAGTATGCATATGTATTTAAAAAAAACAAATTGAAAAATAATGTAACTTGATCAGCTGTGAATCAGCCATACAATGCAAGACAACTCTGATGGACTTATGATGAAAAATGCTATTGGCCTCCAGAGAAAGAACTGATAGTGTCAGATTGAAGCATACTTTTTAAAGTTTATTTTAAGTTATGTGTGTGTGTATGTGTCTATGTTTTCTTTTACAACATGTTATGGAAATGTTTTGCATGAATAGACAGATATAACCTAAATAAAAGCCTTATTTCTCAAATGTATGAGAACTTAGTCAAATTTATTGGAATGAAAGACATTCTCTAATTGAAAAATGGTGAAAGGATATGAACAGTCAGTTTTCAGATGAAGAAAACAAAGCTATCTACAGGCATATAAAGAAATGCTCCAAAGCACTATTGATTAGAGATATGCAAATTAGAGCAGCTCTGAGGTACCACCTCACACCTATCAGATTGGCTAATATGACAAAAAAAGGAAAATTACAAATGTTGGAGAGGCTGTGGGGAAATTAGAACACTAATGCACTTTTTGATGGAGTTGTGAACTAATCCAACCATTCTGGAGAACAGTTTGGAACTATGCCCAAAGGACTACAATAATGTGCATACTGTTTGATCCAGCAATAACACTACAAGGTCTGTATCCCAAAGGGATCATAAAAGAGGGGAAAAGACCTACATGTGCAAAAAATATTGCTGGCAGCCCTTTTCATGGTGGCAAAATACTGAAAACTGAGGATTTGTCCATCAGTTAAGGAATGGCTGAACAAGCTGTGGTATATGACTGTAATGGAATACTATTGTGTAATAAGAAGTAATGAATAGGAAGATCTCAGAAAAACCTGGAAAGACTTGTAGAAACTGATGGAAAATGAAATGAGCAGAACCAGGAAAACATTGTCCACACTATTACAACAGTGTGTGATGATCAAGTATGAACGATTCAGCTCTTCTTAAAAACACAATAATCCAAAACTTATAAGAAAGGACTCAAAAAGGAAAATGCTATCCACATCCAGATAAAAAAACTGATGGATGCTGAATGGATCAAAGCATACTTTTCGAACATGATTTATTCTTTTTCATGTTTTTTTTTCCTTTTCATCTGTTTTTTCTTTCACAGCTGTGACTAATATGGAAATATGTTTTACATGGTAGCACATGTATAACCCATATCAAATTGCCTACTATTTTAGGAAGAGGGAAGGGGAGAAAGAGGAAGTGAAGGAAAAGAAATCAGAACTCATAATCTGTAAAACTGAAAGCTAAACATTGTTTTCACATGTTGTTGGGAAAAATAAAATATTAAAAGGAAAAAAATAGGAGTGGGTGTTGTATTTCTTTCAAAAGCTTTTTCTGTGTCTATTGAGATAATAATATAGTTTCTGTTAGTTTTGTTGTTGATATGATCAATAATGCTAATAGTTTTCCAAATATTAAAGCAGCCTTGCATTCTTGGTGTAAGTCCTAAATCGTCACAATTTATTATTCTGGTGATAAGTTGCTGTATTCTTTTTGTTAAATTATTATTTAAAATTTTTGCATCTATATTCTTTAGAAAAAATTATCTGTAATATTCTTTCTCTGTTGGGCTCTTACTGGTTTGGGTATCAAAACCATATTTGTTTCATAAAAAGAATTTGGGAGGACTCCTTCCTCCCCAAGTTTCTGAAATAGTCTCTATAATAATGGAATTAACTCTTCTTTAAATATTTGATAGAATTCACTTGTGAATCCATCTGACCACGGAGATTTTTCCTAGGGAATTCACGGATTGCTCATAGACCTTTCCTATTGGCCATCCAGGCTGTCTTGGGCTGTAAATATCTTTCACTTGGTCTTTTCTTTTCACTTATGCTGCTCTAGAATTAGAGTCATTTTTACAGGTATTTTATGGGATATGGGGGTAGAGCTAGAGCAGGTCTGTCCTTCTACTCCATCCTCTTGGGTTTGCTGCCTTGTTCTTCTTTCTTGATATGTATATGTCATACATATATCATATATATGTATACATATATATAGGTATGTATGTATATATCACATATATGTCATGTTCACATTTACCTCTTACCTAGTTGAGGATTATAAACAATTAACCACTTTAATTATTCCTTAAGCCATACAAATTAGAAAAATTCTTAGTTCTTTGTTTTCTTATGAATACATTCCATAGGAAATTGCCTCAATTAATTCCTAGGTAAAGAAGCAGATATTGTGGAAATTCTATGTTCTGAAAAATTTTAGAATGGGTTGTTCATAATCAGAAATAGAACGAATTGTTGCAATTACTTAACATGAATTCATCACAGAAATGTCCTGTCAATCTTTCTTTGTTTTAAGTGTACTAAGATATAAAGGAGTAAATCTGATAAAAATCTGCTTAGATGTGTTTTTGCTTTAACTATTTGCCTAGATTTAGGTATAGATTTTGATAGAGATATTTCATATTTTTCTAAAGATGAAATGATGTGAACTATTATGGATGAGATGTTATTATAACTAAATTAGTTCAGAGCTCTTTTAGGGCCATAATCTGGAAATAATTTGTAAAATTTTGCCTTTAATATAACAGGTGTTCTGTGTTTTAGAATGCAAGTTTATGTGCACGACCCTGCTCATATCAATTGATATGTCTCAAACTTAGTTTTATCCTGTGTAAAAAAAGCTGCAGATGAGATTGTATCACCTAATTCAAAGTGTTGTTGTGAGGATCAAATGAGATAATATTTGTAAAGCATTTTGCAAACTTTGAATAATTATATAGATAGATATAGATGTAGATAAATATCATATAGAACTTGAAATTGAAATATATATATACATATATGCAAAAAGAGAGACAGAGATACAGAGAGAGAGAGAGAGAGAGAGAGAGAGAGAGAGAGAGAGAGAGAGAGAGAGAGAGCTTGACCTTCCTTATAATTAGAATTGTCTAAGAAATGGAATGCTTTTTTGTTTGAAACCAAGAATTTCTTGTTATTGGAAGTGTTATAAAAAATCTGGATAATAATTTATTAGAGACACATAGGGCAGAGTTTGGGTTTTTAATATAGAAATTCATTATTAGTAGGGATATGATTGGTTAATTAGAATAACCCCTGATGTGATTTGAATATCCCTTTAAAATATCCATGAAAATAGTCATACACGTTTTGTATCAATGAAGGGGAATCAAGTACTTAAGACATGTCATTTCACATTTTGAAAACTAATTTAATAGGCTGCTTTATTTTTTTTCAAAATATAATTCTTTGAAGTCTGTATCCGCTAATCTGTTATGACCTTTGGCAAAACCAGTATAATTTTTGTTTTTCACATAAATTTAAATCCTTCCAATACTTGATGACAGCTATTGTAAATCTTGTGTTATTCTAACTGTGGATCCACCATACTTGAATTATTTCTTTCAGGTTGCTTGTAATATTTTCTGCTGGACCTGGGAACTCTTAAACTTGGCTAAAATATTTCTAGGAATTTTCCTGTTGGAGTCTCTTTCAGGAAGTGATCTGTAAATTCTTTCCATTTCTATTTTACCCTCTGGTTCTAAAATATCAAGGCAAGTTTTCCTTGATAATTTCTTGGTAGATGATGTCTAGACTCAATTTTTGATCATAGTTTGCAGGTAGATCAATAATTTTTAAATTATCTCTCCTGGATCCATTTTCCAGGTCAGTTGTTTTTCCAATAAGATATTTCACATTGTCTTCTATTGTTTTTATTCTTGTGGTTTTGTTTTACAATTTCTTCATTTCTCATAGAGTCATTAGATTCCATCTGCTCCATTCTAGTTTTTAAGTAATTATTTTCTTTGGTGAGCTTTTAGACATCCCTTTCCATTTGGCCAATTTTGCTTTTTTATGTCATTCTTCTCCTCATTGACTTTTTGAACCTCTTTTGCCATTTGATCTAATCTACTTTTTAAGGCGTTATTTTCTTGAATTTTTTTTATCTCCTTTACCAAGCTGATGATTCTTTTTTTCATGGTTTTCTTGCATCACTCATTTCTCTTTCCAGTGTTTCCCTACCTCTATTATGTGATTTTCAAAACCACTTTTAATCTCTTCCAAGGTATGAAACAAAACATCTTTTTCTTGGAGTCTTCTAATGCAGGAGTTTTGATTTTATTGTCTTCTTCTATGTTTTGATTTCCCTTATCACCATAGTAATTTTCAATAGTCAGAGATTGTTTTTTTCTATTTTTTTCTCATTTTCCTCCCCTATTACTTCTCTTTTAATGTAAAATTCTGTTTGCAGGGTGGAGATCCCATTGTCCCACTTTTCAGTGGTTTTGTGCAGAAGTTTTTAGAAATAATTCTAGGGACATGTATTTTTTCAGTTGTTCCAAGATGGTATGATTCTTAGAGAGGTGTTTACCCCTCTCCTGATCTCTGCTCTGTTCTGCTCTGTGAGTGAACACAAGCAGCCTTTTCTTCAGTGAAACAGTGTGGAGGGTCTCCTCTCCAATGTTGCTAGCTCTGGTATGGCAAGGATCCTCCTCACCCTAGGACTGATCTGATTATGAGGGAAGGAACATATTTCTCTACAATGCTAGCAAAAAGCTCCCTGTAATTTCCTTCTGATCATTTGTTCAACCCTTTTAACAGCTGTGGGCTGAGAGCTCCAGTATCATTTGCTGCTGCTCCTGATTGAGTCATTTTGAGGGCCTTCTCCTCGATTGCTGGAGTCTAGTCTCTGCTGGTGCTGCCTGCACAGGACTATGCTCCTCTCTCACTCTGGTGCCACAGATCTTTCCTGTCTTCCTTCCAAGGAAGAGCAGAAATTTGCTTACTCCATCATTTTTCAGTTTTGCTGCCTGAGAATTTGTTTAGAGTTTTGTTTAAAGATATTTGGAGTGGGTTTGGGGAGAGATCAGTTATATTCCTGCCTGTACTCCTTAATCTTGATTCCACCCCTGATGACCAATATTATAGTCCACATTTTCTTTTCTCCAAGCTTACAAAGTCAGATTTCTTCAATCTCATATATAATATTAACCAATTTCATGGGTCATGATCTAAAACTGTATCATCATCCTAGTTTTTCTTTAGATATAGAACATCTTGTCATTGTTCTTCTGAAAATAGTGTGCTAAAAATAAATGTGGTACTCTATAAGTGCTATGACCTTGCAGTACAAAGAAAGATCACCTTCATTGTTCTGTTCTCTTTGACCTTGTTAAGCTCTCTGATATCACTTGAATTTTTTATGTGTCTAATCAATAGTTTTGAGTTATACTAAAATTGAATTCAGTAATCTTAATTCAGGGGATGTACTACATACCTTCTGTGTTCTCTTCCATCTCTTTGATTCTATGATAGTAAATATGACATATGCACCTACTATACTGAAGACACACAATATTTTGATAATAAAAAGATGAATGAGAGATAATGTTAGGTTGTATTTATTCTATGTCAAATACACACTTGACATGTGTCAAAATAATTCGTCTACAGCAGCAGCTTTCTTTTCTTTCCTCTTCTCTCTTTCTTTGACTGAGTCTCCTTATATACTCAGGCTGGAAATATAGGGTTTACTCATTGGTCTATTACCACACTAATCAGTATGGCAATTTTGACTTATTCTACTTACAGTTTAGACTGGTGAATCAGCAAGCACCTCAACATATATGGGGGGCTGCTTTCATAGGTACTTAGACCTGCATTTATGATAGGAAAAGCAACTTTTGAGGGTTCAATGATCACTTTCATAACATTCAACATACAGGGACCAATAGACACACTTTTGATTATCATTACATGGTTACATATATAGTTACATATATAGAAAAATGGATAAGAAGTTTCAAAACCTAACTGGAGAAAATAACTCCTTAAAAGGAAAAAACTGGCCAAATGGTAAAGGTGAGTAAAAAAGCAAACTGAAGGAAACAATTCATTACAAATTGGAATTGGGCACATAAAAGCTACTGACTCTATGAAGTATCATGAATCAGTCAAAAAAATCTAAAGAATGAAAAAATAGAAGAAAATTAAAAATATCTCATTGGATAAAGAACTGAACTGGAAAAGTGGTTCAGGAGAGAAAAAGCAAACAATTATTGGTATTGTAAAGCCATTATGAAAGAAAAAAGAGTCAGGACGGTATCATCCAAGAAATCAGGAGGTAAAACTGCTCAGAAGTCCTGGAAACAGAGGGCAAAATAGTCACCAAAATAATCAACATCTCACCTCTTGAAAGAGATACCAAATTGAAAATCCCAAGAAATATTGCTGCCAAATTCCATAATTATCAGGTAAAGGAGAAAATACGGCAAGCAGTCAGAAAAAAAAAAAAACAATTCAAATATCAATGAACTACACTCAGCAATACATAAGACCTGGTAGCTTCTACATTAAAAGACTGAGGGATTAGGATGTGATATTCTGTAAGGCAAAGGAGTTGGGACTACAACCAAGGGCCAACTGCCCAGCAAAATTAAGTATAATATTTCAGGCAAGGAAATGGACATTCAGTGAAATATGGAATTCCCCGAACTTCCTCATGAAAAGGTAAGAGGTCAGTGGAAAATTTCATCTTAAAATATGAGACTCAAGAGAGACATAGAAAGGTAGACATAAAAAAATAAACCTGTTATTCTATAAGAGCAAACTGCTTAAATCCCTATATGAGAGGGTGGTATTTGCTAATTTAGAGAATTCTATGTGTATTGCAACATTTAAAAGGGGTACACATAGAGAGAAACTGTGGGTATAAATTAACTGATGTGATGATGAACAACCTAATAAAGGGGTATGAAGGAATTGTAATGTGAGAAGAGGAAAGGAGGAGGCAGAAAAGCTTAGATTACATCACATGAAGAGGCACAGAAACATATTATATATATATATATATATATATATATATATATATATATATATATATATATATATATATATATATATATATGTATATATGTATGTATGTATGTGTGTGTGTGTGTGTGTGTGTGTGTGTGTGTGTGTACTTAGTTAAGTATAGAAATTTAATTTGCCCTACAGGCAGCAGAAGGGAAAAAGAGAAAGAAGAGGGAGTGGTGGCTGCAATCAAGGGATGAAGTAGTAAGGAAAATGGAAATAAATGGGAGAGAGACTGTTAGAAGAGAGGGAAGATTAAAGTAGGCAGTAGTCAAAGTAAAACATTTTTGAGGAAGGAAAGTGAGAAATAAAGCATAAACTGGGGGAGACATATTGTGGAAAGACACAGAAAATACCCATAACTCTGAATGTGAATGTGATAAACTCTCCTATAAAATGGATGAGGATAGCAGAATGGATTAACAAGCCTAAACTTACAATATGCTGATTACAAAAAAACACAATTGAAATAGAGGAATACAAACGAGGTAAAGGTAAAAGATTGGAGAAAAATACATTATGCTTCAGTAGAAGGAAAAAGAGCAGATCAAGCAATCCTAATCTCAAACCAGGCAAAAGCAAAAACAGACCTAATCAAAAGAGATAAGGAAGGAAACTATATCCTCCTAAAACCCACCATAGACAATGTAGTAATATCATTTCTAAACATATATGCACCAAATGGTATAGTATCCCAATTCTTAGAGAGGAATTTAAGGGAGTTGCAGGAAAAAAATAACAAGACTATACCATTTGGGAACCACAACCTGCCCTTCTCTGAATTTGATCAATCTAACCTCAAAATGAACAAGAAGTAAGCTAAAGAGCTGAATAGAATTCAGGAAATGGTAGATATGATAGATGCTTGGAGAAAATTGTATGTGGATAGAAAGGAAAATACCTTTTTCTCGGTGGTACATGGAACATACACACAAAAAAAACGAAATGACCATGTACTAAGGTTCTAGGGCATACAAACATAATAATGTAGTGCAGAAAGGCAGGAAAAGGCAATGCATCCTTTTTAGATGATGCAACAAAAATTATATGTAATAGCACACCAAAAGTAGAGGAAAAAAGTAGTTCTAAATTAAATAATCTATTCCTAAAAAATGAGTAGGTCAAACAATAAATCATAGAAACAATAGGTAACTTCATTCAAGAGAATGACAATAATGAGAAAAATTTAGCAAAACCACAATGAAAGCAATTCTTATGGGAAGTTTTATATCTCTGAATACCTACAAGAATTAAATAGAGAAAGTGGAGATCAATGAATTGAGCATGCAACTGAAAAAGCTAGAAAAAGAACAATTTGAATATCTCCAACTGAATAACAAATTCAAATGCTAAAACTGAAAAGGAGAGATTGATAAAATTAAAATTAACAAAACTATTCAACTAATAAATGAAACTAAGAGTTGGTTTTATGAAAAAAATAATATTGTTAAGCATTGGGTAAATTTGATTAAAAACAAAGAAAACCAAATTATTAATATCAAAAATGAACAGGGTGAATTCACCTCCAATGAAGAGGAAATTAAAACAATAATGAGAAATTATTTTACCACATTGTATGCTCAAAGTTTGACAATCTAAATGAACTGGGTGAATATTTACAAAATATTAATTGTCTGTATTAGAAGAAGAGGAAGTAAAATAGTTAAATTACTCCATCTCAGAAAAAGAAATTGAAGAAGCCATCAATGAACTCCCCAGGAAAAAAAAATCTCCAATGCAAGATGGATTTATAAGTGAATTGTTTGAAACATTTATAGAATAATTGATCTAATACTATATGGACTTTTGAGAAAATTAGTGAAGAACGAGTCGTATCAAACTCTTTTTTATGATACAAATATGGCACTGATTTGTTGTGTTTGTTCTTTGTTCTTGAAGAGGACCACGACATCAAGATGATGACATGACTTGCAGTCAACTTTGATTTGAGTGAGGGAGGACTGTGCAAGGTTACCAACCTCACTTTCTTCTCCTGAGCCATCTGGGTCCAGTGACCTGATATTCATCAGGAGGACTGCAAATGGCCCAGGATGCAATGTGAGACCCTGGCCCTTTCAGGCTAACGTCATACCACACTTTCACTTTTCTGGAGATAACACCCAATCAATAAATAGGCTCCTTTAATTTACTCAAGAGATGACCTTTTTAATAAAAAACAAAAAAAACAGAAAAAAAAACTGGGAGGGGAAGTCTCTCAGGGTTCCTGGGTAAAAGAGAAACAATTGCTATTTAGTTATTGCATCCACTCTGTGCTAGGTGGGTGGAGACTTCTCTAGTCTATGAACTCCACAGTGAATTGGGTTTAAGGCTTGATGTTTGAGCAAGAAATGTTGCTGAAACCTGAACCATGAAAAGACAAAACAGAGAAAGAAAATTACAGACTAATTTCCTTAATGAATATAGACGCAAAAATTTGAAATAAGATATTAGCAAAAGAATAATAAACTTTGATCAAGTAGGATTTATACCAGGAATGTAGGGATAGCTCAACATTAGGAAAGTCATCAGAACAATTCATCATAACAACAAGAAAACTAGCAGAAACCATATTGTTATCTCCATAAATGCAGAAAAAGCTTTTTTACAAAATACAACACTCATTCCTATTTAAAACACTGGAGAGCATAGGAATAAAGTCTTCCTTAAAATGATCAGTATCACCTAGCTACAACCATCAACAAGCATTATGTACAATAGGATACACTAGATGCATTTCCAATAAAATCAGGGGTGAAACAAGGATGTCCATTATCACCACTGTTACTCAATATGGTACTAGAAATGTTAGCCTGAGCAATAAGAGAAGAAAAGGAAATTGGAGGAATTAGAATAGGCAAAGAAAAAACTAAGTTATCACTCTTTGAAGATAATATGAGGATATATTTTAGAGAAACAGAAAATTAAATAAAAACCAAGTTAAAATAGTAAACAAATTTATCAAAGTTGCAGGACACCAAATTACCCCAAAGAAGTAATCTGTATTTCTATGCATCTCTAAGAAAACCTAACAGCAAGAGATAAAAAGAGAAATCCCATTTAAAATTACTAAAGACCCAAAATATTTGAGAGTCTGTCTCCCAAAACAAACTGAGAACTCCAATTCTACTTTTTAAGTTCTTTCCTTTAGTAATGTTTTCGATTTCTTTTCCCATTGCACAAGCTCTACTTTTCAATGAATTATTGTCTTTAGTAGATCTTTGTACTCTTTGAACATTTGGCCTCTTTTATTTTTAAGGTGTTATATTCCTTACAATTTTTGTGCTTCTTTTACCAAGCTGTTGACTCTTTTTTTCCTTGATTTTCTTTCATCCCTCTTTTTCTGTCTAAATTTTCTATGTTTAACCTCTATGATTTCCTATATTTAACTTATATGATTTTTAAAATGCTTTCTGAACTCTTACAGGAATTCTTTCTGAACCTGCTACCAATTCACATTTTTCTTTGGGGGGCTTTGGAGTTAGCAGTTTTGAATTCATTGTCTTCTTTTGTTTTTATGTTTTGATCTTCCCTGTCACCACAGTAAGTTTTTGTGGCCCTGTTGTTTTGTTTTTGTTGTTGTTATTGTTTACTCATTTTCCAAATCTACTTCTTGATTTTTAACTTTGGTTAAAAACTCCTAGAGTTCTGCTCTAGGGATGGAAGGACGCTGTCTGAAGCTTCAGATTTTTTGCGCTTCTGTGTGGAAGAAGTATGTAAGCTTTCAGTTATTCCAAGGTGGTATGATTTAAGGAGAGGTGTGCTTACTATTTTGAATCCCCAGAAAATATAGGTATATTATTTATATCATACAATTGTATACTCTCTTACATGTTATTTTTCAGTCATTTTCTAAAGTATAAACTCCGTACAGCAGGTATGATGTTTCCAATAATAGTTAGCCAGTCACTGAGAATACCATATTTATTTAATAAATGCTTATTGAACTACATTCAAATGAGTAAGTTTTTAAAAACTTTTTTTTCACAAGCTTGTGGTAAAGGATGAATATTCACTACATGGTCTAGGTACCAATTTTCTCTTCACTTTTATAATCCAGTGCTTTATCTTGTGCTTACATGAATGATATACTCTTAAAGAACATTATGCTATGAGCCTGAAAAAAAGTTATAACAATGGTCACATTCGAGTTCCATATTTTTCCAATATATTCATTGTTTTCTTCATGCATATGAATAACATTCATGCACACAACTTAAAAACTTTCATGCAAACAACTGTCTTTGCATCAATGCTTACAATTTGATAAAGGTTTTATGGTTTTTTTAAGTGCAGAGAAGCAGAAAAAAATTTATGACAACTAATTGCCTATAACTATAATACATAAATTATTTGTCATTTTCATTCCATCACCTATATTTCCAAAGGTTGAAATAATACCCAGGAAGAAGAAATTAATTCAGAGACTCTTATGTTCCACTGGTGAAGAGAATCATTCATGAAGTCACATTTTTCATTGTTGAACAAATTCAGGTTTCTGTCAAACTATTTTACTGAAACCATCCTAACATTAGAACTATTAATAATATGTCTGAAAGCATCATAGGTAGCTTAAAGTTACTCATATGAAGTACGTGGAGTGGGAAGTCAGTCCTGTGCATAATTCTTACCTTATTAGGACAAGGAGCTTTTTTCCAAGAGCACACATCACTTCAGAATAGTTTTTGGATTTTTTGTTGTTGTTGTTTTGCTTGTTTTTATACAAAGCAGTTCCTGCTGATCCTTAAGGAACATTTATCAAATAAATGCATTATTTCACAATTTTTATTTTAATATTCCCCTCACTTTGCAGATTTCCCAGTATTTCTTATTTGGACCAATTGAAAGAATGCGGAAAATTCAGATTATTGACTTGGATTGGCTTTGGAACATTTTACACAGTTAGTGAATGATTGTTATTGTTCACTGGACTGGTGAAGGGAACTTACTGGTTTCTGGTAGATAGTACTTTAAGAACCATTTATGTTTATTTTGGAAGCTAAGGGAAAGTTTAAATATGGACCCATTTGGTATATAGCTGCTTCAGTGTTATTTTTTTCTTAAATCTTTATGTCATTGATGAATATCTAGTAAAACTAATGAAGCTACTTTAATGATAAAAATTATAACAATATTAACTACTACAGTAGCATTGTAACAGCTTTATCCCTGCAACCTCAAATACTGCCATGGAAACATGTAGATCAATGTATTTGCCGGTAGGCCTGGAAGATGATCAGGAGTTCCTGAGATTCTGGGGACATTGTTATTGAATTTGAATGGGAAGGTGATGAATTCTGGTAAGGAGGAATAAATAGGGATGTGGCCAAGAAAAGAGGTGGACCATAATTTGTGGAAAGTGATCTTTGGAACTTCTTACTACTTTATTTATGACCCCTATTCTTGGCTTCTCTTCTTCTCTGAAGCCTCTATCAAACTTTGTTCTTTTTAGTTGTTTAGCTGTGTTCAACTCTTTGTGATTCCATGGGCTATAGCATCAGTTGCATTTTCTACTTTGACTTTTCCTGCTTGAGTGGATTGAAGCAAACAGCTTAGGTTATTTTTGCAGAGCCATACAGCTAGCAAGTATTTGAAACCAGATGAACCTAACAAAGTCCAAACTAAGACAAGAGAAACCTCAAGATCAGCTTAATAATATGCCTAGGCAAGTATCTGAGCCCCCACATTCCCAATGTGGGGGAGGGGACTTTGTGCATGGGACAAAGTTAAGTTATAACAATAATAGTAATTGATATTTTAAAATGCATTTAATATTTGCAATGTGCTTTATATGTGTTGCTTTCTTTGAACCTTACAAAATCTCTGTAAATTACACACTGCTGATATTTTCATCTACTGTATTACAGATAAGAAAAATTAGTCTCAGAGAAATGAAATGACTTGAAGAGGTCAAAGAGCTAGTAAATGTCACAAGTAACAAGTGAATTGAGACTTTTTCTCACTTTCAAAAATTTTTAGAGATTTTAGAAATTGAGCAATTTGGTAGTTTTCAAAGGTTCTCCTAGAATGAACTTTGTTAGAATAGAGGAGAAGGATAGAGAAATACTTTTGGAAGGGATCAGGAGGTTATCTCTTGCTTTCTGAGGTCAAAAAATACATATCCCTTGATAACAAAAAGAACTGAACTTAGGATGTCTACATTGGTGATTTCCATCTTTTAAAAAAAATGAAGTTGATTTTAGGAAGGAAAAAATAATCCTGCCACGTAGTTGTATCTTCTGCGGTAAAAAGAGAAAAAGAAATACAGAGAACATTTTGTCAAAAAAGAAAACAAGAAAAGTGTCTGAAAAAGTACAATGTTGATAATAACGAAGATTACCTGTATCTAACTTATTAAAATAAATGGATGACAGCATAAAGTCTATGGATTATTTTGGGAAACATTGGTTGGACAGCTTTGCATATATCTTCATATTGAATTATTCCCTATAGAAATGTGCATTAGCGTTCAAATTAAGCAGTGAAAACTTTCTGATCAGAGAACCAGGAAAAGTTTAATCCTCTTATCTTCAAAATGTTGTTTTAAAAAATTCAGGGAAAAATATTACTGCTAAAAAATTGCCTGACAATTGAAGTCACTTTTAGTTGGTATGGTTTCATGAAGGCAGAACTATGTTATTGTTTCCTTACCTTTGACTTATCTCAGAATGGGGGCAGGGCACTATCATTGGTTGAAAATATTTTTTGGAATAATAATACAGAAAACAGAGACTCATAAAATACTCTTATTCTATAATGTGTTTGCCACTGAAACACCATACACAATATCAGCATATGAAGGATAGGTAAAGACGATTACCTATTAAAGGCATTTCAATTAATCCATGTTGCTGCCATGGAAAACGTGTGCAAGAAAAATTCTAGTTAACAGTCTCCTCATATCTATCTCATATTCAGAGATAAACTACTCTAAGAAAACTATTGAATATAGTTCTCAAAAGAATTTTCGACTATTACAAATAATATGAAGGACTGTTTCAAATTAATAATAAATGAAATTAAAGCAAAGCAATTCTGAGATTCCATTTCTCCTCTAACAAAGTGTTAAAGACAATAAAACAAATAAATATTCAATTTTGTAGATACAGTTATGGAAAAACTGTCATACTAATACCTTTTCATTGAAATTAAATAATGAAAGAACTTTACAAAACAATTTAGAATTATACTAAGAAAGTGAGTATAATTTTGGACTCAAAATCCACTTTTAGACATACCAAGGAGAAAAAAAAACCCAACATGGTTAGGTTTCATTTATTCCAAGATTTTCATAGTAGTGCTTTTTATGGTAGTAAAGAACTAATGATAAAATATTATCCTTTCAACGGAGAAGTTTTTATACAACTTACGGTCTAAGGAGGTCATAAATCATGCAACATAGGAAGCAATGAAATTGAAGAAGCAAAGTGAAAAAGAATTAAAGAAATAATATGAATACTGGCTGAAACAATGGAAGTGGAAACAAACACAGCACAGAAATACACAAACCTAAAAACAATGAGGTGATTATGTTTGTCACTACAGAAGAGGGGAGAAAATGAACTTCACTTTCTACTTCAAAGAAGTAAGGAAGTATGAGTGCAAAATGTTGAATATTCCAGTTTCTTTGTTGATGTGTTAGACACTTTTACTTACCTAAATATCTTTCTTTCTCTTTTATACAAATAGATCATTGGAATAGAAAATGGAATGGAAAGATATATTAATTATGATAGTACAAAACAATATCAATTCAAATTTATAAAAATGGTTGAAAATAAAAATCATGTTTTATGCTAAAGCATGTATTCTATACATTTATCATATATGAAGAGAAGTCACCTCCAGAAAATAGTTTAATTTCATTTTCTTTGTGTACAAAATAAAACAATAGCAGAGTGAGGATCAAAGGTGGCGAGTGTTCTGTAACTGCTATCTCCCTCACATTGTTGACCTTGATGAGCCCAGAGAATATCTCTCCAGGAAAAACCCTGGAACAATGGGAGCAGGAGAAGGAGTAAGCATACTCACCCTTTAAGTCTAGAAAGATCATTAAGGAGGTTTCCTCTTGCTGTGGCTGAAGGAGACTAGTACAGCATCAGAGTTGTCTGAGAAGATCCTGAGCCTCAGGGGTAAAAAGCCAACAACTGCCAACACCAGGAACCCAGGCGTGCCTCAGCACCCCAGGGGAATTGGAAAGACACTGGCATAGACCAGATTACCAAGAATTGAGATTGCTTATGCTCTAGTTCATCAAAGGAGAGCTCCTGTGGCCAGATCACCCCTCCCCCACACATAGCCAGCAAGATCCAGGGTAACTGCTGGAAAATCCCAAAAGACCTCACCTGACCTCTGCTCTCTAACACCAGGCAGTTCAGCACCAGTTAAGCTGCAGCATCTTAGCTTCTACCTGAAAGCACTAGAGGCTACAACACACAAAGCCTCAAGTTTTAAGCACAAGAGCTGTGGGACAGAGTTCCTTGTGTCCCAGACACAGAGATCTACTTTAAAAGCCAGGAAAAGAGTTATTATGAGGAAGAAGTAAAGCGGAAAAGAAAAGACCATAAAATCTTTCTACAGGGACAGGGACCAAAACACAAATATCATGATCATCACTCTTTTCCTGGCTTTTAAAGTAGATCTCTGTTTTGGGAGAAAAGGGGGCTCTATCTCACAGTTCTTGTGCCTTGAATTTGAGGCTTGGTGTGTTGTGGCTTCTGTTTCATTCATCTAGAAACTAAAATGATGCAACTTACCTTGCTCTGAGCTGGCTAGCATTTGAAAGCAGAGACCAGCTGAAGTCTTTCTGGGTTTCTCCAGAGGTACTCTGGAGCTAGCTGTGCTTAATGAGGGGGAGAGTGATCTGGCCATAGGAAGTCTCATCTGCTAGGCTAGAGCCTAGGCAAGCTCAGTGATTGGTGTCCATGTCTGTGCTAGTGCCTTCCCAATTCTCCAGGGTTGCTAAGGTGTGCCTGGGGTCACTATATTGGTGGTTGTGGGCTCCATTCCCCTAGGGATCAGAATCTTCTCTCAGTTTGCTGAGGTGAGGCTGTCTGGGACAGCTCCAGGCCTGCACAGGTCCCTTCAGCCACAGCAAGAGGGAACCCCCTTTCAATTTTCCTAGCTTCACAGGCTAAGAGACTATTTGCTCCTTCAGCTGATCCCACTGCTCCAAGATTTTTCCTGTGGAAATATTTAATGGGTTTTTCAAGGTCAACAAGGGAAGGGGTAGAGCATTTATCGTTCCCTCCACCTTCTTGGCTCCCAGGAGCTCAAGTAGGTGACTTCCAGACATTTAACCTATGGATTGATAGCCTCAGGAGGGGCTGTTGCAGTTACCTGAGACTCCATGCTCTGTCTTCCTTGATTCCACTGGACTCCCATCCTGGATTGATATGCCCAAGATTTCTCAGTGCAGTTGCTGCCTCAGACCACCTGGGGCTTCCTATTTGACTCTGCTTTGTCAAGGACCATATTGGTACACCTTGTGTGCTCTTCCTCCGCAACAGATTCTTCCCAACAACTTTCCAGTCTGTCCTGGCCTGGGAATCTGCCACAGTCTGTCTCCTATTGGGTTATGCCACTCCAAAATCCATTCATATTCTCTTTGTAGAGGTTCTATGAAGGAGTTTGTCTTAGAGCTTAGGTGAGTAGTTGCTCTCAATTTGTCATTTAGAGCCCTACATTTTTTAAATTTAAGTCAAGTGGTCCTTATGAAGATTTTCTAATAATAAGGATAGGGGAGATGATAGAATTCCAGGTGATCTACTTAAATGCTGAAATACAATGCTGTCAAAATACTGCTTTTAGTGTCCCACTAAATAAGGAAAACTCAGCAATGACAACTACTTTGGGAAACATCAGTTTATAACCCAACCCTAAAGAAGGGCAATGTCAAAGAATGTTCAAATTACTAAACAAGTGTGCCCATTTCAACAAGGCTATGCTTAATAATCTACAAGGTAGGCTTTAGCAATATGTGAACTGAGAATTATTAGAAAAACAGGTTGGTATTTTTAAGAAGCAGGAAAACAAGAGACCTAATTACCAACATTTATTGGACTGTGAAGAAAACAAGAAAGTTCCAGAGGAAACAATAAACAATAGAATATGACAACAACAACAAGAACTACTTCTGGTTCTGCTTCATTGACTACAATAAATCCTTTAACTATGTGGATCACAGCAAAATATAGCAAGTCTTCAAAAGATTGAAGTACAGGATTATCTTGCTTTTCTTCTGAGGAATCTTTATTCATGTCAGAAAGCTACAGTTAGTAATAAATATGGAACAAGTGTTTGGATTATGATTGGAAAAGCAGTACAACATGAATGCATATTGATACGTTATTTATATTTATTTAGAGAACATCATGTGAGGTGGTAGGCTGAGCAAATCAAAAGCCAGAATTAAAGTTGTTGGGAGAAATATAACCAGTCTGAGTTATGCAGATGATATAATTCTGATGGCAGAAAGTGAAGATTTAAATTGTCTCTTAGGAGGGTGAAAGTGGGGAGTGTAAATCTGACTTTAAGCTTAACATTAAAAAATATATCCTGGCAAGTGATCCAACCACTTCCTAACAAAAAGAGGGGGAAGAATCAGAAGCAGTGTCAGATTTTATATTACTGGATGCAAAGATCACTCCAGACACTTACTTACAGTATGATATATATATATATATATATACATATATATATATCTGTGTATGTAAACATACATATATGTGTGTATGTATGTATGTACATGTGTACATTATATGTATGTGTACATATACAATATGTGTATGTGTATGTATATATGCATGTATTATGCGTACATAAGAATGAATGCATACATATGTATGCATGTATATATGCATGTGTGTATGTGTGGGTGTATATTTCCTCCATGTACCCTAATACTGAGGAAAGGCTCACGAGTTGCAAATATCATCTTTCCATGAAGGAATGTAAACAGTTCACCTCTAACGTTCCACTAATGATTTCTCTTTTTGGTTTATCTTTTCATGTTTGTCTTGAGTTTTGTATTTGAAAATCAAATTTTCAGGGGGGCAGAGCCAAGATGGCGGAGTAGAAAGACGCACATACACATAGCTCCGAACCCACAACCCATAGAACGGCTACAGGGAAGTAACTCACGGAGAATTCTGCACCCAGAGGCCACAGAACATTGGAGCGAGGGAGATTTCTGTTCTGGAGAGACCTGCAAAACCTCTCGCGGGTGGTCCTTTGTGCTGCGGACTGGGTGCCGGGACTGGGAGCTGAGTGCAGCCCTGCCGCGGTTGCGGCACCGAGAGGAAAAGATCCGAGCGGGCTTCAGGGACGGGATCTCCAGTGGCCACAGAGGTCCCTCCACCCACAGAGAGATGTGCAAACCTCTCGCAAAAGGTCCCTCGCTCTGCAGATGCGGAGCCCAGCCCAGACCTACCACGGCCGGGGCACCGAGAGGTACAGATCTGAGCAGGCTTCAGGGACAGAATCTCCAGTGGCCGCACAAGTCCCTCCACACACAGGTGATGGGGGGTCGGTGAGAGAGTCTCTTTGGCAGGTCGAGGGGGGAGTGGGGTGCTCCCATAACTCAGCCCCCCTCCCCCCGGAAGGTAGAAGCTGAGAAGCAGGTGCAGACCGGGGCTCCCCAAGGGAGCAGGAGCCTGGACCCATTGTGGAAGGTCTGTGCATAAACCCCCTGAGGGAACTGAGCCTGAGAGGCGGCCCTGCCCAGACCTCAGCACCTAAACTTAATCTCACACTGAATAGCAGCACTGCCCCCGCCAAAAGCCTTAAGGCTGGAAGCAGCATTTGAATCTCAGACCCCAAATGCTGGCTGGGAGGATCAGGAGGCGAGGTGGGTGAGGAGAATATTCAGAGGTCAAGTCACTGGCAGGGAAAATGCCCAAAAAAGGGAAAAGAAATAAGACTATAGAAGGTTACTTTCTTGGTGAACAGGCATTTCCTCCCTTCCTTTCTGATGAGGAAGAACAATGCTTACCATGAGGCAAAGACACAGAAATCAAGGCTTCTCTGTCCCAGGCTACCCAATGGGCTCAGGCCATGGAAGAGCTCAAAAAGAATTTTGAAAATCAAGTTAGAGAGGTGGAGGAAAAACTGGGAAGAGAAATGAGAGGGATGAAAGAGAAGCATGAACAGCAGATCAGCTCCCTGATAAAGGAGACCCAAAAAAATATTGAAGAAAATAACACCTTGAAAACTAGCCTAACTCAATTGGCAAAAGAGGTTCAAAAAGCCAATGAGGAGAAGAATGCTTTCAAAAGCAGAATTAGCCAAATGGAAAAGGAGATTCAAAAGCTCACTGAAGAAAATAGTTCTTTCAAAATTGGAATGGCACAGATGGAGGCTAAGGACTTTACGAGAAAGCAAGAAATCACAGAACAAAGAGAGAAGAATGGAAAAATGGAAGATAATGTGAAATATCTCATGGGAAAAACAACTGACCTGGAAAATAGATCCAGGAGAGAGAATTTAAAAATTATGGGACCACCTGAAAGCCATGATCAAAAGAAGAGCCTAGACATCATCTTTCATGAAATTATCAAGGAAAACCGCCCTGAGATTCTAGAACCAGAGGGCAAAATAAATATTCAAGCAATCCACAGAACACCGCATGAAAGGGATCCAAAAAGAGAAACTCCTAGGAACATTGTGGCCAAATTCCAGAGTTCCGAGGTCAAGGAGAAAATATTGCAAGCAGCTAGAAAGAAACAATTCAAGTATTGTGGAAATACAATCAGGATAATACAAGATCTAGCAGCCTTTACATTAAGGGATCAAAGGGCATGGAATAGGATATTCCAGAAGTCAAAGGAACTAGGACTAAAACCAAGAATCACCCACCCAGCAAAACTGAGTATAATACTTCAGGGACAAAATTGGTCTTTCATTGAAATAGAGGATTTTCAAGCATTTTTGATGAAAAGACCAGAGCTGAAAAGAAAATTTGACTTTCAAACACAAGAATGAAGAGAACCATGAAAAGGAGAACAGCAAAGAGAAGTCATAAGGGACTTACTAAAGTTGAACTGTTTACATTCCTACATGGAAAGACAATATTTGTAACTCTTGAAACATTTCAGTATCTGGGTAGTGGGTGGGATTACACACACACACATGAATACACGCACACATACATAGAGACAGAGTGCACAGAGTGAATTGAAGAGGATGGGATCATATCTTAAAAAAAAATGAAATCAAGCAGTGAGAGAGAAATATATTGGGAGGAGAAAGGGAGAAATTGAATGGGGCAAATTATCTCTCATAAAAGAGGCAAGCAAAAGACTCATTAGTGGAGGGATAAAGAGGGGAGGTGAGAGAAAAACATGAAGTCTACTCTCATCACATTCCACTAAAGAAAAGAATAAAATGCACACGCATTTTGGTATGAAAACATATTTCACAATACAGGAAAGTGGGGGATAAGGGGACAAGCAGGGTGGGGGGGAGGATGGAGGGGAGGGCATGGGGAGGAGGGTGCAATTGGAGGTCGACACTAATGGGGAGGGATAGGATCAAAAGAGAATAGAAGTAATGGGGGACAGGATAGGATGGAGGGAAATATAGTTAGTCCTATACAACACAACTATTATGGAAGTCATTTGCAAAACTACACAGATTTGGCCTATATTTAATTGCTTGCCTTCCAAAGGGAAGGGGTGGAGAGGGAGGGAGGTAAAGAATTTGGAAGTCAAAGTGTTAGGATCAACTGTCGAGTAATGTTCTTGCCACTCGGAAATAAGAAATACAGGTAAAGGGGTATAGAAAGCTATCTGGCCCTACAGGACAAAAGAGAAGATGGAGACAAGGGCAGAGAGGGATGATAGAAGAGAGAGCAGATTGGTCATAGGGGCAATTAGAATGCTTGGTGTTTGGAGGGGGAGGGGATAAAAGGGGAGAAAATTTGTAACCCAAAATTTTGTGAAAATTAATATTAAAACTTAAACAAATAAATTCAATTATAAAAAAAGAATTCAGTTAAAATAAAAAAAAAGAAAATCAAATTTTCATTTCTGGTATTTTCATCAAGAATACTTTAAAATCCTCTATTTCACTGCAATTCTATCTCCCTCCCCCCTCTAAGGATTATATTCAATTTTGCTGAGTAGGTGATTATTGGTATTAATTCTAGATACTTTGGTCTCCAGAATATCATGTTGCAAGCCATCCAGTTTCTTAATGTTCAAGCAGGTAAATCTTGTGTTATACTGATTGTGTTCCCACAGTACTTGAATTGTTTATTTGCAGATGCTTGTAATATTTTCTCCTTGAATTGGGAACTCTAGAATCTGGCTGTAATATTCCTAAGAGTTATTCTTTGGAGATCTCATTCAGGAACTGATAATTGATTTTTTTTTTTCATTTCTATTTTGCCCTATGGTTCGATAATGTCAGGGAAGTTATGCTTGGTAATTTCTTGGAAGATGATTTCTAGACTCTCTTTTCCATCCTGACTTTCAGGAAGTCCAATCATTTTAAAATTATCACTACTGGATTGATTTTTCAGATCAGTGGTTTTCCCAATGAGGTATTTCACATTATTTTCTCTTTTTTTCTCAAATTAATTTATTTAACTTTTAACATTCATTTTCACAAAATTTTGGGTTCCAAATTTTCTCCCCATTTGTCCCCTCCCCTCACCCCAGTGCAACGAGCATTCTAATTGCCCCTATCACCAATCTGCGCTCTCTTCTATCATCCCTCCCTTCC
Organism: Notamacropus eugenii; assembly: GCF_028372415.1. Lineage (NCBI taxonomy): Eukaryota > Metazoa > Chordata > Mammalia > Diprotodontia > Macropodidae > Notamacropus > Notamacropus eugenii. The sequence goes on along the minus strand of NC_092875.1, from coordinate 138,026,009 downwards.
CTAGTCTCCATCTTTTCTTTTGTCCTGTAGGGCCAGATAACTTTCTATATCCCTTTACCTATATTTCTTATTTCCTAGTAGCAAGAACAGTAGTCGACAGTTGTTCCTAAAACTTTGAGTTTCAACTTCTCTTCATCCCTCCTTCCCCACCCATTCCCTTTGGAAGGCAAGCAATTCAATACAGGCCATATCTGTGTAGTTTTGCAAATGACTTCTATAACAGTCGTGTAGTGTAAGACTAACTATATATACCTCCATCCTGTCCTGCCCCCCATTGCTTCTATTCTCTCTTTTGATCCTGTCCCTCCGCATGAGTGATGACTTCAAATTGCTCCCTCCTCCCAATGCCCTCCCTTCCATCATCCCCCCAACCCTGCTTATCCCCTTCTCCCCCACTTTCCTGTATTGTAAGATAGGTTTTGATACCAAAATGAGTATGCATTTTATTCCTTCCTTTAGTGGGATGTGATGAGAGTAAACGTCATGTTTTTCTCTCACCTCCCCTCTTTTTCCCTCCACTAAAAAGCCCTTTTGCTTGCCTCTTTTGTGAGAATTTAAACCGTTCCATTACTCCCTTTCTCCTCCCAATATATTTCTCTCTCACTGGTTAATTTCATTTTTTTTAAAGATATGATCCCATCCTCTTCAATTCACTCTGTGCACTCTGTGTGTGTATATGCGTGTTTGTGTGTGTGTGTGTGTATGTGTGTGTAATCCCACCCACTCCCCAGATACTGAAAAGTTCAAGAGTTATAAATATTGTCTTTCCATGTAGGAATGTAAATAGTTCAACTTTTGTAAGTCCCTTATGACTTCTCTTTGCTGTTTACCTTTCCATGCTTCTCTTCATTCTTGTGTCTGAAAGTCAAATTTTCTTTTCAACTCTGGTCTTTTCATCAAGACTGCTTGAAAGTCCTCTATTTCATTGAAAGACCAATTTTTTCCCCTAAAGTATTATACTCAGTTTAGCTGGGTGGGTGATTCTTGGTTTTAGTCCTAGTTCCTTTGACTTCTGGAATATCCTATTCCATGCCCTTCCATCCCTTAATGTAGAGGCTGCTACATCTTGTGTTATGCTGATTGTATTTCCACAATACTTGAATTGTTTCTTTCTAGCTGCTTGCAATATTTTCTCCTTGACCTGGGAACTCTGGAATTTGGCCACAATGTTCCTAGGAGTTTCTGTTTTTGGTTCTCTTTCAGGCGGTGATCAGTGGATTCCTTGAATACTTATTTTGCCCTCTGGTTCTAGAATCTCAGGGCAGTTTTCCTTGATAATTTCATGTAAGATGATGTCTAGGCTCTTTTTTTCATCATGGCTTTCAGGTAGTCCCATAACTTTTAAATTGTCTCTCCTGGATCTATTTTCCAGGTCAGTTGTTTTTCCAATGAAATATTTCACATTATATTCCATGTTTTCATTCTTTTGGTTTTGTTTTGTGATTTCTTGGTTTCTCATAAAGTCCTTAGCCTCCATCTGTTCCATTCTAATTTTGAAAGAACTATTTTCTTCAGTGAGCTTTTGAACCTCCTTTTCCATTTGGCTAATTCTGCTTTTGAAAGCATTCTTCTCCTCATTGGCTTTTTGCACCTCTTTTGCCAATTGAGTTAGCCTATTTTTCAAGGTGTTATTTTCTTCAGCATTTTTTTGGGTCTCCTTTAGCAAGGTGTGGATCTGCTTCTCATGCTTTTTTTTCATCTCTCTCATTTTTCTTCCCAGTTTTTCCTCCACCTCTCTTACTTGATTTTCAAAATCCTTTTTGAGCTCTTCCATAGCCTGAGCCCATGGTATATTTATTTTGGATGTGTGGGATACAGAAGCCTTGACTTCTGTGTCTTTCCCTGATGGTAAGCATTTTTCTTCCTCATCTGAAAGGAAAGGAGGAATTATTTGTTCGCCAAGAAAGTAACCTTCTATAGTCCTATTTTTTTTTTCCCTTTTCTGGGCATTTTCCCAGCCAGTGACTTGAGTTCTGTGTTTTCTTTCCACCCACACCCTGCCTCCAGATCTGCCCAGCCAGCAATTGGGGTCTGAGATTCAAATGCTGCTTCCCAGCCTCAGGGCTTTGGGAGGGGGCGGGGCTGCTATTCAGTGTGAGATTAAGTTTAGGTGCTCAGGTGGGGCAGGGATGCCTCATGGGCTCAGCTCCCTCAGGGGTTTTATGCAGAGACCTTCAACAATGAATCCAGGCTCCTGCCTGCTTGGGGAGCCCCTGTCTGCTGCTGCCCCCGCTGCTGCCTCCCGAGGGGAGCTGAGTTATGGGGACACCCCACTCCCCTCTCGACCAGCCAAAGAGACCCTCTCACTGACCCTTGTCACCTGTGGGTGGAAGGACCCGCGCTGCTGCTGGAAATTCTATCCCTGAAGCCTGCTCGGATCTGCTCCTCTCAGTGCTGCATGGCCAAGGCCGGGCTGTGCTCCGCTCTGGGTCTGGTGCGGGATGGACCTTTCTCGTCAGGTTTTCAGGTCTCTCTGGAACAGAAATCTCGTCTGCTCTGCTGTTCTGTGGCTTCTGCTGCTCCAGAATTTGTTGGGAGGTCTTCTTTACAGATATTTTATGGGCTGTGGGTTTGGAGCTAGCATATGTGTGTATTTCTACTCTGCCATCTTGGCTCTTCCCCCCGTTTTCTTTTTTTTCCCATTCTTTTGATTTTACTTCATCATTGCTTGATTGTTTGTAGAGTAATTTGCTTCCATCTGCTCCTTTCTAATTTTCAGTGAATTATTTTCTTTAGTGAACTTTTGGACCTCCTTTTCCATTTAACCAATTCTGCTTTTTAAGGTGTTCTTCTCCTCATTGGTTTTTGTACTTCTTTTGCCATTTGGGTTACGCTATTTTTCAAGAAGTTATTTTCTTCACTCTTTTTGTGGACCCCTTTAGCAAGCACTTTTTCATGATTTTCTTGTATCACTCTCATTTATTTTCCAAATGTTTCCTCCACTTCTGTTATTTGATTTTCAAAAGCCCTTTTGATCTCTTCCATGGCCTGCAAGTAATTCATATTTTTCTTTGAAAAACTATAAATGATATATTTTTAATTATTTAAATGATATATTTTTAGTTTTCAACATTCACTTCCATAACTTTTAAATTTTCTCTCCCTCCCTCCCCAATACTGCATGCTATGTGGTATAGACTCTACATATACATTCCTATTAAAAACATTTTAGCATTAGTCATGTTGCATAAAAGAATTATAATTAGTTGGAGAAAGCATGAGGAAGAAAAACAAAACAAAAAAGAAAATATTCTGCTTTGTTCTGAATTCTCACTCACTATTTATTTCTCTGGATGTGGATGGCATTTTCCATCATGAGTTCTTTGTAATTATTTTAGGTTCTTGCATTGTTGAGAAGTGCTAAGTCTATCAAAATAATCATTGCACATTGTGATTGTTACTATGTACAATGTTCTCCTGGTTCTGCTTACTTCACTCAGCAGTAGTTGATAGAAGACTTCATATTCACGTCTTTCCATGTTTTTTCTGAAGTCTGCCTGTCCATTTCTTATGGCACAATAGTATTTCATTTCATGGATATGCCACAATTTGTTCAGCCATTCCCTAATGTAACACCAACATGATATTCACTGCTCCTCGTGGCACCTACCAATAAGTCAGCACAGTGGTGAATTGCAAAATATAATAGACTCTCCACATGGAAAACAGAATCAAAAAATTTGTTCAAACACCAGAAAGCTGAATACCAACACCAGAAAACCAAATCCATTATAGCAAAAAGGAAATCCATCATAGTAACCAAGAAGTCTGTACACATTATCAGGCTTTCCCACAAAGAGGCTCCCTTAAGCAAAATGCCCTTTTCTCACTCACAGCCATCTGTCTGTTTTCTCTTTCCTTCTCAGCTTTGACTAATCTGAACAAGATTCTCTCAGTTGTGTTCCAGCTCTGCCACTTCCTCTTACACCCTTCCTGCTCTACCCATTCCTGTTCCACCCATTCAGCAGTCTCCTCCCAACACAGGTGCCCTAGACTTCCACATGATTTAAGCAGTTCACTTGGGTTTATTAATGGATGGGAAAAAACTGCAAATTAAGCACCAAAATACATTAATATACATTAACAATACACCATTTGATTGATAACCCCTCAATTTCTATTTCTTGGCCACCACAAAAATAATTGCTGTGAATATTTTTGCACATATTGTCCTTTCAATTCCTATTTTTACTTGGAGGCTTCGGATGTAGGATCCTTGACTTTTTTGTCTACTTCTGGTTTTATGTCTTCATCTTTGTCACCACAGTAAACTTACACATTCTGAGGATTTTCTTCCCATTGTTTGCTCATTTTACCAGTCAAGCACTTGACTTTTTAACACTTTGTTAAAATAGGACTCTATTTCTAATGTGGAGGGGTACTGTCCCAAGCTTCAGGGGTTTTATACAAGTGTTTTCAGAGATACTCCTAGGAATTCATAAGTTTTCAGCTCTTCCAAGTTGGTATGATCAAAGGAGAGGAGTTTATTCCTCTCCTGGTCTGTGCTCTGTCTGTGAGTGACCACAAGCACTTGTAAATGTGAAGATCATTCCCTCTCCCATGCTGCCATAAGGTCCACCATGTCAGTGCTCCTCCTCACCCAGGACTGCCACCCAGGATTGTGACCCTGGTCCAAGCATGGACAAGCAATAAAAATCTTGCCTCAGTGCCAGCAAAGAGATTCTGGCAATCCCCCACTAATCAGCTGCCTCATGCCCTCACCATCTGTGAGTCAAGTGCTCCAGAAGTAGTTGCTGCTGCTGCTGCTGCCCCAGGGTTCCTTTCTCACCAAGGTCAAACAGACCTTTCCTAAACACTTTCTAAGTTGTCTTTGGTATTAGTAGGTTGAGATACTTGAAAACCACCACAGCTGCCACTGTTTCAGTCCCCTGAGGCCTGCTGTAGGTTTGCAAGGGGTGGGTCTATACCGCCATATTTTGCATTGGACTGTGCTCCTCTCTCAGACTGTTGACCTTTCCTGTTGACCTTCAAATTTCTGTTGGGCTAGAAATTTCTTTCACTCTGTCATTTTGTGGATTTTGCTTCTCTAGCATTTGTTTAGATTCATTTTTTACAAGTATTTGGAGGGGTTTGGGGGAGAGCTCAAGCAAGTGCTTGCTTTTATTCCTCCATCTTGACTTATCACTTATTGTGATATAGGTAAAAGTTAAATAAAAGTCTCCCAAAGAGCTTGTGATCAAAGGTTAAAATAGTCCTCTGACTATAATACAAACTCTATAAAAATCTCGGTAAACAATGATCAAGCAATGGACCAAGTAACTGAAGAAGAAGAATACTCAATGATAGAATAAATATGAAACATCTGGTAATGTAAATAAATAGGTTTTATTTTCCAGATCTTTTTTGTGTGGGGTGTCAAAGGGGTAGCAGAGAAGAATTCATTCTTATTTTTATAAAGAATCAAAAGCAGAAAAAGTGAGGAAATTGACTTATGACAAGAGTAGTCATCAATAATTTTCTTATCCATTTATTTTTTCTTTTATTTACATTTTTTCAATTTTTAACCATTAAGTTTATATTTGTAGAAAACAAAAATATCTATTTCTTATTTCTAGCAACTTTATTATTACTTTTCATTCATGTCTGACTCTTTGGTCCCCAGTTAGGGTTTCCTTGGAAAAGATACTGGAGAGTTTTGCCATTTCCTTCTCCAACTTATTTTACAGATTAGGAAATTCTGACAAATAGCATTAAACGATTTGCCCAGGGTCACACATCTAGTAAGCGTCTGAGGATGGATTTGAACTGAGGTCTTCCTGAGTTAAGACTCAGAGTTCCATCCATTGTGCTGCCCTTAAATTAAAAAAAAATCTAGTTAATTCTATCACACTGAAAAATCTGAAAAGTATGTTTTTTTCTCATTTATAATATTAGTATCTACTCAATATCAAGGTACAAGAGAGAGCACCTCAGCATGTTAAGTGGACTTGCTGATGGAGTCCATGCAAAAGAGCCATTTAGTGCAACAAAATATTTGTGGATTGTGGCCTGCATGTTTGGATAGCTAGATCACACAGGTAGCCTCACAAACTCATTGAAGGAATAACTCAGAATAGAGTTTTATCAATTAGGATGGAACAATAAGAAAGATATCTTAGGAATAATGTTATTCTTTCAAACTAATGCCTGAAGAAGTTTAAAGTAGTAAGACAAGTTTGTACACTATTTCAAAAATGGCAGGTGTGTGGCTCAACATTTGCAAATTATCTTTTGAGTAAATTAATGTAAAATACCTAATAGGCCAAAACCATAAAAGGGAAGATGTCTGAGTGCTATGGGGGAAAAAAAGAAAAATGGGAAGTCAAAACATGTGGCTTAAACAATGCATCATCAGTTTTGCTTGTTTTATTACTTGTGATTCATTAGCATTTCAGTACTATAAAAGGCAGCTTGAACAGCCTTTGAGTGTTAGGACTGGTTTCTATTATAACAGTGATTGTGAAAAGAAAGCAAAACAATAAGATCCCCAGAGACTGAGCTTCACTCTTGTGCCTCTAAAGAAAACAAGGAAACTCAGAACATAAGCAAGGTAATTGATCCCTAGGTAGTCTCTTGCTATGTCAAAATGGACACTGATAGAAAATCAGGCTGAAGTAGGTGTTTCTATTCTGTCCCTATTGATAAACTTGCAATATTTCTTCTCAGTTACTGATAACTAAGTGGTAAAAAATCAGCAGTGAATGTTCCATTTTTTAAATACAGTCCAATTTTCTAATGTAACTGATCCCCTCCCCCCATCTCCCATTTGAAAAGTTACCAACTTTGTTTGGCTGTGTAGGTATGCACAATTTTAAGTGTGTGTGTGTGTGTGTGTGTGTGTGTGTGTGTGTGATTCTCTTTTAGAGATGGATATGTCCCTGAAAACTTTGAGTGTAAATTTAGTTTTCATCAGACATCAAGTCTACTTTTGCAAAAATGACTTTTCATCCCCTAAAACATTTTGTTTTTTAAGCTTTTTTTGCTTGTTTGCAACATGTAGGATTATTCTGTCAGTTGTTTTACAGATTATATACAAGCATATATTTAATTGAATGAATAAATATTATGCCACATCTTGTGTTGTGATAAGGGATTCTTGGAATGTTATTCAAGATTTTTGCACCAAAGTTCAATTTTTCATATGGAATACTTATTGTTATTTTGGAATTCCAAAGACTGTGGATTTCTGGTACTAAATGCCCTGCCCTTTCAAGTCTTAGGCATTAAACTTCTTTGGCATCTAGGATTTTTCTTTATCTTACTATCTAATTTTGAGTGTCCCTTATAGCTCTTTCCTTGACTTTCACCTGGTGACTCTTTATACACATTTGCTTGATGCTCCCCCCACTCATGATATTTTAATAACGCAGATGACTTCCAGTCTTATTTCTGTGCTCCCAAACTCTCTTCAGATTTCCAGTCTCAAATGTCCAATTTCCTGCTGTATAACTAGGAGTGCCTCCAGTACCTCAAATTCACCACGTTCAATGTTAAACAGACACTATCTTATTTCTTGATGTCTCTGGTTTTCAGCACAGTTCCTGCTACATAATAGGTGCATAATGAATATTCTTTTTTATCAACTTGTGCTTCCCACTAACTTTTCTGTTTATTAATGGTATGATTAATAAATAAATATCTTTGCAAATGATTATTTAGGTGCACATGCAAATTAAAAGTCCCATGCATCCCTAAAGGCAGCCAGGTTGCATAGCAGATAAAATATTGAGCCTGGAATCAAACTTTGTCTGTGCTCTGTGACTCTTGGCAAGTCAAATAACCCTATTTCCCTCAATTTCCTCATTTGTAAAATGAGCTGGAGAAAGAAATGTCAAACTATTCTAATATCTTAGTCAAGAAAACACCAGATGGAGCCACAAAGTTTGGACTTAGATGAAACAAATGAATTAAAACAAAACAATAACGACATGCATGCTTATGGACTTTTGATATAAAATGAACCACACAAATGATCACTTCTGCAGGAGGTATAGATGAAACATCAACAAATATATACCTGCTATATGCAAGATATTGTGCTGGGTGTTTGTGATATGAAAATAGTACTTGACCTAAAAGAGCACAAATTCTCCTTGGAGGACACAGATTGCAAAGAGATAAATATGAACACAATGACTTTGGGTTAAAAAGATCACTACCAACTATGGTAATCAGAAAATTTGATCTTCAAATATAAGATTCAAGAGAGGTAAAAAAAGGTAAACAGGAAAGAAAAAAGTTAATAAGGGCAAATTGTTTACATCTAAATAAATGAAGATAATGCTTGTAACCCTTGAGAATTGTACTTTATTAGGACATTTAGAAGGGTTATACCTAGATATACATAGACAGAGGACCTGGATATAAGTTGATATTGATGTGCTGATAAAAAAAAGTTGATAAATGATAAGAAGGATTGTACTGGGAAAAAAGGAAATGAGGAGGTGTCGTGGCGGAACCCTGATCACCGCACCAACTTACCCTGCCCAGGGGTCTTCAGACGTCTCTGGCTCCCCCCTTGGGGATCAGGGGGAGAAATTACCAGGCAGAACTCCGGAGGTGGATAAGAGCACCTTTATTACATGATAGTCAGCCAGAAGTCCCCCCATCCCCTTCCATGTTGTGCCTTATATCCCCCAGAACTTGCCCTCCTATTCCGGGTAAGCCGCTCCCCAGTTCCTCCCTGAGGGTGGAGCCCAGCCCAGCATAGAGCCGCCCCAGTGCTGAGGTGGCAATGCTGCGTCAGCGGTGCCGCCGTGGCAAAGCCACGTCAGCAGGTCCAGACTCTTGGGCGTCTCCTATCCTCCCAGGGGGCCCAGGTCCAGAGCGCCCCTCACAACTCCACCTTTTTGTTTTAATGATGGGGGCGGGCGAGTTCTGCCTTTATGGACTCAAGGGTCTCACGGACAGCTCTAAACAAACATGAGATGAGGCACGGTAAGCATAAGCAGACAAGAAACCCAAGAATCAACATGACGCCCCCTAAGGACACCCACTGGAGCAGCTGGTGCAGGCTCAACCTGTCCCACCAATCCCTTGCATCATTATAGTTTTTCTCCCAGTCCTCATGGAATTGTATTGTTGCATTCTCCATGGCTCTAATCACCAAATCTAGTGCCACTAACTCAGAGGTAAAGTTAGTGACTGTAGTGGCAGTTTTCAATATGTCCTCGAGCTCTTTGTACAGGGTATTATTATACGGAACAGGTGTTACACAGACAGGATAATACCTATAATGGCAGGGCATTCTCATATAACGTAACATGAGGGACTGCTGATGTGTCAGCACCTCAACAACTTCTGAGACTGCCTGTACTTGTTCGAACAGTACTCTATCGATATATTCCTGGTGTTCCCACGCAATCCCAGACTGAACCATGAACTTTTGTAGGGATTCCGCAAGAAAGTTCAGTTCCCTCTGCATCTTCTGAATCTGCACTTCCTCTAGGATATTCAATGCCAAGTTGACTACTGATAGCACGTCTCCGAACCCAGGACCTTCCCTCTTTTGGCACAGGATTCTGCTTAGCAAGTCATCTGCGGGCGAGATAGCATATGGCGCAGCTCTCACCGGGTGAATAGTGTACGGAGGAATTCGCAGGAGCAGGATAAAGTACTCGGCACACGTGCTGTTAAGAGTATTGGTGATAATCGGCTAGTTACAGCTCACATTATACCCTACCTCTGCCTAGCCCGTAATACTCAGGTTCCCAGCTCTGCACAGAAGAAACATGGCGTTGGGGCCTGTCTGGACTGTCCCTGTCAGATTGGAGCACATATACACGCTGCCAGATTGCTCGGAGGGGCAGTGGACATCGTGGTCAAACACCGGCTTCCAAGCATGATATTCATCGGGGTGGGACCAAAGGTCGGCAATAGAGGAGTCGAACTCGATGGCCACCACGGTACGGTTCAGGGCCAGCCCAATCTTCCACAAGTGCGTCTGCACCCTTCCTGGCTGAGCAACTGGCACTGGTGCCACCAGCGTGGGCACCAGCCCACCGTCCCAGAATACGATCTGCGTTCCATTCTTGGCAGGCCCCTGCCGGTGGATGCTGGTGGAGCAGGCCTGCATGGGGCTAAAAACCCACGGGGTGGGGTGGCACAGCGGCAGGGGAGACGGGTCGACTGCACTGTGGTTCCCCTTGCCTGTGTGGGGGATGACCGCCATGTGGACCCGTAAGGCCCCAGGGTGCTTTACTGGGTGCGGTGCCTGATCTGCGATTTGTGTCTGCAATGGAAAGCAAGTATCTGCAGGGCCATGGGTGGAGTGCGACGTGGTGTCATTCAGCCGCAGGCATATGGGCATGGTCCATGAATGCCAGGACAGGGTGGTGTTGCATCTTTTCAGGGCAGCTGGCAAGGGGGCCCTTGCTCCCCCGGCAATGAGGGTGGCATTCCCCGTCACTATGAGCGGAATTGCCTCATGGTGCCAGGTCACTAGCTGAAACACTGGGAGATGGGGAGTGACGGCCCAATGTGTAGGCGGCTGCGACCCTGCAGGCGCTAGAAGGGTCTCGTTAAAGTAAATCCCAGTCGTCAGGGAAACTGCCTGAACTAGCGTCAGGAGCTGCAGCATCCTAGCCATCTGCATCTTTCGCAGACTCCGAGATTTCCTCTTCCCCCTCTTTCCTCTGCGCCGTCTCTTGCTCTTCTGTGGCAGGCGGTGCCTCTCTCGTCCTTCGGAGGGGGACCCAGACTCCAGGTTCTTTGTTGCCTGTGGAGACACAAAGATACCCTTTCCCCCTCACAATGACCTAGTTGGGACCCTGCCATTCTCCCTGGTCGTCTTTCCACCAGACTTTACTCCCTACCGGACGAGGGGGTGCTTTATTGCATTCGGGACTTTGGGGGCTCATGCTTTTACAGTGCCCGTAGAACCTCATGGCTGGGGTGAGGCCATCGTCCCGGAATTGTAGAAAATTTAAGGTATAGACAGCGCGGGCTAGCTGTGCGTGTGTCAGCCGTCCCGCAACTCCCCCTTTTTGTTTTTTGAGCATGTTTTTTAAGGTCTGGTGTGCTCGCTCAACAATGGCCTGTCCAGTGGGGTTATAAGGGATCCCAGTAACATGCCGTATGCCAAACTTGGCAAGGAAGGTGGCAAAGCCGTTAGAGGTGTAGGCAGGGCCATTATCGGTCTTAAGGACCTTGGGGACACCAGCGATGGCAAAGCATTCAAGGAGATGGGCAATAACGGCTGAGGTCGTCTCTCGGGGTTGTAAGGTGGCCATAATGAACCCTGAGGCGGTATCTACACACACATGGAGGAGAGACGTATGGTAGTGGGTAACGTCCATTTGCCAAAGATCATTGGGATGTTCGCCTTTGGGATTAACGACCTGATCACGAGGGGGTGGACGGAAAGGAACACAGGCAGTACAGCGCTTTACAATCTTTCTAGTCTCGTCACGTGGGATGCCATAGAGCATCCTAAGGGAGCGCGCAGAAAGGTGGAATCTGTTATGCGCCTCCGTGGGGGTGGCATAGAAAATGTATGAGGCTGGGGAGTAGAGGGAAGAGTCAACAACATGATTACCATGAAAGATAGGGCCTTCATGAGAAACGTGAGAACGAACATGAAGCACATAGATAGGGTGCAAGCGACATTGAAGAAGACTCTTAGCCTTGGAGAGTAAGTTAGCAATGGTAGAGCAAGATGGCACCACAATAGCTTCTTGCAGCTGGAGAATAGCATTAGCACAATAAAGACTATCAGTAATAAGATTAAAAGATTCTGCGGAGAACATCTCAAGAGCACAAATGATGGCGGCCATTTCATTCTTTTGTGCTGATGAGTATGGAGTAGAAAACACATGCAAAATTTTCCTCTGCAGAGCGTAGACTGAAGCCCTTCCAGCCTTAGTAGCATCTGTGAATACATTGGGTCCTTTTACTGGCTGTGATGCTACAATTGGCGGTGGCCTGGAGAGGGGTAAGGTGTGCCATCCGCGTAAAGGGAGTGGTAGTGGAGTATTTGAGAAGTCATGGTTGACATAAAGTGCAGCCCATGGCAAGGAGGCCTGCGCAAGGGCACGCAGGGCCTCGGGAGAGGCCGACAGGTTTATGATAGGTCGGACCCCAAAGTTCTGCACGCACTTTTCGCTAGCTTGTAAAAGGAAAAGTGCGCGTACCTCCCACTCATTAGGCAGAACCTTCTTCTGCTTAGGGCTGTAAATCCACTCTAGAATTCCATGGGATCGGTAAAGGGCTGCAATGCCTCCCAAGTCCTGTAGTAAGGCCAATTGAACAGGTATATCGGGATCAATGCGAGCCAAGGAGGATGAGGCTTTTTGATAAACTAGTTCTATAACACGATAGGCCTCTTCCGTCCATTGACGAGGGGACATAAGGTTAGAGTCACCCCGCAGAATACGATATAGGGGCTCCATCTGTTGGTCGGTGAGGGGAATGACTGACCGGAGCCATTGAATAGATCCTATAAGCTTCTGAAAATCATTGAGGGTTTTTACTTCATCAGTTCGTATATGTGGGACGGAGCGAGTGATCCTGTCCCCATCGATGTGATGACCAAGATATTGATAGGGGGAGGTGATCTGAATCTTTTCAGGAGCTATGTATAGTTGGTAGGCCTTAAGGGCGTCGATGACCTCCTGTAAAGCCCCTTGGGTTTGTTTTTCGGTGGCGCATGATACCAGGATGTCATCCATGTAATGAATTATCATGGCCTCTGAATGTTTCTTTCTGACTGGTTGTAGGATGGCGGCTACATACGCCTGGCACATTGTTGGGCTGTTTGCCATCCCTTGAGGGAGGACTCTGAATTGATATCTCTCTGTGGGGGCGGCCAAATTGATAGAGGGTATCGAAAAGGCAAATTTCTCTTTATCTCTAGGGTGCAGTGGTATTGAATAAAAGCAATCCTTAATGTCTATTATTGTCATAGACCAATGTCTGGGGATTGCGGTTGGCGTAGGGAGGCCAGGTTGCAGCGCACCGAAAGGTAGGAGCGCCTCATTGACTCTTCTCAGATCAATGAGCATGCGCCATTTGCCACTTTTCTTTTTAATCACAAATACTGGGGAGTTATAGGGGCTAAAGGATGGCTCAATTTGCCCCTTTTTCAACAAATCACTAACAATCTCTCGGAGGGCCATTAGTTTTTCCATTGTAAGGGGCCACTGCTCAACCCATATAGGGGTGTTATCTTTCCACTGCATTCGAATGGCCCTCACTGGAGGAGTGACCCCAACTAGTTTAAATGGCTCTCTGTGCAAAGGTGGGCACCCATAGCGCTCAGAACGTCCCTTCCCCATAAGTTAATGGGGAGACCAGGCATGCAGAGCGGTTTCAATTTCCCTTGGGTATCCTCATATTGCCACGCCAGAAAGCGCTCCGACTTTTGAGCTAATTGGGTTCCCCCTACCCCGGCCACAGTTTGCGAAGCTCGCTGGGTAGGCCATTGGGAGTCCCAATCTGAGTCTTTGATCACCGAGACGTCTGCCCCGGTATCTACCATTCCCTCCAGGGGGCGCCCATCCACCATTAAGGTGATTGTGGGCCTCTCTGACAGAATTTGTTGTGTCCAACAGAGAAAGCTTCATGGGCCCTGTGGACGGTGATCCTTATCGAGCCATGGTAGATTGATGGCCTTTGCTATTTCAGTTTCGGGAGTAAACGTCACTGACCAGGAGTGAGGATTGGTGACCCATATCTCTCTTTCCTGGGGGGAGAGGAGTTGGCTGTGGACCACCACGGAGGGACAATGTTCTGATCCAATTACCAAGCGGGGGAAATTACGGCTCAGGACTGAGACCGACACGGTGGTCCAGGGAGGGATTTCTAATGGGCATTTATTCTTTTGGTCTACCATTAAAACCTCCATTAGTTTCGGGGGTGTTGCTGAGTCCTCTGAGATGAGTTTCAGGGGCCCCCTTCCCCTGGAGACCCCCTCTCCCCGTTTCCCGACCCCTGTGGGTTGGATCTACAGTACTTAGCTATGTGCCCGGGCTTTCCACAAGAAAAGCACTGAACTCCTTTGGGGGTTTTTCAGCAGGCAGCCTTGAAATGCCCTTCTCTGCCACAATTAAAGCATGTTGGCCTGCCTCCCTTCTTGTCCAATACTGCCGCTAGGAGGCGCTGTTGGCCCTCCAAGGTCTCGGCTATGGCTGTAAAGGGGTCTTTCTGGGGGAGGTCCATTAACTTCTCAACTATTTGCTCTAGGGTGGGTGGATACGGGAGTGAGGAAAAGACGGTGCCAAATTCTGGCTTGAGCCCTTCTTTGATTAATTGCACCACTAGATGGGGGGCTGCTCCCCGGTTACCTCCAAACGTGGCATGGACAGTTTCCTTTACCCTGCTTACAAAGTCCAGAGGGCTCTCGTTCTTTCTGTGTTTTAAGGAGGACAACATGGTCCCCGCCCCAGGGGTACCTAACCTCTCCAGAGCCCTAAGATAGACCACATTCACGGCATGCCTGACGTTCCCATCAAAGTCTAACTGCCTCTGTAGCATGGACCAAGTTCCCGACCCGGTGATCATCTTCAGGGCTTCCTGGGTGTTGGCTATTCTGGCTTCTTCTATATAGGCTTTAGCAGCGCGACTCACATAGGCTTTATAGGCTATGAAGGTGGCTGGGTCAAGGATCGCCTGCATCACCTCTAGGAAGTCATATGGAAGCCAAGGAAAGGCTGCCACCGAGGAAGCCAATGCCTTCTGTATGAATACCGAGCCTGGGCCATACTTGGACACGGCCTCTTTCAATTCCTTCATAAACTTAAAGGGAACTGGCCGATGATGTCTAGTTTCATTTTCCTGGCCGGGATTCTCAACTAAGACCGGGTAAAAGCCTGTCCCCCACTCCGCCCATTCTACATCTTCCCCGTCTCTCGCAGCTTGCTGGAGGCTACGAGTGAGGAGGCTCATTGGCGGGGGGGCTGTCTGTGAGGGCGGGCGATATTCAAACCCTGCATTCTTACCAACCTGCTCGGACTTATACTGAAAGTTCACTGGGGGCCCAGTGGATAATTGGGCCATAAGAGTGGTAACTTCTCCTTCCCTGCCCTCTTCCTTTTGTCCTGCTCCTCTGTGGGTTGTTACCCCTTTAGGAGTTTTCTGAGCAGCCTGAGCTCCCTTTGGAGCTTTCCACTGTTCCCGTTTTTCTAGCTGGTCCCAATCGGGAGGCGGAGGAAAGTCCCATTTAGGGGGGTCAGTATTCTCACTTCGCCTCATCTCTTCCCAGGGGTACAGTTTCTCTCCCTCGTCTTCGCTGTCCGCCCCCATAATGGAATCTCCCACCTGAGTACTCTGATTTCCAGAAATGGGAGGCAGCACGGGGTTAAATGCCGCGCCAATTGCCGAGTATACTACAAAATCCTTGGGCATTAGGAGCGAAGGATTATCCTTATGGTAGGGGGCCATCTGTTGGCCCACCACTGCCCATCTGCCCGGATCTATTCCTGCATGCTCTATCCAAGGGCTGACTATCCAGATCTTATTCACCCATTCTCGGCAGTCTCTGATGTGAATCCTGATGCCTTGTTCTTTACAGACTTTATAAATCTGACAGGCGAGAACGCCTTTATCCTCCGGATCAATGCGGGCTTTTATCTGCTTCTGTCCCATCCTTCCTAAAGTCCTCCGACTCTAGGGCTGCCTGATCTTCCCCCACCCGCCTGCGGTCTGGGGGGCTAGCGGTCTCCTACAGCTGTCCCTGTTTCGGGTGCCAGCTTTCAGGGGTGGAACCCTGATCACCGCACCAACTTACACTGCCCAGTGGTCTTCAGACGTCTCTGGCTCCCCCCTTGGGGATCAGGGGGAGAAATTACCAGGCAGAACTCCGGAGGTGGATAAGAGCACCTTTATTACATGATAGTCAGCCAGAAGTCCCCCCGTCCCCTTCCATGTTGTGCCTTATATCCCCCAGAACTCGCCCTCCTATTCCGGGTAAGCCCCTCCCCAGTTCCTCCCTGAGGGCGAAGCCCAGCCCAGCATAGAGCCGCCCCAGTGCTGAGGTGGCAATGCTGCGTCAGCGGTGCCGCCGTGGCAAAGCCACGTCAGCAGGTCCAGACTCTTGGGCGTCTCCTATCCTCCCAGGGGGCCCAGGTCCAGAGCGCCCCTCACAAGGAGGCAAATAGGGGTAAATTATATCATACAAAGAGGAATAAAAACCTATTATAGTAGAGGGAAAGAAGTGAGGGAAAAGATTGTTTGAACCTTACTCTCATCAGATTTGGTTCAAAGAGGAAATAACATACTTGGGTGGATAAGTCTAACATAGTCTACAGAGATAGGAGGAGAAGAGGGAAAGAAAAATGAATTGATGGCTAGAAGGGAGGAGAGAAGTGATAAGGATAAAAGGGAAGAAAATGGAGCGGGCTGACAGATAGAAGTTCTGATTGAGAGAGGAAGTGGCGAAAAGCAAAACTCTACTGAGAAGAGAAAGGGAAGAAGGAGAGAGAAAAGCATAACACAGATAGTAACCATAATTGTACATGTTAATGGGATGAACTCTCCCATCAAATGGAAGCAGAAAGCAGAGTATATTAAAAACCATAATTCTCTATATTGTTTACAAAATAACACATTTAAAGCCCAAAGATACACAGAAAGTAAAGGTAAAAAGATGATAGTAGAACATATTATATTTCACCTGAAGTTAAAAAGAAAAGCAAGACTAGTAAGACAACAGGATGTCAAAACAAAAGCAAAAATATATCTAATTAGAGGAGATAAGGAAGAAAGCTACATCTTGCTACAGCGTACCATAGACAACGAATTAATATCATTGCTAAACATATATGTACCAAGTGGCATACCACCTAATTTTTTTTTTGCAAAGTAAATTAATTTTATTAGAAATATTTTTTAAGTTCAGAGACTCCATGATGTTCTAGATTCTCAAGAACTTTTTGAATCCATACAGTTATTTGCTGTTCATCATTATTCCCTGCTATTTGGCATCCCCTTCCTTTATTGACATGTTTTATGTTTCTTTCTACAAGTGATTCAAAAATGTAAAACAATATAGGACAAAACACAGATTCTTGGGACACTTTCCTGGATAACTGACAATAAGTCATTAGTGACTATTCTTTTGAAGTCTAGTCATTCAACCTGTTTAATTTCACCTAACTATATTATTAATTAATTCCTTTTTTCCCTCATTTTTACAAGAATAACACCAGACACTGGCAAATGCTTTGCTGGAATCTAGGTAAATTATATCCCTGGAATTCCCCTATCCTATTCAATAATTCTATTCAAAAGTAAATAAGGTACATTTAGAAAAAACAGCTTGGGTTTTTAAAAAATAAAACATTTATATCTTTAGATTTTACATAACTTGCATTCCCAGTATATCTCTTCCTTCTTTTACTCCAAGAGAAAATAAAATATTTATAACAAATTTTTTTAAACATTAAAAAGATCAGTTGAGGAAAACTGATCAGTTTGTTGAAAAAAGTGTGATATTTTATGTGATATCCTAAGTCATAGTCCCACAGCATTACAAAAATCATAGATTATTTTTGTTGTGGGCAAGCTTGAATGTTATAATTTCATGAAATCATAGGACAAAATATTTTTGGTAATGTATGTATTTCAGTTAGTGGAGGACTCTCAAATCTTATGTGTTAACCAAGATTTCTTATGAAGATAACTTTGGAAGAAAAAAAAAATTAGTATCATCAATACAATATAGTGTTTTTCCAATCTTTAGCACTTCAGTCAATATAGTCTTGCTCAGGGAGAGCCTTTTTTTCTTCATATCAACAACTAGTGCCTTTTAAAAAAAATTAGTCCCATTTGATATTTATGACTCATGAGACCCTTCGCAGTATTAGAGTAGTGGGATGGAATACATACTTACACACACACACACATGTATGTGTGTGTGTGTGTATATATATGTATGTATATATATACATACATATATATATGTATATAGTCAGAAGGCACAGGCTGAGTTGAATATGAAGAGATGATATCTTAAAACTAAAATTAAGGGTTGAGAGAGGAATATATAAGGAGGAGAAAGGGAGAGATAGAATGGGGTAAATGACCTCACATAAAAGAGGCAAGACAAAGCTTTCACAGTGGAGGCGAAGAGGGGGCATTTGAGAGGGAGTGGGTGAACTTTACTCTCATCAGATTTGGCTTAAAGAGGGAATAACATGCACACACACACACACACACACACACACTCAATTGGATATCTTACCCAACAGGAAAGTAGAGCAAAGAGGATAAGAGGCTGAGATGGGGGAGAAGGAGATGACAGAAGAGGCGACATATTAGGGGAGGGGGTAGTCAGAAGCAAATACTTTTGAAAAGGGACAAGATCAAAGGAGAAAATAGAATAATTGGGGGGGTAGGATAGGATGGAGTGAAATATAGTTAATATTTCACAACACAACAATTATGGAAGTGTTTTGCATAACTGTACATGTATAACCTGCATTGAATTGTTTGCCTTCTCAATGAGAGTGGGTGGGGAGGGAAGAAGAGAGAGAATTTGGAACTCAAAGTTTTAAAAACAAATGTTAAAAAATGTTTTTAAATGCACCTGGGAAATAAGATGTACAGGCAATGGAGTATAGAATTCTACCTTGTCTTACAAGAAAGTGAGAGGGAGGGGGATAAAAGAGGGGATGGAGTAATAGAAGGGAGGACATACTCAGAGAGGGGTAATGAGAAAGCAAACCATCTTGGTGTGGGTGGGAGGGGTGAGATGGGGAGAACATTTGGAACTCAAAATCTTGTAGAAATGAATGTTGATTAAAATAAACTAAATTTTAAAAATAAAATAGAGTTAGTCTCATTGCTCTTCTAACTTCAAGAAACTCTGGATACGTCACTTAACCACTCTGTACCTCAGTTTTCTCATGTAAAATTATGGAGGTGTGTTCAAAGATGTCTAAGATCACTTATAGTCCTATCTAAATCTATGATCATATTAACCACTCTAGTTTCTAAGTCCTAGTGGATATCTGTTTATTTCCTGAGGCTTAATTAGAGTGTACCATCTAAATTCTTAAGGGTCTTGCAGGAAAAAAAATAGACAATAGACTATACTCTCAGAGAAAGATAAATCACAAATTAAACAAGAAAGAAGTTGAGAAGGTGAATAGAGTTTTATAAAAGTTAAGTATGGTAAACCTCTCGTGAAAAGGACACCTACACAAAAATTGACCAATACAAGTCCAATACAAAAAGAGAGAAAACTTGAATGCATTCTTTTCAGATCATGATGCAATAAAAATTAGATTCAATGCAAGGCAAAAGAAAGATAGGCTAAAAACGAAATTGAAACTAAATAATCTAATCCTAAAAAATGAGTGGGTGAAAGAAAAAATCATAGAAACAATCAGTAACTTCATCCAAGAGAATGACAATAATGAGAGAACAGAGCAGAACTTATGGGGTAGAGGTAAAGTGGTTCTTGGGAAGCTTATATCTCTAAATGCTGATATAAACAAATTAGAGAAAGAGGAGATCAATGAACTGGGCATGCAACTAAAAATCTAGAAAAAACAAATTAAAAATCTCGAATTAAATAGCAAATTAGAATTTCTGAAAACCAAAGGAGAGATTAAGAAAGTGAAATTAAGAAAACTGCTGAACTAATAAATAAAGCTAAGATCTGGTTAGATGAAAAAGCCAATAAAACAGATAAAGTTTTGGATAGTTTGATAAAAAATATAAGAAAACCAAATTACCAGCAGCAAAAATGAAAAGCATAAATTCACCACCAATGAAGAGAAAATTTAAACAATAATTAGAAGCTATTTTGCCCAAATGTATGTGAATAAATTTCACAGTCTCAGTGAAATGGATGAATACTTGCAAAAATGTAAATTGCCCACATTAACTGAAGAAGAAATAAAAAGAAATTGAAGAAGTTATCAATGCAATCCCTAGGAAAAAATCTTCAGGACCATATGGATTTATAAGTGAATTCTACACAAAATTTAATGAATATTTATTTCCAATACCATATAAACTATATGGAAAATAGATGGAGTCCTCCCAAATTCTTCTTAAGATACTAGTATGGTGCTGATATCTAATGCAGAAAAATAGAAAACAGAGAAAGAATATTATAGAGCAACTTCCTTACTGAATACAGATACAAAAAACTTAAATAATATATTAGCAAATAGATTACAGCAACTTATCTTAAGGATAATACACTATGACCTGGTAAGATTTATGCAGTGAACACAGGACTGGTTCAATATTAGGAAAACTATCAACATAATTAACCATATCAACAACAAACTATTAGCAGTCATATGATTATCTCAATAGATGCAGAAAAACATCCCAAGAACAAGAAATAGAAAAAGAAATTCCGTTTAAAATTACTGTAGATATTGTGAAATATTTGGGAGTATACCTCTCAAAAAGACCAAACCAGGGCCTATATGAACACGATTACAAATGCTTTTTTGCACATATAAAGTCAGATCGAAATAATAGGGAAAATAGTTGTGCATAGGTAGAGTGAGCTAATATAACATAAATGAAAGATCTACATAAATTAATTTACTTATTTGGTGCCATACCAATGAAACTATCAAAAGTATATTTTATGGAAGCAGAAAAAATAATAACGAAATTTATCTACAAGAACAAAATTCTCTTCAAAATTCTAAAGGAATTATGAAAAGAAATGCAAAGGAAGGTGGCCTAGGCCTCCCAGATCGCTAAATTGTATTATAAAGTAGCAATCATAAAACTACTTCGTACTGACTAAGAAATACAAAGTTATCACTCTGTACTACTGGTGAGAAAATGACTCCACTGACTATACGTCAGGGATTGACACTGAGTGATCATTTCTTGCTCTGCTATGAAGTATTACATAGATGGACTGATTTTCTCTGACTTCAGTGTTGCAGGGGCATTGTCTCTTACAGGGGACTAGGAACACCCAGAACTCCAAAGATAGCTGCAAGTTATCTATGGCACACAAGGGACATTGCAATGACAGATATTTCTATCTGGACAGAGGTAATAGAGTGTTGTGACTATTGTTACCTTAGGTTCTTCTGGACTGTAAATTCCTTAACAGAAGTATAAAATCACTTAAATCTTCGGGAAGGGGGAAGACTTGTGGTTGAAACCTTTCAGGAACCCAACAGTGACCACTGTCCACATGACAGTGTGTCTTGATATCCTTCTGTACAGGAGACATGGAGACAAGATCCAATGAATAGGAACAGAAATAAGGGAGAGCTATCACACACTCCTGAATCTGTCAAAACTTTTATATGTTGCTCTGCTTTGGACAAAGTCAAATCTCCTCTAGGGTAACTATGTTGAAATCATTTTCATCTACTTCCAGATCAGGAGTTGTCTTGGATATCTTGTACTGTTTTCTCTTGCCACTGGTCCATCAAATCTTGAGGTGCACTAGGAGGAGAGGAGGAAAATTGAAATCTAGAATGTGCTTCCTTTTGTTCCGTATCTAGTCCCTAGACTCAGGAACACAGACCTAGGATGTACCAAGTAGCTGTCTAGAGTGTCCTGATGACAGGATTCAAAGACCCTTTCATACAAGCACCACCTTCTTTCTCACAGAGTCCAAGACCTCTTCATCAGGATAAAATTAACTCCATTTATTTCAAGGAGGGTGGGAAGTTAAATCCTCACATCATAAATGTTATTCGTTTAGCCAGAGAGGAGTTGAAATGTGCATTAGTGAAGCACATTTCTACTTTATAAAACTCACATATGTTTGATGTACTAAATATAAGACCAAAGCATCCAAATGGAGGAAGACACCAAAGTCAAGGCTCCTACATCCAAAGAATCTAAAAAAGTAAGAAATGACCCCGGGTCATACAAAAGTTCATCTTTCATGAAATTTTCAAGGGAAATGACCTATATTCTAGAACCAGAATATAGTAAAATAGTACTGGAAGGGAATCCACCATTCACCTTGTGAATGAGATTCCAAAATGAAAACTCCTAGGCACATTATTGTCAAATTCCAGAGTTGCTAGGTCAAGGAAAAAAGGTCGCAAGCAGCCAGAAAGAAAATTCAAGTACTGTGGAAACACAATCATCATAACACAAGATTTAGCAGCTTCCATGCTAAAGAATCAGAGAGCTTGGAATATGATATTCCAGAGATCAAAGGACCTGGGAGTAAAACCAAGAATTACCTACCCACCAAAACTGAGTGTAATACTTAAGGGGAAAAATGTAAATTTTGATGAAATAGAGGACTTCCAAGCATTCCTCTTGAAAGTCCAGAGCTGAAAAGAAAATTTGACTTTCGAATACAAGAAGAATCTTATTCAGTATGAAGCAGTTTTATGATTACTACTTTATAATACAATTTAGCAATCTGGGAGGCCTAGGCCACCTTCCATTGCATTTCTTTTCATAATTCCTTTGATATTTTGAAGAGAATTTTGTTATTGTAGATGAATTTCGTTATTATTTTTTCTACTTCCACAAAATATTCTTCTGTGAGTTTCGTTGGTATGCCACCAAATAAGTAAATTAATTTATGTACTTCTTTCATTTATATTATATTAGCTCATTCTATCCATGGACAACTATTTTTCCTCTTATTTAGATCTGACTTTATTTGTGCAAAAAGTATTTGTAATTGTGTTCATATAGTACCTGGTTTGGTTTTTTTGAGAGATAAGTCTCCCAAATATTTCATAATATACACAGTAATTTTAAACGGAATTTCTTTTTCTATCTCTTGTTCTTGGGTTGTTTAAGCTCTTTTTTTGATCATGGTTTTCAGGTAGAAAGTAGTAAATATCTCACATAAAAGAGGCAAGAAATAGCTTTTACGATGGAGGAGAATGGCGTAAAGAAGGTTAAAGAAGGAAAAACACATTCAATTGTGTGTGGAAATCTATCTTACCCTGCAGGAAGCCTGGGGGGAAAGGGATAGGAAAGGGAGGATAAAGAAGAAATGACCTATTTGGGGAAGAGGTAATCAGAAGCAAATACTATTGTGATGGGAAAGTTCAAGGAAGAGAATGGAATAAAATGGAGGGCAGGACAGGATAGAGGGAAATGCATTTAGGCTTTCACCACATGACTCTTGTGGAAGTGTTTTGCATGGTTACATATGTATGATCTATATCTAATTGATTGCTTCCTCTCTAAGGGTTGGAGGCGGAGAGAGGAAGTTGGAGAATGTGGAACTCAAACCTTTAAAAATGAATGTTAAAAATTCTTCTTTTTTGCACCTGAGAAGTAAGTTGTACAGGCAATAGGATGTAGAAATCTATCTTGTCCTACAGGAAAAAAAGACAGGAGTGGCAAAGGAAAAGTGTGTGATATAAGGGAGGTCTGATTGAGGAAACGAGTGGTTGGGGTACGTGCTCTCCTGAAGTGAGAGAAGGGTAAAAATGGGGAGAAAATTTGGAATTCAAAATCTTGTGGACATATATATATATATATATATATATATATATATATATATATATATATATATATATATATATATATATATATATAAAAGACCTTGGTTGGGTGGGGGAGGACTTATCTGTACTCCTTTAGAAAAACTAATTCATTACTAATCCTTATGTTTAGGAAATCATTTTTGTTTTAGTAGAATTTATCATTGTGTGCTCACCCACCATCTCAGTTCTACTAGATCTGGAATATCAGAATCTACCATGATTTTTTTCAAATTTGGCATACAAGAATAAATAATGTAATGAATCAAGTAGTAAATACAAGATGGGGAGTTTATTCTGTTTTTCCCCAATGGAAGTCTGACAGGGATTGTGCTTGCTTTGTAACACAATACCACATTATCATGGGATTGATACCTGCAAGCTAGTACTTCCGTGCTTTAACATATGTATATGTAAATGTAATTTTGTGAGTTGAGAAATCCCTCCACTTACAGAGATCACCAACTAATGATAAAACATCAGGGAATTGAGTTCATAATGTTTTGCCAATTGTCACAAATATACTATGTAGAAGATGTAGAATTCAGAAATAGGTCGTTGTTTTGCTTTGTTTTTTTTAATTAAAATATATCTTTCCATCCAGGATATAATTCTTGGCCAATGGTTTAAAATCTTATGAAATTTCTAGAAGGTTGGGTACAGTGTACATTTACCAGTAGTTTCTCCCATTTGCTGCCATATATGATCATATGATTGACTCTTTTCTAGTGACTTTGTAAGCCCTTTTACCTGGTTGCCAATTCTAAGGGAAAGATATGTCCCTTAATGCATGAATTATTTTGTATGTTCCTCCCACCTCCCTACAATCTCACGCTAACCTATTTATAGTTCTCAAACTTTACTTGTCTCCATATTCAATTCTGGTTCACAACTGATTCATTTACATATTTGTGTATTCTCTTTAATAAATTCATATCTATAATAGTCTGACCCAGTGAAGCTATCTCAGATTTCAAAGACTCAGTTATGCTCCATGAAATGTAAATGTGTCAATACTCAGACGAATTTCCATCAATTTCCTGTCAATATGAGGAAAGGTATCAAAAAATCTAAGGAAAGTCCTCAAAGTCCACTCCATTAACTTTGCCAAGTTATATGATCTGACATTATCCATTATTTGCTCATTATGTCTGAAAATCTGTGTATATGTACTACTATCATCTATACATTTAGAGTTATGTTATAGCAAATATTTATTGACTTTCTGTACACTCTGTATGTAGATAAATAGATACATAAAAATACACAATTTTATAGTCACAAAAAGATGTATATGCAATAGTCACATATTTTATGTCTTGATCTTTGTGCAGAATGCCAGAAATAAAACTGTCAGAAACAATGGGTAATCGTGCTACTTTTAAAGACTTTCAGAGGGATAAGCATAGGTACTCTCTTTGAGATCCAAATCAATGCTAACTCATTATTATGAAATCAGTTCTTTCCTTGCCAGTCTATCCATCCATCCATCCATCCATCCATCTATCTATCTATCTATCTATCTATCTATCTATCTATCTATCTATCTATCTATCTATCTGTCTGTCTGTCTGTCTGTCTGTCTGTCTGTCTGTCTGTCTGTCTATCTTTCTATCTACCTATTATAAATGTGATATCATACCATAGGTATATATGTATATATGCATATATATATATATATAATATGTGCATACATATGCATACACATACACACATATGTGTGTGTGTGTGTGTGTGTGTGTGTGTGTGTATGGTTGTTGTCTTTCGTCTTCGAAGAGAACCAAACTGACATCACCTTGATAAAGTGAAATTGCAATGTATCCAACTGTGGTTGACTAGCCCAATACGAGCTCAGAATGCTCTACCACAGGTTGGGCACAGATTGTCAGTGTGAATATTTGAGGTGGATATCCCAAATTTGTGTATCCTGTGTTTACTCTGCGTTGCCTCAATTCTGCTTTACTTAAAGAGCACAGCAACCTTTCTGATGTGGGAATGCCATGCTAAGCTGTCCTAGGCCAGTGTCTCCCATGTTGCACAGTCAAATCCAAAGTTCTTGAGAGAGACGCTGAGACTAAGCTTGTATAGATTCTTCGGGCCACCTTGTGATAGCCTGCCCCATGCGAGTTATACATAAAATAGTCTTTTTAGCAAGCATACATTTTGCATTCGAACAACGTGGTCAGCCCATTGGAGTTGCAGTCTCTGAAGCTTAGTTTGAATACTTGGCAGTTCAGCTCAAGCAAGGACTTCAATGTCTAGTACCGTATTCTATCAGGTGATCCTCAGAATCTTTCTAAGACAGTTCAAATGGAAGCAATTCAGGTTCCTGGAATGGCACTGGTAGACTTTCCATGTTTCACAAGCGTACATACATACATATACACATATATACATATATATATATGTGTATATATGTGTGTGTGTATACACACACACATACATGTGTGTATATGTATATATGTACACACACATACACACACATACATATGTGCCATAGGGAAATATATACATGCATGCACATATATGTCTATATGTCTATACATATGTATATATACACACCCATATACACACATATATGCATGTGTATACATATAAACACTATATAGATACATATATATAAAATTAATTTTAATATCTCTATCTAAATATATGCATATATACTATATAAATATGTATATATACATATACATATACACACTATATATATATATATATATATATATACATATACACACACACACATATTCACATATTCTATCTGTCTGTGTCTGTCCCTCTGTCTACCCCTCTATCTATCTTTCTGTCTATTATAAATATGTGATATCATACCATAGGTATATATGTATATATGCATATATATGTATATATATAACATGTGCATACATATGCATACACATACACATACACGTATATATATGTGTACACATATACACACACTATATACATAACATATACATATATGCATGATTATATATATACACTATATATGCATATGTATATATGCTATACACATATAGTCAAGTCATCATTTCTCTGATGTTGTGGTCTTTGAAAATGAAGGATGAACACAATCTGTGAGTAGACCAAACTGCCTGAGTGGGGACCCAGTTATCTGCGTAACCCATCTCATCCTCTCCCTTCTTTCTCCCTCTCCATTTCCTTTGGGGTTTACTGGCTAGATGTTCTTCCTTCCTTCCTTCCTTCCTTCCTTCCTTCCTTCCTTCCTTCCTTCCTTCCTTCCTTCCTTCCTTCCTTCCTTCCTTCCTTCCCACTGCCCAAACCTTAAACCCAGTATACTCTGAAGCCGATAGGCTGGACATCAATAGGTCCTTGCCCAATCTCCACTTAATTGCTGGTGTAGAGTGATTTTCAGTAGTAAGTTTCTCTTTCCCTTCTCAGCTTGATTTAGTTATTTTTTTCTTTTGCTCATTGAAAGGTCATTCCCTGACTACTTCTGAAAGAGGCCTATTCGTTCAATGGACGTTACCTTCCTTGAAGTGAGTATATTGAAAAGCCTAGCCTAAAAAAGCCAAGGTCTCCCATTGCATCCTGGGTCACCTCCAGCCACCCTAATGAATATCTGGTCAGTGAATCCAGATGTCTCAGTAGGAGAAAGTGAGGCCGGTAAACTTGAACAATCCTCTTGACTCAAAATAAAGTCAAATGCAAATCATGTCAACATTTTTCTGATGTCATGGTCTTCTTCAAAAACAAGGACAAACACAATAATAATTAAAACAACAACATCAACAAATGTATATATATATATATATATATATACATCTACATATATATGTATAAAATTATATTTAATATATCTATCTAAATATAAAATTAAATACACATTTATCTATATTGAAGTCCTGGTACATAGGTAAGATAGATTACTAGGGGCATAGTTATTTTTTAAATGTAATGGAAGCAAAAGTCTTGAATTGGGAATGGTACAAGCTTCCCAGTATAAGAACACATATTTATCAAAGCATTTTTCCACATACTAATATGATGTTATAAAACACAAGTGTTACAAGACAAATATTATTATAAAATAAATATTATAATTTGAATCATAAATGTATTCAGAACCTAGGTATAATTAGTAAACTGCATAATAAACCTTAGTATATTATACCTAGAATTTTTTTCTCCTTAAAGCAAGGGAATTGCTTGATAAAACCCTCAGGAATCTTTTATAAAAGTATAATAACTACTATTTTCCTTATTATAATAAAATATTCTCTAACTATGATGGCCTTTATTGATTGTCTTATATTTTTTGACCCATCATTCCCTCAACAGATTTCCCTTTAACATGCTTTTATTTTCTCTTTAAAAGTTGCAAAGGGAGGGGGATAGGGAGCCAAGATGATGAAGCAGAAAGACTCATATACTCTAGCTCTTCCCCCACAGTTCATAAAATACCTTTAAAAAATGACTCTCAAAAAATTCCAGAGCAGCAGAAGCCACAGAATGACAGAGAGAAAGAAATTTTCAGCCCAAGACAGCCTGGAAGGCCTACAGAAAAGGTCTATCCCGAGGAGGGTGGAGCAGAGTGCAGCCCAGACTTGGGCACACAGGTGGAAGGATCAGGGCCTGAGCAGACCTTGGGGGTGGAATCCCTGGCAGCGACAGAGGTTCTATCATCCCTCAGCCTACAAAGGCCAAAGATAGCTTCAAAGGTCAGTGAGAAAACTTTTTCACCTCTATGACAAGGGAGTAGGGTCCTGCACTAGCCCCAGCCCCAGGCAGCAGCAGTAGTGGCAGCAGTGGCGAGGGCAGCAGCAGTGTCTACTTGTGGAACCCTCAGCTTAAAGCTCCTGGGGGAACTGAGCCACTGATCTGAGTCTCAGCCCTGAGTGGCTGTCCTGTCCTCTGCCTAAGGCTCTGGAGGAAGTGAGCTGTTGATCTAAATCTCAGTCTCCAGCGTGGCCAGGAGCTAACACCTCTTCCTTGATTGTGAAACCTTGAAGAAACTGAGAATTTTCAGATACCCAGAATATAAACTCCTCTTTACAAAGGATTCAAAAGTCAAGTAACTGGCTGGGAAAATGCCCAAAAAAAGGGGAAAAATAAGACCATAGAAGGTTACTTTCTTGGGGAACAGGTATTTTCTTCCTTCCTTTCTGGATAAAGAAGAACAATCCATCCTGTTAGAGGAAGTCAAGGCTTCTACGTCCAGCACCTCCACAAGAAATATGCAATGATCTCAGGCCATGAAAGAGGTTGAAAAGAGAGTCAACCGCTTGCTAAAGGAGGCCCCCAAAATACTGAAGAAAATAACACCTTTAAAAACAGGTTAACTCAATTGGCAAAAAGAGAACGAAAAAGCCAAAGAGGAGAAAAAATGCTTTAAAAAGCAGAATTAGCCAAATGGAAAAGGAGGTTCAAAAGTTCACTGAAGAAAATGGTTCTTTAAAAATTAGAATGGAACAGATGGAATCTAATGACTTTATGAGAAACCAAGAAATTACAAAACAAACCAAAAGAATGAAAAAAAAAATAAAAGATAATGTGAAATATCTCATTGGAAAAACAACTGACCTTGAAAATAGATTCCGGAGAGACAGTTTAAAAATTATGAAACTCTCTGAAAGCCTGATCAAAAAAAGAGCCTAGACACTATCTTTCATGAAATTATCAAGGAAATCTTCCCTAATATTCTAGAACCAGAGGGCATAATAAATATTGAAAGAAACCACTGATCACATCCTAAAAGAGACGTAAAAAGAGAAACTCCTATGAATATTGGAGTCAAATTCCAGGATTCTCAGGTCAAGGAGAACATATTCAAGTAGCTAGAAAGAAACAATTTCAGTACTGTGGAAATGTGATGAGTATAACACAAGATCTAGCAACTTCGACATTAAGAGACTGAAGGGCTTGGAATATGATATCTCTGAATTCAAAGGAACTAGGATTAAAACCAATAATCACCTACCCAGTAAACCTGAGAATAAAACTTCAGGGGAAAAAATAGTCATTCAATGAAATAAAGGAATTTAAAGCATTCTTGCTGAAAAGACCAGAACTTAACAGAAAATTTTACCTTCAAACACAAGAATCAAGGGAAGCATGAGAAGATAAATAAGAAACAGAAAACATAAGGGGCTTTCTAAAGCTGAACGGTTTACATTTCTACATGGAAAGATAATATTTGTAACACTTGAGACGTTTCCAATATTTGAGTAGTTGGAGGGATTACACACACACACACACACACACACACACACACACACAGAAAGAGAGCACAGGGATGATATCTAAAAATAAAATTAAGGGGTGAGAGAGGAACATATTGGGAAGAAAAGGAGAGTAATGGAATGAGGTGAATACTCTCTCAAAAAAGAGACAAGAAGTTTTTGCAACAGAGGAGAAAAGGGAGGAGGTGAGGGAAAAAGTGAAGCTTTCTCTCCTCATGTTTGGCTTAAGGAGGGAATAACATGCTCACTAGGTGTGCTAAGAAAATCTATCTTACATTACAAGAAAGTAGGGGAGAGGGGGACAACTGGGGTGGGGGGTTGGTAGGATGGAGTAATTAGAAGTAAAGACTTTTGAGGAAGGACAAGCACAAAAGGGAGAGGAGAATAAATGGGAGGGCAGGATAGGATGGAGGGGAGTGTGGGTAACTTTACACAACATGACCATTATGGAGGTCTTTTATTTATTTATTTTTTTAATGTTCTACAATCACTACCATAAAACTTGGATTCACCCCACCCCACCTTCTCCTCCTTCCCCAAGACGGTACATAATTCTATACAGGATCTACATACACTTTCCTTTTGAATATGTTTTCACTATACTCATGCTGTGTAGACGGACTAAAACAAATGGAAGAAATCCTATAACAAATCAAAACATAATACACACACACACACACACACACACACACACATACACACACACAAACGTGATCTGCTACATGCTGCGAATGAATTCCATAGTTCTTTCTCTGAGTGTGGAAGGTATTTTGCCTTAGAAAACCACTGGGAATTTATTTTTTGTAAGTTCTTGCATTGTTAGGAAACTCCAAGTCTACAGAAAAAACTCTTGCACGCTGCAGTCATTCCTGTGCACAAAGTTCTCCTGGTTCTGCTCCTTTCGCTCAGCATCAAATTATATAAGTCCTTCTGGGCCTCTCTAAAGTCTTCTTGTTCATCATTTCTTATGGCACAATAGTACTCCATTACATTCATATACCATAATTTATTCAGCCATTCCCCAGTTGATGGGCATCCTCTTGCATTCCAGTTTTTGGCAACTACAAAGAGTGCTGCTATAAATATTTTTGTACATGTGAGACCCTTACCCATTTTTATGATGTTTTGGGGATACAGTCCTGGTAGTCACATTGCTGAGTCAAAGGTATGCACATTTTTGTTGCGCTTTAGGCATGGTTCCAAACTGCTCTCCAGAATGGTTGGATGAGCTCATAGCTCCACCAACAATGAATTTGTGTTCCACCTCTCTCACATCCTCTCCAACATTTATCATTTTCCTGTTCTGTCATGTTTGCCAAACTTATAGGTGTGATGTAGTACCTCGGAGTGGTTTTAATTTGCATCTCTCTAATCAAAAGTGATTTAGAGCATTTTTTCATGTGATTATAGATATCTTTAATTTCTTCCTCTGAAAATTGCCTGTTCATATCCTTTGTATATTCCACTTGTCTACCCCTCTGTTTCTTAGCCAATACCAAGTGGTTTTGGTAATTGCTACTTTATAGTACCATTTGAGGTCTGGTAGTGCTAAGCCACCTTCCAAAGCATTTCATTAGTCCCTTTGATATTCTGGACCTTTTCTTCTTCCAAATGAATTTGGATATTATTTTATCCAGCTCTAGAAAGTAATTATCTGATAGTTTAATTGGTATGGCACTTAATAAGTAAATTAATTTATGTAGAATTGTCATTTTTATTGTATTAGCTTGGCCTACCCATGAGCAAGTGATGTTTTTCCACTTACTTAGATCTGACTTTATTTGTTTAAAAAGTGTCTTGTAATTGTGCTCATATAGTCCCTGGGTTTGTTTTGGCAGGCAAACTCCCAAGTATTTTATAGTGTCCACCCTAGCTTTAAATGGGATTTCTCTTTCTATTTCTTGCTGTTGGACTTTGTTGCTAATATATAAGAATGCAGAAGATTTGTGCGGGTTTATTTTGTAACCTGCAACTTAGCCAAAGTTGTTTATGCTTTAAAGTAGTTTTTTACTTGAATCTCTGGGATTCTCTAAGTATATCATCATATCATCTGCAAAGTGTGGTAACTTAGTTTCTTCTTTGCCTATTCTTATTCCTTCAATTTCTTTATCTTGTCTAATTGCTACAGCTAACATTTCTAGTGCCATATTTAATAATTGTGGTGATAACAGACGTCCTTGTTTCACCCCTGATCTTATTAGAAAAGCATCTAGCTTACCCCTATTGCATATAACACTTGCTGAATGTTTTAGGTTTATACTGCTTATTATTTTATGGAAAGTTCCCTTTATTCCTATGTTCTCCAGTGTTTTTAATGGGAATTGATATTGTATTTTATCAAAAGCCTTTTCTGCATCTACTGAGATAATCATGTGGTTTTTGTTAGTTTTGTTGTTGATATGATTGATAATGCTAATAATTTTCCTAATATTGAACCAGCCCTACATTGCTGGGATGAATCCTACCTGATCATAATGCATTATTTTCATGATGAAATGCTGTATTCGTTTTGCTAAAATCTTATTTAAAATTTTTGCATCTATATTCATTAGAGAAATTGGACTATAATTTTCTTTCTCTGTTTTTTCTCTTCCTAGTTTAGGTATCACAACCATATTGTATCATAGAAAGAATATTGGAGGACTCCTTCCCCAATTTTCAAAAATAGTGTAAATAGTATTGGGATTAACTGTTCTTTAAATGTTTGGCAAAATTCACTTGTAAATCCATCTGGCCCTGGATATTTTTTCCTGGGGAGTTCATTGATGGCTTGCTCAATTTTTTTTTTTTTCTGAGATCGGGCTGTTTAAGTGTTCAACTTCCTCTTCTGTTAATCTGGGAAATTTGTATTTTTTAAAATACTCAACCATCTCGTTAGCTTACCGAATTTGTGAGCATAAAGTTAGGCAAAATAATTTCTAATTTTTGTTTTAATTTCCTCCTCATTGAAGGTGAGTTCACCCTTTTCATTTCTGATGTTAGCAATTTGATTTTCTTCTTTCTTCTTTTTAATCAAATTGACCAAAAGTGTATCAATTTTATTAGTTTTTTCCATAAAACCAACTATTGGTTTTATTTATTAATTCAATAGTTTTCTTAATTTCAAGTTTATTAATCTCTCCTTTGGTTTTTCAGTATTTCTAATTTGTTCTTTTTCTGCCTTTATCAGCTACATGTCCAAGTCATTGATCTCCTCTTTGTCTGCTTTATTTATGTCGACATTCAAAGGTATAAAACTTCCCCTAAGAACTACTTTTGCAATATCCCATAAGATTTGGAGGGTTGTCTCATTACTGTAATTCTCTTGAATGAAGATGTTGGTTTTTTTCTATGATTTCTTCTTTAACCCACTCCTTCTTTAGGATTAGATAATTTAGTTTCCAATTGATTTTTGGTTTATTTTTCCATGGCCTTTTATTACAGGTAATTTTTATTGCATTATGATATGAGAAGCATGCATTGATTATCTCTGCTTTTCTGCACTTTACTGTGAAGGTTTTATGTCCTAGTACATGGTCAGTTTTTGTATATGTGCCATGTACTGCTGAGAAAAAGGTATATTCCTTTCTATTCCCATTCAATTTTCTGAGAAATCTATCTTATCTACTTTATCCAGAGATTTATTTACTTCTTTAACCTCTTTCTTGTTTATTTTGAGGTTAGATTTATCTAGTTCAGAGAGGAGGAGATTGAGGTCCCCACTAGTATGGTTTTCTATCTATTTTTTCCTTCAACTCCCTCAGCCTGACATCCTTCACTTTACACCCGTTCCCTCTGTGTGTACCCCTTTTATACTTCATTATAGATGCACAATTCTCAAGACTTAGAGGTATTATCTTCCTTTATAGGGAGGTAAACAGTTTGCCCAAATTGAGTAAAAATTTTTTTTTTCCTTTCCGCACCCCCCCCATTTACCTTTTTATGCCTCCCTTGAGACCAGAATTTGAAGATTGAATTGTCTATTAAGTTCTGGCGTTTTTGTCTACCACAGTCTGTCTCCCACTTTATTCTGCACCTCCAAAATTTGGTCAGATTCTCCTTTCAGAAATATGCAAAGGAGTTTGTCCAAGAGCTTAGGTGAGTAGTTGCTTTCACTCTGTCATCTTGGCTCCGCCGCCCCCCCCCCCCCCCAAAGGATTAGTCTTAATGTATTTGGTCAACAGTGAGTGAAACTATTATGGAAGTCTTGCAAAACTATACATATACAGACTATGTTGAATTGCTTGGCTTCTCAGTGGGAATAAGTGGGGAGGGATGAAAAGAGAGAAGTTGGAAGTCAAAGTTTTAGGAAAAAATTCTGAGAATTGTTTTTGCATGGAACTGGGAAATATGAAATACAGGTAATGAGGTATAGAAGTCCATCTTACTCTACAAGAAAGAGAGATGATGGGAAGAAGGGAAGGGAGAGATGTGATCTAAGGGAGGACATATTGAGAGAAGGAGTAATCAGAATGCAAGGCATTATGGGGTGGGGGAAGGAGAGAGATGGGTAGAATATTTGGAACTCAAATTTTGTGGAAATAAATGTTGAAAACTAAAAATAAATAAATAAGCATTAAAAATAAATGAATAACTGAAGAAAAAATAAAACCTTGCAAAGGTAGAAAAAAGAATCCATTTTGGGTCTTCATTCTCTGGTGGATTGAAAGAAACTGTTATAAATAGTACTGAAAAAAAGTTGTTTCTCTCTCAAACTCTTTCTTTCTCTTAATAACCTGAAATTACTGAACTGAAAATCTATTCACGAAAACATCCCTGGAATCATCAAGGTTTCTTCTTGGAGGATATTTGGAAGATTTTTTCTTCCTTTCTCTTGAGCAATTTGTCTCATTTCTTGTTTATTGTGTCTATTCTTTTTGTACTCTACTCTTTTTATTTTTCCATGTTTTCATCTATTTCTATACCCCAAGCTAATAAATTAGAAAGGCAGCTGAGAATACTATATAGTTTTTCATTATGTACCCAAAAGTATATTTGCATATATTTTAAATTGTAGGTAGCAACAGAGGCCACAACTTTTACTCAATGCACTGCTATTTTTTTTCAATTTGTATTTGTTTATATAGTTCCAGTTTTCAGCAGTCATTTACACAAGATTTTGAGTTTCACATTGTCTTCCCATCTTTCCCCTCCCCGCATTCAGTGATGTCATGCATTCTTATTACTTCTTCTCCCAGTCTGTCCTCCCTTTTATCTTCTTCCCCTCTTATCCCTTTCCCCTTTACTTTCTTGAAGGGCACAACAGTTTTCTACACTCCTGCATATCTTATTTTCCAGTTGCATATGAAAATAATTTCTTATCAACTGCTTTTCAAACTTTGAGTTCCAAATTAACTCCCTTTTTCCCTCCCCACCCCACCTCATTAAGGAGGCAAGCAGTTGAATATAGATTGTAATTATTTAGTTATGCAAAGCACTTCCACAATACTCATGTTGTCAAAGATTAACTATATTTCTTTACATACTATTCCCTCCAAATATTCTATTTTCTCCTTTGACCTTGTCCCTTTTCTAAAGAGTTTGTTTTTTACTACCCCTCCCCCAGTCTTCCCTCCATTCTATCACTCACGCTCATATCCCTTTCCCCCTACTTTCCAAAAGGGTAAGATACCCAACTGAGTGTGTATGTTATTCCCTCCTAAAGCCAAATCAGATAAGAGTAATGTTCCCACATTCCTTCTTACTTCCCCACTCTTCCACATCCATCGTGAAACCTATATCTTGCCTCTTTTATGTGAGATAAATTATCCCAAATAATCTCTACCTTTCTCCCTCTCGCATTATCCTTTCTCTCTTTAATTTTATATTTTAGATATCACCCCTTCATATTCATCTCACCCTTATCCCTGCCCTCTATCCGTCTAGCTATCTATCTGTCTATCTGTCTGTCTGTCTGTCTATCTATCTATCTATCTATCTATCTATCTATCTATCTATCTATCTATCTGTCTGTCTGTCTGTCTGTCTGTCTGTCTGTCTGTCTGTCTGTCTGTCTGTCTGTCTGTCTGTCTCCCTGCCTGCCTGTCTGTCTCTTTGTTTATCTATCTATCTATCTAATCTATCTACCAACCTACCTATCTATCTCTCTATATCTATTTATTCCACCTACCCTAATATTGAGAAAGATCTCATGAGTTATAAATATAATCTTTTCCTGTAGCTGTGTAAGCAATTCAACTATAAGACATCTCTTCTGATTTCTCTTTCCTATTTAATGTTTCATGTTTCTCTTAATTCTTGTATTTGAGAGTCTAATTTTCTACTCAACTCTGGTCTTTTCATCAAGAATGCTTTAAAGTCCTCTTTATCATTGAATGTCCATTTTTCCCCTGAAGGATTATAATCAGTTTTGCTGGGAAGGTGATTCTTAGTTTTAATCCTAGCTCCTCTGACCCCCAGAATATCACATTCTAATCCCTGACATCCCTTAATGTAGAAGCTACTATGTTTGTGTTATCCTTATTGTCTTTCCACAAAATTCGATTGTTTCTTTCTGGTATTTGCAATATTTTCTCCTTGACTTTGGAACTCTGGAATTTGGCTACAACATTGCTAGTAGTTTTCCTTTTAAGATCTCTTTCCAAGATTGATCAGGGGACTCTTTCAATTTCTATTTTCTCTTCTTGTTCTAGAATATCAGAGAAGTTTTCATTGATAATTTCTTGAAAAGTGATGTCTGAGCTGTTTTTTGATCATGACTTTCAGGTAGTCCCATAATTAAAAACTATTTCTCCTGGATCTATTTTCCAGGTCAGTGCTATTCCTCATGAGACATTTCACATTGTCTTCTATCTTATCATTCTTTTGATTTTTCTTTATAATTTCTTGATTTCTAATAAAGCCATTAGGTTCCATCTCTTCCATTCTAATTTTGAAGAAGGTATTTTCTTCAGTGAGCATTTGGACCTCCTTTTCCGTTTGGTCAATTCTGCTTTTTAAGACATTCTCTTCATTGGGTTTCTTGACTTCTTAAGTTAATTTATTTTTGGAGGTGGTGTTTTCGTCAATATTTTTAGGACTCCTTTGGCAAGCTGTTGACTTGATTTTCATGATTTTTCCAATTTTTCATCTATTTCTCTAACTTGATTTTCAAAAGCATGGTTAAGCTCCTCCATAGCCTGAAACCAAATCACATCTGTCTTGGAGGCATTTGT
Source organism: Notamacropus eugenii (assembly GCF_028372415.1). NCBI lineage: Eukaryota > Metazoa > Chordata > Mammalia > Diprotodontia > Macropodidae > Notamacropus > Notamacropus eugenii. The sequence continues at coordinate 137,989,253 of NC_092875.1, read as the reverse complement.
TTTTAATTTAAGAGTTTTGACTCTGCCATCCTGCTTCGGTTGTATGCCCAGATCTTCCTTGTCACCAAAGCCAGATTCTATAGACTGAGTTCTTTTATGTTGTTTACCTGTCTTCCCAGTCAAACCCTTGACTTTCTAACTGTTTGTCAAGGTAGAACTTTGGTTCCAGTGAGGGTTAGCGTGAATACACTCTCCCTGTCTTCAGGGATTTTGTATCAGTTGCTCTATCCCCCACCATTTGTGGTGGCAGACCTCTGTAAGTAGCTACTGCTGCTGCTTCAGCTTTGATGCTGTTGCTGCCATCACCACCTGCCACCTCTACCATCTCCATGGTCCTGGGGCTGAGGCAGGACCTGGGCAGATTTTGCACTCATCTTTCATCCAGGCTCCACAGGGTTTTCCCACTGACCTTTTGGGTGTTTGTGGATTGAGAAGTCAAGAAACTGCCACAGCTGCCAATGATTCAGTCCTCCAAGGCCTGCTTCTGGCTCTCTGTGCTGGTGCAGCCCATGTCAGACTGCACTCTGCTCTGTGATAGTCCCTTCATGTCAACTCTCCAGTTTGTTTTTAACTGAGGATTTGTTACACCCTGTCATTTTGTGGCTTCTGTAGCTTTAGAATTTAGAGTCAGTTTTATAGATATTTACAAGGCTTTGGAGGAGAGCTTATGAAAGACTGTTTTTTAGCTCTGCCATCTTGGCTCTGCCTCCAAATGGACTGCTTATTTGACCAAAATAGGTACTATTTCAAAAGATTTTTCCTATACTATTATGGTTAGTATGGCTTATAAGGACTAGTACAGGAACAAAATGCAAGTAACAAAAATATGGATTGACTTTTGAACCATAATTAATCCACTACTGATTTCATGTGTGTGTATATATATGAATATATTTTGTATTTTCTGTATATGTCGTATAAAGTTGTATGTATTTATATATCCAATGAATATATGTATCTCTGTTTGTCTCTGCCTTTGTCTCTTTGCATATGTGTATACACAGGCACACACATGTGTACATGCACACATATATGCATGTATATTTATGAATGTGTATGCATGTATCTGTATATCCATGCATATTCAAAATACAAAATTACACGTCTTGGTAATGTATGCAGACAAAACCCGTAAAAGATATATTGCCTTTGGGAAAGTGAGAGGGCATGTGTAGATAATGTCTTTTTTCTTTTATTAAGTGCATGGTGTTTGTGGGACTCTTCCTGTCATCCATATTTTCATGAGTGCCCATACTACTTCTTCACTACATATATTGGGACTAACATGGTAAATATAGAACATGATATTCCCAATCTTATCACTAACAAGTATAGATTATTACACTTCATCATTCACAGAATTGATTCATTTTCATGTATAATTATTATTTGTTTTTTTTAATTTAATTAATATTTTTTAAAAAATTTTCTGACTTACTTGGTTTCCCCAGTCAAATCCTTTGCGACCGTTTTTCTCCTAATACCCTTTTAGTTTTCTTTTCAAAGGGCATATGCTTAACAAAATTCTATTCTCCTCTTCCATGATATTTTGCAATTTAGTTTATAATTATGTAGATGTCATCTTAAGATGGCACTATTACTAGGAAAGATTGCAATTGTTTTCCTGGTTCTTCTTACTTCACTTTGAATCAGTTTTTGTAAGTCTTTATAGTTTTTCTTTCTGATATCATCCTGCTCATAATTTCTTATAGCTTAGTACTATTATATTGCATTCACATGTCACTATTTGTTCAGTCATCCCCTAATTGATGGACATCCCCTCAATTTCCAATTCCAACCCCAAAAGAGCTGTTATAAATACTTTTGCATAAATAGGTCCTTTTTACCTTTGAAACAATCTCTTTGGAATACGTTCCTAGCATTGGTTCAATGAACATATATATGTGTATATATATATATATATATATATATATATATATATATATATATATATATATATATATATATATATATATATATCCTAGCATTGGTTCAACGAATATATATATATATATATATACTTTTATATTCCTTTGAGTATAATTCAAAATTGCTCTCCAGAGTGCTTGGATCAATGTCCCAATTTTCCCACATCCTTTCTAACATTTATCGTTTTCCCTTTCAGTCATATTAACCAACATTTTAAGTATGAGGTAGTACTTCAGAGTTATTTTAAGTTGTATTTCTCTTATTAAAAATGATTCAGGGATTTCTTTAAAATGTGACTTTAGATAACTTTGATTTCTTCATTAGAAAATTGCCTTTCTGTATCCTTTGACCATTCATCAATTGGGGAATGACATGTTCTCATAAATGTGACTCCATTCTCTATGAATAACCCCCTTTAAATTATTTTTATTGTCTTAACCTATGTCTCTTAGGCAGCTAAGTGGCCCAGTGGATAGAGAACCAGGCTTAGTCAGGAATTCATCTTTTTGAGTTTAAAACTCACTTCAAACATTTAGTTCTGTGATGCTGAATAATTCATTTAACTGTGTTTTCTTCAGTTTCCTTATATACAAAATGAGCTAGAAAAGAAAATGTCAAATTATTCAATATCTTGGCCAAGAAAAAACAAAATGGGGTAAAAGAGAGTTGGACATGACTGAACAAGAACAACAATGTCCATCATTATTTTTAATTTACTGATATAGATTGGTTATGTAAGTCAGTCTGCTTGGTACTGCTTTTATTGAAATCAATGCCATTTTCTCATCTTTTATTTTCTCCTGACATGGCAGTGATTTTGATTTTTGATCTAATCATCTGTAGAACAAATAGCTAATTCTTAAATGAATCACATTATAATTATATTCAAATAACTAGCCAGTTTTTGTCCATTAAAATATATAATTGCATTTATGGGTATGGGGGAATAATACCTGTTTACTTAGTGTTCACCGTACCAACCACCTTCAGACTCTATTCATAAAAAGTCCTCATTATGTAAAGACATGAAAACTCTGAGCAGTCAACATATACCTTTGCCTTTTTCATTTCTGTGTTCCATACTTTATTTTCCAAGACACTTTTCCAGTTGTCACCTATACTCATGTTCCTATTAAAGGCAACAATTATAAGGGTAAAGTGTATATTGATTGTATCTCTTTATCTGTTTGTCCAATTTTCTTTTTAAATTCAACCACGAATTCTTTTTTTTCATATTTTTGAAGTCATTGGCCAATTTTTCTTCTATCCCTATAATTTGACTTTTACAATCCTTCTTCAGCTCTTCCAAGAATACTCTTTGTACTTGGGACTAGTTCATATTTCCTTCTGAGGTTTTTAATGCGAAGATATTCTCAATGCTGACCTCTTCAGTATTCATGTTTTGGTCTTTGTCCCTATAGTAAGATTCTCTGGTCTTGTCTTTTCTGGGTTGCTTCCTGGTTATGAAGATGGCATTTTTACTGGTTTTAGAGTGGATCCCTGCTTCTGGGGCACAGGGAGCTCTGTTGCACAGTTCTAGTGCTCAGAACTTGAGGTTCTCTGTACTATAGCCTCTGGTTCTTTCAACTAGAAACTAGAATGCTGCAGCTTACATGGAGCTGAACTGGTCAGTGTGCCAAACCTGAGGCCAGTTGAAGTCTTTTTGAGTTTCCTCAGTTATCCTGGAGCTTGCTGCATGAGAAGTGGGGGAGGGGTGCTCTGTGAGCCGGAGGTCTCCTCTTCTGAGCTAGAGCACACACAGGCTCAAAAGTTGGTGAACCCCTATCTATGCTAGTGTCTTCCTGAGTTCCCTAGTTGTGATAAGGCATGCCTGGTGTCCTAGTGTTGGGTCTTATGGGCTCCACTTCCTGGGGCTCAGGATCTCCTCCTAGTTCTCTCAGGTGGGACTTTCTGAGATAACTCCAGCTCTGCACTTGTCCCCTTCAAGCACAGCAAGAAGGACCACATTCCATTTGTAATTTCCCTAGCCTCTCAGGCTGAGAGACTGTTTACTCCTTCAACTTATCCTACTATTCTGTGATTTTCCTAGGGAAATATTCTCTGGGTTTTTCCAAGGTTAATAAGGGGAGGGGAGAGCACTTGCAGAGCACTCTGCCATCTTGGCTCCCAGAAGTTCAAGCAGGTGAGTTCCAGGCATTTAATCTGTGGGCTGATATTCTCAGGAGAAGCTTCTACTGTTACCTGTGGTTCTGTGTTTCTGTCTCACTCAGTTCCACTGTTCTCCCTTCCTGGGCTGATATGTTTGAGAATTTGCACTGTTGCTTCTGTTTCAGATGGCTGGCATTTCCTCCACAGCTTTACTATTGTGGGGTTTGAGTTGGTACAGCCTGTGTGCTCAGTGCTCCTTCAGCCCTGAGCAACAGGTTTTTCCTGTCAACCTTCCAGGCTGTCCTGGGCTGGAAATCTGCCACACTCTGTCTCCTAGCAGATTCTGTCACTAAAATTAGTTCAGGTTCTCTGCTTAGAGGTATCTGAAGGATTTTGTTGTAGAACTTAGGTGAATACATGATCTCACTCTGCCATCTTGTCTCTGCCCCTCTCAAAATAAATATAAACATAGTCTTGAATGTACCTTAGATTTTGAGAGGATATATTTCAAACAATTCAGAGAAATTAAATGTAGTTTCATCACCCCATACCTCAAGGAAAGGAAAAGTTGGTTAAAATATCCACAAATATTGCAACAAATGTGACAGGAACCTAGAACAAAAAAAGAAATGAATGATTAAGTGGGGAAAAAAGTAGATTTTTTAAAAAGATCAACATGACTACACAGCAACCTCATTTTCGAATTTTAATTTTATGAAGAGATACAAAACAGATAGAAGTTTAGGGAAGTAACTGTAATAAAAAATACCTGCTATAAAATATTGACAACACTGATAAAATAATGGAAGGTGAAATTTTGTAGGCTTTACAATATTTTCTCTTTCTCCTTTTGTATATGTGTGTGTATCTCCATACTTCTTAAATCAGAAACATCTAAGCATCTGGTGGCATTGTGTGTACAAAGAAGTAAAGAAAACACAGAAACACCAAAAAAGACACATTCAATACTTTATAAGGAGTGCATCAGGAAATTATACTGCACTTAAGGGAAATACACTGAGAACTTCAGAAAGAGGTACTTAAGAACATATAAATTAACTCTTTTACCACTTGATCTATATTCTTTGCCATGCATACTCCTGGACTCTGCTAATGGTTGATACGAATGAAAAAAACAAAACAAAACAAAATACTTTGATATTGGCAAGACAATACAAATGTATTTTTGCTTTTTTTGTTTTTGTTTTTTTTATTTTTACTGATGACATTCACGTTTTCATTAAAGTCTATATCAAAAACATTATTAGAAAAGGTTTCTATACACTTGTATGATCTTTATCAGATTTAAAAAGAATTTTAAATAGCATATGTCAGTAGATTCCCCACAATAACTTTCTGTAGGGTGGCACTTTGTTAATAATTTTCAAAATTCAAACTACTTCCCCAAAGCTATTACATTCCTATGGTCATACAGCTTGTAAATGTTGAAAGGAAAATCGGAATCCAGGTCTTCCTGATTCCATATTCTACTAGCTATCAACTACTCCATGCTTCTTCATATTAGAAAAGTAGTTGAAGTGCTCCACCTTGGGAGACAGAATGTGAAAGAGCTTGTATACAATTGCACATAATTAGCATAATGCCCTAAGTTTTAGAATAGAAAGTTACTTTAGAAGTTGTCTAATTCGATGTTCCTCGTTTTACAAATGAAGTTACTGAAAATCAGAGGGTATTTACATCTCTTATTTTAAGAAAGATTCTTAATCACATATTCACTGTAGTGCATAAAATCTTATAGCTCAGGCATTTAGGGGTCATTTATAATCTTCTCAAGTCACTTCTACTCTGCCTTGCTAAATGTGTTCTTTAAATAATTCTGGGATTTACCCAGGGCAATCTCAACTCAGTTATTACCTATTGGAAAATTGTGCTGAATCTCCAGACATTGTAGTATATATGACTAATGCTTTGAAATAATTTTCACCAAGGATGCAATATCCTAGGAATATTCCAGACCACCTTGAATTAGCACTAAGAAGGTTGCCACTAAGCAATACATTTTCATTTTGTGGGGTGACCCTGTGGGCTGTATCCTGCAGGTTCCAACTAATTCATGATTAATATAGGTATCTCACTGATTTCGGTTGAGTATAACTATAGGTGCATTTTGAATTCTATGGCCTAAATTAAGTTGGTCCTTAGAAGACAGAACATGGTGAAGGGCATGCCAATGTAGGGGTGCTTGCTTTAGGAAAAAAATTGAATCAGTCACTGAATGAAAAATTACTCTCTGGGCAATGTATGTCACTTTAATCCCTCTGTCAATGAATGTTGTCCCTTCTCATATAATTTCACTGGTGCTACGTCAAAGCTTCCTTCAAATAAATAAACAAATGTATACTTAATTTCAGGCGGTGCAAACAACTTGGTCTGAATTCTTTCCCATATGTGTGATGAGATAATTCCTTTTATTCTATTGAGATTTTCAATTTTGATTTAATCTTCAAAGATTAATCAGAGACAAGAATGTATTTTTGTTATTTAACTCATAGAATTTAATTTAGTTATTTCATCTCTGACTCAAAAGTTTGGGTCTTCATGTTTAGTGGGAATTATAATTACAATGATGTTTATGTGAATTTAATTTTCTCTAACTTATGAAAAAACATCCTTTTATTTTAAACTGACTGACCATATGCTCAGTTCTATAAGTGGCACAGTAGTTTAATGACAAACTATATTGCTGGGCCTTAAGATTTAAGAGAAATAAACACTAAAGACAGCTTTGAAAGAGGAGACTATTTGGCTAAACCTTTGGAAATAGTCAGCAAAGTGAATTTCATTGCCTCGTGATACCATGTCACAGACCTGTTTGAAAGGTTCGTCATACCAAATATTGTACTGTATTATGTCTTTGTTGTCCATTTTAATGTCTAAACTATTTCTTGTTTAGAAGTTGCTCAGGCTGAGAATGAACATGAAAATTAACTTTAATATGGATGGTTATTGTTACCAAATTGCTAACCATCATATTTTTACCCTTATCTTTTGGTTTGGAAGGGGAAAAGGGAAAATGCAATAAAAAAAACTTCATTTATCCATGCAATCATCTATTAATCCATTCAAATGTTATTAATTTGGTCTTTATTGTTTGTAAAATACTTAAAAAACACTGAACTACAAGGCTAATCCTCTATTAAAAAGATAGAAATAGTCAAATAACTAAAATTTAAGAAATTATTAGGTTTTTCATTTTAGTGGTGAAAGAAAAGGTTCTAAAAGATGAAAAGACAGAGACTATATAGGAGCAGTTATTGGAATTGGTCTTTGAAACATATGTAAGCCTTTTACTAAGTGGAGATAGATTAAGAGGAAGATAATATATAACAAGGTAAGATTATAAATGAATATGAGGAGGCTAAGAGTTAAAGGACTATTTAATATATGTAAGGAAAATCAAATAGATGAGTTTAATTAAAGTCAGGTCCTTTATCTAGGAATACCAAGAAATAAGCGTGAAAATGTATGTAAGATCACATTGTGAAGTACTTTAAATATAAGGTAAGGTAAGGGGTTTAGATGTTATGTAGCAGGAAAGGCAACCATTATGCATTTTTGAAAAGATATCAATAAATATTTCTTAGACTATACCAATATTAATAGTTCACATTTGTATGTGATTTTAAGATGTATATTTTCTTTGAAACAAATTTATGGGGCAGGTAATATTACTATCGCATCCATTTTACAAATGAGGAAACTGCTGCTCATAAGCTATTTACTATTTTGCCCAAGGCCAAAAATGGTAGTATCAAACCTAAGTCTTGAAGTCAGGTACTCTGACCACAGATTTTACTCTTATATGGGTCTACTAGTAATACACTAGTATCAGATATCTTCATCCTGTTACCAGAAAATACCAAGGTATTTTTATCTTCTTTTCAACTCTTCCTTTTAATTTTAAGTGATAAGCATTCTATATTTCTACTATATGTGTATTCTCCAAAGCAAGTTAAAATATTATTATTAAATGGCTTCACATAAAAAATAGCATGGCTCTGAACGCTGGTTCAAAAATGTACATGAACCAAAATAATAAAAAAAAAATAAGGAAAGAATGTCAAGGAAATGTAAGAAATGTAAGAAAAAAGTGGAATGAAGAGATAAAGTCAAAGAAATAAAGCCCATTAAATGTACTTCTATCTATGTCCAAAACACCTAAATTTAGGGTCTTCAAGATGTGGTTGTTTTCTTCCTTTTTCCCTTTGTATCCTGAAGCTTAACACAGTGCTTATTGTTTAGTAATTTTGTTGGATTGAATGTGCCCTCCTGTCACTTCTCTTAGCCTAAAGTTGAATTTTGTCTGTTTCTTCCTGGTATGTGAAATTGAAAGAAGGAATAGGATTATGTTCTGCCAACTGGTCACACTGTTTGGTTATGGAAATATGAAAATTAATTTTTAAGGTAGCTCCTTCTGACTCATCTGGTATCATTTTTAGAGAAGTTCAAATCAAATGAGTTTTCTCAATATTTAAAAATATAAGTCCATTGATTAATATAATTTAACTAGAGGTTAAAATTAGCTTTTTATGCTCTGGAGGGTGTCTAAATGTGCTAGATTAATCTATCAGGAAAGAGCTGAAAGTGCCAAAGATTTTTAGGAATTTCCATAATATGATTTTTTTTTAAACACAGCCTCCTTGTCCCTTTACCCTTTAAATTTTATATTGCAACACTTGCCTGGAGTGATGACTTTTAAAACTGCGCTCTATTTTTTTTTTTTTGAAGCCCTGCATTCTGCACACAGGTAGAATTTGGTAAAGAATAGCTGCTTCAGCATAAAGGTTTTGTGGGTTCATTGTCAGCAAGGTAGATCTAACATTCTGTCTGAAACTGACCATTCTGTGCCTAATTGAGGATGCAGTTACATTTCTACACAATGTATGATTTCGATCACATGTTATTTCACATAGACTGCTCCAGCCTGAAGAAAGGCAGGAAATTCAAAAGGATAGGAGATAGGAGATTTTCAGGAGTCTTCAGTTGCTTTGGAAATGCTGTCATCTCCAATACCCCAAGGGTTGTTCCTAACTACTCTAATACTATTAATTCTGTATGTGATCTAAGGCATGGGGCTGGGAGAAAGGAAGAGAAGGAATTGCGAATACTTAATTTATGTGTTCAGAAATACGAACATCTTGCTCTGTAATGGTTGCAGGGCTTAAACACTACTCACTATTAATTAATTGGCAAGATCACAGTTCACATAATATATCTTCTTGATATCACATTAACCCTCTACTTACTATAATAGGCAATCTTTTACACAAGCAGTGTAGAATAGAAGACAGATGGCAGATCCTGGAGTCAGAAAGGTTTTGGTTCAACTTTTACTTCTGATTTAATTTAGCAATCCATTTTCATTGACTATAAGAGTGTAGAATGTGATTTCCATACTTGTAAAAGCAAACAGGTTAAAATAAAAAAAGCCTTTAAAATCAGATTTGCTACTTTATACTAATTGAGGAGATAATTTCTAGGAGCAGCATCATAGAGTTGCAACAAGTCTTCTACAAACATATGATATTTCATTGGAAAAAATGCTTTCAATTTTAAGTATTCTCTGTTATTTAGCTTAATCAATAATAAAGAACAAAAAATGAATTAATAGTAGCTATCATTTATATAATATACTACACTAAATTTTTCAGAATTATTATCCTATTCAGTCCCTGGGCAGTGGGTACTATTATTATTCCCATTTTGCTGATGAGAAAACAAGCAAATAAAAGTTAAGAGACCTGACCAGGGTCAGACATCTAGTTAATTGTCTGAGGCCATACCTGAATTAAGGGCTGATCTTCAGGTCCCATGTTTTATCCATTGTCTCACCTAGTTGATGGAATGGAGGGCTCCAGTGACCTGTTTTAAAGTTCTAAATCTTTTTCAGAGCTGTCAGAAATGAAAATGTGTATCCAGGACACTAATACCTGCAATGCTTCTTGGTAATTTGCAACTCTTCTTTGGGATCAAGAATTTTTCTGTTAAAAAATGCAATGAGTCCTTGCTCTAAAATAGGTTTCACAGAAATAAGAAAAAACAAAATACTAATACTACTCATAATCCTGTTGCTATATCTGTTTTACAGATGAAGAAAACAATTCAAATAAATATTTAGTAATGTACCTAGGTTCTCATGTGTAATTTTAAGACAAAATGTGAAGTTAGGTCTTCCTGAATTCAAGTTTAGCTTATTATCCATTGTGTTACCTAGCTGTCTCTATACATATAAATTTCAGAGAAAAGGTGATAGTGATGGTTTGATTTGACTGGTGTATGATGCTTCCTGTTTCTCCCTGAGGTTGCCCCATTGAGTCTACTAGGCTGGCTTGCCTTTATCTATCTATCAATATAATATGTTACATATGCTATCTGTTTTGTTTAATTTGCTTCAATCCACATCAGTTCATAAGGATCTTGTCCAGGTGATATGAATTCTTTATACTTGTCAATTGTTATGATGTACTAATATTAGCAATATTCCATTACATTCATGTATTCCAAATTGTTTAACAATTTCCCAAAGATCAATTAATTTATTCCCACTTTGTTGCTTCCACAAAAGTACTGCTATGAAGATTTAATATATATGATGCTATTCTCTTTGTTTCTGACTTGTAAATAATAAATATCTCCCTGTTAGAAATCTGGGTCAATCAACAAGCATTTAGTTAGTGTGAAATCATATGAACATTTATATCATTTTCTTAGAATGATTGCAAATTGTTTTCCATAATGACTGGACTAATTTGCAGCTTTATTAAAAGGATATATCACTTTTCTTTCTTTTCATATCCTTTCCAAAGTTTTTTCCATCTTTTATTCTTATTCCCAGTTTGATACTTATGAGGTGGTAATTCAGAATTGTCTTTATTGGAATTTTTACTAGTGTGAATACCTTGAAGCAATATTTTATATGGTTGTTAACAGTTTGAAATTATTTTGGTAACTGTTTTTTCATACTGTTTGACTACTTATGCACAGGTGGAATAGTTGCCATTTTTGTAAACCTTTGTTAAGTACCTACATATTTTGCATATAAAACCTTGATCAGAGTTGTTGTTCTTTAAGTCACATTCAATCATGACCATCTTTGAGGTTTTATTGGCAAGGAAACTGGAGCGGTTTCCCATTTTCTTCTCCAACTTATCATATTTTTTCTGATGTAAATATTTTTCTATGAGTACTCTTCTCCATTATGCTTGCTACATTGATTTTATGTATTATTTAATAATTTTACATTTTAGATTGCTATTGCCTTATTGTTTTCCAGTTTATCTTTTTTTTTAAGATTTCTAATACAGTGACTAAATCTGTCATGAAGTTCTTAAATTTGTTGTTTTCTTAGGTTTTTGAATTATAAAATCAGTTCATCAGTCAATCAGGCAGCAAATACTTATTAGGATCATATTGTGTATCAGTTATTATATTAAGCTTAAGAGATAAAATGAGAGAATAAAATTAATAACAATAATAAATATAGTGTTTGCTATTTTTAGTCATTCATTTAAGTACATTACATATATCACATTTTATCATTTCAGCAAATCTAGGATGTAAAGTGCTATTACTACCCTTATTTTAAAGTTTTGGAAACTGAGGCAAAGAAGTTAAATCACTTGTCCAAGTCCATACAACTAGTGAATGTCTGAGGTTGGATTTGACCTCAAGTGTTCCTCACTCCATGACCAGTGCAATATCTATTATGCCACTTTATTTGGTAATAAACATGTTTTTTTTTTTCCTTAGAAGAACTTATATGCTAACAGAATTCTAATTCATTAACTTATGTTGTTCTATTTTTATCCATTTTTTCAAAGATATGTTTCCCTTAATAATGTTCTTGGCTCCTTGATATAATTCTCTTTTATAGCGTTATTTATTTACATTTTATTTTTTTATTTGAGCTACCATTAGTGAATCTCAATTTAGGTTTGTATCTTTTAATTTGTCTCAATCATTGCTTGCTTTTTGACTGGGCCATTTTATTAGGTCTATGAAGGATCATTTTGTATTTCTACATTTTTACACTTATTTTTGGTTTTTATGCACTAGCAATATATTTGCTTGTGCAAGGAAGGCATTACTGGGGGTTTGGTATTCCCCACTCAATGCTTCCAAACTGAGAGGAGAGGAGTCTAAGAGTGGTAGTGTCAGTTATTGTTTTAGTTAGTAGCACTGTGATGAGATAAGAGATAATGAATTCAGTTTAGGAGGAGAATATTGTTCTGTGAAGTTGAAACCAGACAAAGCAGCAATGCAGAGTGAAGAGCAATTTCATGAATATGAGTTTTGCTTCCAGAGATTCAGATTATGATTCATACATGCATGTGCACATTTTATGACTTGCCATGTAACAATTTGTTATATAATGTGTTTCCCATCATTCTTGGAGCTTTAATTGAAGGATGGTGACATTTCTAGGATCCTAATGAAGTGTATGGGTTATGCATAGCTTTCTCACTTATTTTTATATATGACTGGTCTATTTCTAGTCTTTTCTTTTTCCCCCAGTTTTGCATTTCCACTATATAACTCTTCACATCACTTCTGCCATGTAATTCCTTGTTTCTAATGTATTTTAGCCAGTACACCTGAACCATGTACCTCTTTCTCTATTATACTATGAATTCCTTGAAATTAGGGAGTGTTTTTGCTTTTATTTATATCCCCAGTACTTTTCAGAGTGCCTAACACATAGCACACAATTAAGAAATGCTTTCTGACTTAAGTCCTTTATTAGTTTCTTCAGTTTATGGTGCTTTGATATTTTCAAAGAGCTTTGCCAATATTGCCTCACTTTATAGTTACAACATTGACAGTTAGTGGTATTATTAGTAACTTACATTTTTGCAAATCATACGATACCATAATTCAGAGTCATACAACATCACTGGGAAAATATCTGTTTTAAGGATTAATTTTTGTTTCAGGAAGCATGGAAGCATTAAAACTATTGTATAACTTCAAAAAGGTAGTCCAGTCACCTTTACAACTATTTATTTATAGGCCTAGTTCATTAACTAAGTCTATTGAGGTTTCACATATACTGAAAGATAAGCCATACATGTTGTTCATACAACTGCATATCAAAGTCTTGACAAGAGATATTCTTCATCACAGAATAGAGTATAGTGAATATAATTTAATTATATCTCGATCATTCATCATCATAAATGTCAATCACTGTGCTGTGCTAAAATAAAGTCATAACCCAAGGGGGTTTAAGGGCACAGAGTGTCATTTAAATTATCACTAAATTGGTCACAGCTTCTGAATTTCTTGAGCTATAGGGACTATGTTTTATATATTTTCTGTCTTCTTTCCAGTCTGTCAAGTAGCTATTAAACATCATAATATTAGAAAAGCACTGTGATAGGTACATAAATCACAAAAAAGTCCAATGCTTCAAAGAGTTTACATTCAATTGGGAGGCATATAACATGTCATGTTTATGTGCAGGTAACTCTCTATCCATAGCTTCAAATCTCCTTTATGAATAAGACAAGATTAAAATTCTAGCTGAAGAATGGTAGTTTTCATATATTTAACATGAGGAGCTGCTGGCCACCTGAATATCATCCTACATAATTCACTCAAACATCAAAATAATATTATGTTTCTTTTCCTTAACTGTTCCTCTAAAATTTTAGCTTCATACATACATACATATGCAAATACATTTGTGCATATATATGCATATATACACATATATACATATATGTGTATATACGTATATATATATATATGAAAACACATATCAGTAGTTATATGTTCAGAAAAGTACAAGCTCTTAAAGAACATTTCTACTTGGATTCCATATTGATATCTTAAACCCAATATTTCTAAAACTAAACTTATTATCTCTATCCTCTCCAAGCTCTTCTCTCTTTCTACTTTTCATATTATAATTAAAGGCACAGGAGACAGAAACTACATAAGTATAAGAAACTAATTGACTTCATTTCTTCTTTCTTCTCCTTTATTTTGTCAAAGACATACAAGGCATCATGGTAAAGAAAGAATTTGAAGTAAGAGAACCTTCGTGAAGTTCTCAGATGTTCCTAGGTGTTCTCCCTAGGTATTGACTTTACTATATACTGTGTGGAAATCATCTATACTGGAGGTGCAATTCTAAAAGTTAATTTCTTCTGGTTATATCACTAGACCTTTGCAAGCCACATGATTTAATTGATGAAATCCTTGGATTCTGGAGTCTGGCAACTGTAACAAAGCTGCATGAAACAACGTTGTATTTGGAGGAAGTTTCTTGTCTCTTACTCACAGATAATTTTCAGCTCTCTGAAGAAGGGGATGGTGATTTGCCCAAACTCATAAGAGAAATAACTAACAGGACTAGGATCCAAAGCCACATCTTTCAACTCTAAATGAAGTTCTCCTCCTGTGCCACAATGCCTCCAGGTTTCTACAAGTATGGTGATAAAAATGATCTATTATTGGATGCAGGAAATCAAGCTTAAAAATAAAAGCATTTGTTGAATACCTTTTTCATAAAAGCCATGGTACTTGTTGATGCTTAAGGACTTTCATCAGTGACCCATCAACAAGTATTTGTTAAGTGCCTATTATATTCTAGGGACTGTGCCAAGTTTTGGAAATAGACAAAAATAAAACACTCTGCAGAAGCCAAAACAATAAAAGAGAAAATATATATGATAATTTAGGGAGGGATGACACTAAAAACTAGAGAGGAAGTAAGAGATTCTACAAGGCAGAGATGAGGAACAAATGCATCACAAGCATTCAAGATTGTCAGTGCAAAGAAACGTATGAAATGAAGTCCTGATAAGGAGGAAAAGCAAGAAAACCAGTCTCACTTTGAGAGACAAAAAAGAAAGAAAGGGCATAATGTATAAGAAGGCTGCAAAGTTAGATTGGGTGTTGATTGTGGAAGGTTTTAATAGTCAAGCAAAGTTCCTATTTTAAACAAGAGGCAATAAAAAGTCAGTCCTCTGAGTTTAGTGAATAGGAGGTTAACAGCAGACTTGATGTCTAAGAAAATAACTCACAGTTGATTTAAGGATCAATTGGAGTGGAGAGAGAATACAGTTCTGGAGCTCAAACAGGAAGGTACTGCAGTGAGTATTGATGAGCTAATCTAGTGTATATGTTGTTGCTGTCCTTATTTGTCCTTTGTTATTGATGAGGACCATGACATCAGGAAGGTGAAGACATGACATGCAAGTGAGCTTTATTTAAGTGAGGGAGGGGCGTACAAAGTCACCAACTTCACTTTCTCCTCTGGAGCCATCTGGGTCCAGTGGCAAGATATATATTAGGATGAGTGGAGATGGCCCTGGATTCAGGGGAGAAACTAGTGAAAGAGGATGAATGTAAGAAATATGATTACTGCATGACCTCTTTTATCTTTTGAAATTCTAAAAATATAATTATTCTATGCCCCACCTGTCTGTTATTAGCAAACTAACAATGTTTTTATCTCTATTTTTAATAGGAAAAAAATTTTGTGTACAAATTTATGCCAATTTTGAATAAGAAATTTCATTTTACTTTTTTGCTTTTAAGTAAATATATGGAAAAAAAGAATAATGATCTAGTACAAAGAGCTGATTTTTTATATTTAATAATTAATAGACTCTAAGACTCCCACAGAGAAGATTAGGTTGTGTTTTGGCCTCTCACATGTCTGATCCAATAGTGTTCACGTTAGTTATAGTCATCATGGTTTCAGATGAGAATTAATTGGGTTTTCCATGAGTTTCCATGAAAGAAGTAATGCTTCTTTTCCTCACATATATTAATAAAAATAGGAAGAAATAAAGTTGACTAAGCAACTCATTTTATTTATGTTTGAAAAAGCTTTTACATAAGGTCAGTTATTACTCTGGTTTTCAATAAATAATAAAATTTGGAGAAAAAAAGTTATGAGCCTGGCTTGTTTGATAAATTAGCCAGTAGTGATTGGTATAGTGACAAACAATTCCTGATCTGGAATCAAATGATATAGGTTCACATCTTGACTCTTCCACTTTTTGTGACTTTGATTAACTTTTCTGTGTCTCACTTTCTTCATTTGTAAAATGAGTAAATGAATGTTAGTTTCTGGTGTGGCTCTCCTCTTTTTTCATCTAATCTCACCTAGTTGCTTTTTCTTATTTCTTCTCTTTTTTTCTATCAATCTAAATTCTTCTACACATATATTCAGGATGATAATATAATCTGAACCTTATGCTTTTATCGTCGTAGATCTCATTCATTTATTCAAGAAAAGTTTAATGTCTTGGAAGGCTGCAAAGGCTGCATTGCTCATTTAGCATGAATATTCCACCATCTAAATACTGCTGGCCCTAGATCTAGAGCACATATCTAAAGGCCATGTCTCCTCACCTTTGGAGGAGTGGGTAATTGTGCTCCCAGGCTTAGAATAGCCCTGCCCTGGCGATAATGGAAACTCATTTGTGAGTGATTTAAAACTAACCTACTATATGTCTTACATGTCATACAGCCAGTCATTAGGACACAAAGAGCAGACAGAGTAATGATATTTATGCTGCATTTACCTTGGCAGAAGGCATGGAACTTTATACTCGGACTGCCTCTATAACACAATATGGGAACAACCATAAAATTAAATACTAGCAGAGACTCTGGGAAAAGCATGACCCTCCACATTCTTATAAGTTAGTTACTACCACTGTAATAGCTAAAAAAAATATCGTATATAACTGAAAAAAAGATATCCCAGAAAATACATAGAACTGAATGCCTATCTCTGAACACCACTAGCCTATATGCCTTCTAACAAACCATTAGAATGTAAATCCAATGACAGGAACCATCTAAGTTCTTTTAATTTGTCCACCTAGCAATTATCACAGAGCCTCACACTCAGTAAGTACTCAATCAATGGTTGTTGAACACTTTTTGATGTTCAAAATCAATTAAAATTTTTACATACTAATTTCAATTTCTTTTGCTTTTCTTGTCTTTTTAGGAATAGGGTTGGGTTCTTGTTTTCATTCTTAAATGCCTTGCTTAAACTTTGCCTATTCCCACCTTTACATAGGTATTACCAAAGAAAATCTTGATCTAATTTGGAGAGACACGTTGAAATCTTCATGGTATTTCTTTAATGCTTTATACTTTTTAAAAAATGTTTATTCCTTTTTTTTAAAATTTTTAATTATTTGATTTCTTTTCAGTGTTCTACAATCACTTCCGTATATCTTGGATTTTCCCACCCCTGCTTTCCCCCTTCCCCCTAATTCCTCACTCCCTCCTTGAGATGGCATACAGTTTTATATACGTTCAACACAAACATTCCTATTAAATACATTTTCACGTTAGTCATGTTGTATAAAAGAATTAAAATGAATGGGAGAAATGATAAAACAAACCAAAACATAATACAAAGGAAAATGATCTGCTCCATTCTGCAATTGAGCTCCATAGTTCTTTCCTTTGCTGTGGAAGATATTTTGCCTTAAGAGATCATTGGGAAATATTGAAATCCTTGCATTGTGATGAAGTACTAAGTCTACCAGAAAAATCCAAAGCACACTGTGGTTGTTGCTGTGTTCAAACTTCTCCTAATTCTATTCTTTTCATTCAGAATAAGTTCATAAAATCTTCCCAGACCTCTCTTCAGTCTTCCTCTTCATCATTTCTTATAGCACAATAGTATTCCATTACATTCAAATACCATAATATATTCAGCCATTCCCCAATTGATGGGCATCCCCTTGATGTTCAGTTTTGGACCACCACAAAGAGAACTGCTATGAATATTTTTGTACATGTGGGACCCATTCCCATTTTTATGATCTCTTGGGTATACAGTGCTAGAAGCAGTATTGCTGGGTCAAAAGATATGAGTATTTTTGTAGGCCTTTGGGCATAGTTCCAAATTGCTCTCCAGAATGGTTGGATCAACTCACAGCTCTACCAACACTGAATAAGTGTTTCAACTATGCCACATCTTCTACAACATTTATCATCTTCCTGTTTTGTCATGTTAGCCAATCTGATAAGTGTGATATGGTATCTCAGAGTTGTCTTGATTTGCATCTCTCTAATCAATAGTGATTTAGAATATTTTTTTCATATGACTATAGATAGCTTTAATTTCTTCCCCTGAAAACTGCCCATTCATATCCTTTGATCAATTATCATTTGGGAAATGATTATATTTTTGTACATTTGACTCAGCTCTATATATCTTTTAGAAATGAGGCCTTTATCACAGAAACTATTTGCAATAATTCTTTCCCAGTTTCCTGCTTCCCTCCTAATCTTGGTTGTATTGGGTTTGATTGTGCAAAACTTTTGAGTTAAATGTAACCAAAGTTATATATTTTGAACTTCATAGTGCTTTCTATATCTTGTTTAGTCAAAAATCATTCCCTTCTCCATAAATCTGCTAAATACACCATTCCTTGCTCCAATAATTTATTTAAACTATCATTCTTTATAAGTAGATCATGCACCCATTTAAACTTTATTCTCCGTATGGTGTCAGGCATTGATCTATGCCTAGTTTCCAAAACAAAGTTATCCAGTTTTCCCAGAAATTTTTGTCAATACTGAGTTCTTATTCCAGAAGCTGAGATCCTTGGGTTTATCAAAGAGTAGACTGTTATATTCATTGACTACTGTGTCCAGAGTACCTAACCTATTTCACTGGTCTACCCTTCTTTTTCTTAGCCAGTATCAAGTGGTTTTGACAATTGCTGCCTTATAATAGAAAGTGAGATCTGGAAGAGCTAGGTCACCTTCCCTAGCATTTCTTTTCATTAGTTCCCTTGATGCTCTGGATCTTTTGTTCTTCTAGACGAATTTTGCCATTATTTTTTTGAGCTTTAGAAAATAATATCTGATAGTTTGATTGTTATGACACTTAACAAGTAAGTTAATTTAGGAAGAATTGTCATTTTGTTATACTACCTTGGCCTACCCGTGAGCAACTGATGTTTTTCCACTTACTTTAGATCTGACTTTATTTGTGTGAAAAATATTTTGTAATTATGTTCATAAAGCCTCTGAATTTGTTTTGGCATGTAGACTACCAAATATTTTATAGTGTCTACCCCAGCTTTAAATGGAATTTCTCTTTCTATCTCTTGGTGTTGGTCTTTGTTAATAATATACAGAAATGCAGAAGATTTGTGTGGCTTTATTTTGCAATCTGCAACTTTACCAAAGTTGTTTATTATTTCATGTGTTTTTTTACATGAAGAGTTGAGATTCTCTGTGTATAGCATCATATTATCTGCAAAGAGTGATAACTTAGTTTCTTCTTTGCCTGTTCTAATTCCTTCATTATCTTTTTCTTCTCCTCTTGCTACACCTAACATTTCTAGTACCATATTTAATAATAGTGGTGATAATGGAAAACTTTCTTTCACCCCTTATCTTATTGGGAATGAATCCAGCTTAGTTCCATTGCATATAATGCTTGCTGAAGGTTTTAGGTAGATACTGCTTCTTATTTTATGGAAAATAACATTTATTCCTATGTTCTTCAGTGTTTTCATTTGGAATGGGTATTGTATTACGTCAAAAGCTTTTTCTGCATCTGTTCAGAAAAGGAGTTTTCTGTTATTTTGTTGTTGATATGAACACAAATGCTAATAGTTTTCCCTAATATTGAACCAGTCCTGCATTCCTGGTATAAATCTTATCTGATCATAATGTATTATTCTCATGATGAGTTGCTGTATTTTTTTTTTTTTACTAAAATCTCATTTAAAATTTTTACGTCTATATTGATTAGAGAAATTGGGCTATAATTTTCTCTCTCTGTTTTGGCTCTTCCTGGTTTAGATATCAAAACCATATTTGTATTATAAAAAGAAATGTGGAGGACTCCTCTTTCCCCAATTTTCCCTAATAGTCTATATAATATTTGAATTAACTGTTCTTTAAATGTCTGATAGAATTCAAATGTGAATCCATCGGACCCTGGAGATTTTTTCCTAAGGAGTTCATTGAAGGCTTGTTCAATTTTACTTTGTGAGATTGGGTTACTTCAGTATTCAAATTCCTCCTCTGTTAATGTCGGCAATTTATGTTTTTTAATATAATCATTCACCTCATTGAGATTGTCGAATTTATGGGAATAGAGTTGGGCAAAGTCATTTTGAATTATTGTTTTGATTTCCTGCTCACTGGAGGTGAGTTCACCCATTTTCATTATGGCTTTCTGGTAGCCCAATAATCCTTAGATTTTATCTCCTGGATCTATTTTTCAGGTCATTTGTTTTTCCAATTAAATATTTTACATTTTCTTGTATCTTTTCACTCTTTAGATTTTGTTTGCCTGATTCTTGATGTCTCAGAGAGTCATTAGTTTCTGCATACCTAATACTAATTTTTAGTGAATTGATTTCCTTAGTTAACTTTTGCATCTCCTTTTCCATCTGTCCACTTATTCCTTTTAAGGAATTATTTTCTCCAGTTAGTTTTTGTATGTCCTTTTGTATTTGTCCAATTTTTCCAGTTATGTTTTTGCTTCCATTTCCATTTGTCCAATTCTCCTTTTTAAGGAGCTGTTCTCTTCAGTGAATTAGTTTTGCAGACTTTGAAAGTCATTAGCCAGTTTTTCTTAAATTTCTCTAATTTGTATTTTAAAATCCTTCTTCAGCACTTCCAAGAGTGCTCTTTGTGCTTGCAAGCAATTGATAGTTCCTTCTGAAGTTTCAGATGGAAGTACACGCTCAATGCTTACCTCTATGGAACTTGTCCCCATAGAAAGATTCTATGAAGATTATTTTCTTTCCTGCCTTTCTTCTTACTCGTAATGACAAGGCTTTGTGTGTTGTGGCCTCTGGTTCTTTCAACTAGAAGCCAAAGAACCTGGTGCTGAGCAGGCTGGTGTGAGAAAGCAGAGACCAGGTGAAGCCTTTTTGTGTTTCCCCAGATTTTCCCTGGAGTCTGCTTGTGAAGTGTGGGGGAGGGCTGGTCTGGTCACAGTGGTCCTCCTTCTCTGAGCTAGAGCCAAGGTAAAATCAAGGACTGGTGATCCTGGCTGCCCTAGTGTCTTCCCTTTTGCCCTGGGGAGATGAGGCATGCTTGGGGTCTTGGTGTTGGTGGCTGCAAGGTTCCACAACCATGAGACTCAGGATCTACCCCCACCCCCACCTCGCTCGCTTAGGTGGAGATGTCTGGTACACCTCTGGTGCTGTAGTTTTCCACTTACGCCACAGAAAAAGGAATCTTCCTTAGGGAATTTCCTAGCCTCACATGCTACTGGACTGTTTGCCCCTTCTACTGATCCCAGTAATCCAGGAATTTTCTGAAGAAATATTTTATGGTTCTTTCAAGGTCAACAAAGGTGGTGAAGAGAGCATGTACTGATCACTCCATCATTTTGTCTCCCAGAAGTTCAAGAACCTTGGTCAATTTCAAGGAAGAGAGCAGTCATGGTATTGTGGCTGCAGGAGAACAGGCTACCTGGTCATACTTGCATAGCCAAGAAGAGAGTTAGCTTTCCTTTGTGTTTTCAGGGAACCACAGGACTTTTTGAGTAAAAAACAACAGTGCAGACCAGGAGAGCACTGACCAGACCTCTTAACAGACCACTTCAATTTAAAAGCATCATGAACTTTCAGATTTCCAGAATTAGCTAGAAAAACACCCAAAAAAATCTAACTCTTAAGACAATACCTCTCCATTCTCAGGTGAACAGAGCCCAATATTAACATAAAGTTCCTAGTCAAAAACAGGCTTGAAAAAATAACCAAACACCAAAAAATAACTTAGCCAAAAAAATTACATAGCAGCAGTGAAGACCAAGACAAAAACACAGAAGACAACGATAATTTAAAAAGAGCTACAAACAAACCCCCCAAAAAAGATTCAAATTGAACTGAAGTCCAACAATAATAGCTAAAAGAGTTAAAGAAAGAAATGAGTGATAGAGAAAAAAAAAATTGGAAAAACAAATGAGAGTGATGCAAGAAAATCATAAAGAGATTTCCTGTTCCAGGAGGCAAAATGGTGGAGTGATCAGTAATTGCTGTCACCCTCCCCGTGTTGACCTTGACGAGCCCAGAGAATATCTCCTCTGGAAAAACCTTGAAACAGTGGGTGCAGCAGAAGTGGTAAATAGACTCTCAGTCTGTGAGGATAGAAATATCACTAAGGAGGGTTCCCATGGCTGTGGCTGAAGGCGACCAGTGCAGGATCACAGTTGTCCTAGATAGCCCTATCTCAACAAACTAGAAGATGCTGAACCTAGGTTGGTGAAGCCAGCAACTGCCAACACCAGGAACCCAGGCATGCCTCAGCACCCCAGTGGGAGCGGGAAGACATTAGGGCAGAAAACTGAACTTGCTTATGCTCTAGCTCAGCAGAGGACCCTCTGGCATCCAGACTACCCTTCCCCCACACTTTATGATGTAGCTCTAGGGTAGCTGCTAGGAAAATCCAAAAAGACCTCACCTCACCTCTTCTTTCAAACACCAACCAGCTCAGCACCAGGTAAACTTTAACATTTTAATTTCTAGCTGAAAGAACCAGAAGCCACAACACACAAAGCCTCAAGTCATAGGCACAAGCACTGTGGGACAGAGCTCCCTGTGCAACAGACTCAGAGATTTAATTTGAAAGCCAAGAATATTATCATGAGTAAGAAGCAAAGCAGAAAAGAAAAGATCATAGAATCTTCCTATGGGGACAAGGACTAAAATATAAATATCAAAGAGGTCAGCATTGAGCCTGTACTCCCATCTGAAACTTCAGAAGGGAATATGAATGGGTCTGAAGCACAAAAAGCCTTCTTGAAAGAACTCCAGAAGGAGTTTAAAACCCAAATTAGAGAAATTGGATAAAAATTGGTCAATAATTTTTAAAGTATGAAAAAAGAATTCACTGAAGAAAACATCTTCTTAAAAAGGAAAATTGAAAAAATGGAAAAGGAAGGAGGAAACCTAACTGGTGAAAATAATTCCTTAAAAGAAAGAACAGAACAGATTAAAAAGGAGATACAAAAGTTACCTTAAGCAAACAATTTAATTAAAAACAGAATTGGGAAAGTAGAAGCTAATGAATCTATGAGACATCAAGAATCAGTCAAACAGAATCTAAATAATGAAATGATAGAAGAAAATGTAAAATATCTAGCTGGAAAACCAACTGACACAGAAAGTAGATTCAGAAGAGAAAATCCAAGGATTATGGGTCTACCAGAAAGTCAGGATGAAAAAAAAAGCACCTGAAAATATCATCTAAGAAATAATCAAGGAAAATTGCCCAGAAGTCCTAGCCCCAGAGGGCAAAATAATCAACAAAAGAATCCAGCATTCTTGTCCTGAAAAGGACCCCAAACTAAAAATACAAAGGAATATCGTTGTCAAATTCCAGAACTATCAAGTGAAGGAGAAAATGCTGCAGCCCCCCAGAAAGAAACAATTCAAAAATCGGGGAGCTAAAGTCAGGATCACACAGAACCTTGCAGATTCTACATTAAAAGATTGAAGGAATTGGAATATGATATTCCTTAATGCAAAGGAGTTGGGACTAAAAACAAGGATTAGTTACCCAGGAAAACTGAGCATAATACTTCAGTCAAGGAGATGGATAATCAATGAAATAAGGGATTTACAGACTTTCCTGATGAAAAGGCCAGAACTCAATGGACAATTTCATCTTCAAATGCAGGTATCAAGAGAGACAAAAAGGTAAACAGAGGGAAAAAAGTTGTTACACAATATGGGCAAACTGTTTAAATCCCTAGAAGGGAAGATGATAGTTGTTAGTTTTGAGAAATTTGTATTTATTATGAAATGTAAAAGAAATATGTATAGATAGAGGAAATTGGTATAGTGCTCTCAGATTCTTTTTATGATTCCAATATGGTTTTGATACCTAAACCACAAAGAGCCAAATCAGAGAAAGAAAATTATAGATAAATTTCTCTAATGAACATAGATGCAAATATTTGAAATAAGATTTTAGCACAAAGAATAGAGCAACTTCTCACAAGAATAACACTTATGATCAGGTAAGATTTACACCCAGAATGCAGAGCTGGTACAGTATTAGGAAACTATTAACATTATTGACCATATCAACAACAAAAGTAACAGAAATCACATGATTATCTCAATAGATGCAGCAAAAGCTTTTGACAAAATACAACACCCATTCCTGTTGAAAACTCTGGAGAATACAGGAATAAAGGAACTTTCCATAAAACAATAAGCAGTGTATACCTAAAACTTTCAGCAAGTATTACTTGCAAGGAGGACAAGCTAGATGTATTTCCAATAAGATCTGAGGTAAAACAAGGATGTCCATTATCACTGCTATAATTTAATATTGTACCAGATATGTTAGCTGTAGCAATAAGAGAAGAAAAAAACTGAAAGAATTAGAATAGGCAAAGAAGAAACTAAGTTGTCACCCTTTGCAGATTATGTGATGATGTGCTTAGAGAATCCCAGAGAATCAAGTAAAAAATTACGTGAAATCATAAATGACACTGGCAAAGTGGCAGGTTACAAAATGAACCCACACAAATCTTCTGCATTTCTATACCCTACTAGCAAAGCACAACAGCAAGAGAGAGAAAGAGAAAACCCATTTAAAGGTAGCATCGACACTATAAAATATATGGGATTCTACCTGTCAAAACAAACCTAGGGAGTATATGAACATAATTACTAGACATTTTTTGCAAAATAAAGTCAGATATAAATAAGTGGAAAAACAACAGTTGCTCGTGGGTGAGATGAGCCAGTATAACTAAAATAATAGTTCTACCTAAATTTATTTTCTTATTCAATGCCATACCAATCAAACTATCAGATAATTATTTTGTAGAGCTAGAAAAATAATATCAAAATTCATCTAGAAGAACAAAAGATCCAGAATGTCAAAGGAACTAATGAAATGAAATGCTAGAGTAGGTGGCCTAGCTCTACCAGATCTCAAATTGTATAACAAAGCAGCAATTATCAAAACCACTTGGTGCTGGCTACGAAACAGATGGGTAGACTAGTGGAATAGGTTAGGTACCCAAGATACTAGGAATACTGTGAGTCAGTGAATATAGGAATGTGCTCGTTGATAAACCTAAGGACCCCATCTTCTGTGAAAAGAATTCACTGTTTGACAAAAATTGCTCAGAAAACTGAATAACTGTGTCATGGATACTAGACTTACACCTATGCCTGACACTGTACCCAAGAATAAAGTCCAAATGGGTGCATGATCTCAGTATAAAAGTTGATACTCTAAACCAATTGGTGGACCATGGAATACTGTATTTATCAGATTTATGGAGAAGGGAAGAACTTTTGACTAAACAAGTGATAGAAAACATTATGATGTGCAAAATTGATAATTTTGATTACAATAAATTGAAAAGTTTTTGCATATACGAACCCAATCCAACCAAGATTAGGAGGGAAGCACAAAAGTGGGAAAGAAGTTTTGCAACTAATGTCTGTGATAAAGGCCTCATTTCTAAAATATATAGAGAAATGAGTCAAATGTACATGAATACAAGTCATTCCCCAGTTGAGAAATGATCGAAGGATATGAACAGGCAGTTTTCAGGGGAAGAAATTAAAGGAATGTATAGTCATATGAAAACATGATCTAAATCAGTATTGATTAGAGAGATGCAAATCAAAACAGCTCTGAGATACCACATCACACCTGCCTGATTGGTTAAAATGACAAAATAGGATAATAATAAATGTTGGAGAATATGTGGGAAAGTTACAATACTAATTCATTGTTGGAGGATCTGGGAGCTGATCCAATCATTTTGGAGAGCTATTTGGAACTATGCCCAAAGGTCTACAAAAATGTGCATACCCTTTGACCCAGCAATACTACTTCTAGGACTGTATCCCCAAGAGATCATAAATATGGAAAAGGGTCCCACATGTACAAAAATATTTACAGCAGCACTCTTTGTGGTGGCCAAAACTGGAAATCAAGGAGATGCTCATCAGTTCAGGAATGGCTGAATAAATTGTGTGATGAGAATATAGTGGAATATTATTGTGATATAAGAAATGATGAATAGGAAGACTTCAGAGAGGCCTGGAAAGATTTACATTATCTGACGCAGAGTGAAAGGAGCAGAACCAGGAGAACTTTGTATATAGCAACATCTACAGTGTGTCGGGATTTTTTCTCGATGACCTTGAACTTCATTGCAATACAAGGACTTTAAGGCAAAATGCCTTCCACATTCAGAGAAATAACTACTGAGTTGGATCAGAGATAGAAACAGATCATTTTCTTTTGTATTATATTTTGGTTTATTTTATGATTTCTCCCATTCATTTTAGTTTTTCTATGAAACATGAGCAAAGTAAAAATGTATTTAATAATAGTGTACGTGTAGAACCTATATAAAATTTTATGCTGTCTCAGGGAGGGAGGAGGGAAGGAGGGCAGAAGGAGGAGGAGATAAGAGAAAAAAATCTAAGTCATATGAAAGTGTTTGTAGAACACAGAAAACAATAAAATAATACATTCCTTTATAAAAAAGAATATTATGAAAAGAATTCACAGCTTGACAAAGGACATAGAAAAAAATACTGAAAAAAGTAGTACTTTAAAACAACAGCGTTCGAAAGAAAACAGTGGCCATACCTGTGCCATGATCAGGTCACCTTGAAAGCACCAAACACTCACATACCACTAGAACTAGCTCTAAAAATAGCAACACAAATAACTTGTAGCACACAGTCAGAGTCATGCAAGATTTAATGACTTCCATCTTAAAGAAGTGGAGGCTTTGGAGCATAATATTCTAGAAGGTAAAGGGGCAAGAATAACCTATCAATCAAAACTGATTGCAACTCTTTTGGTAAAAATGAACTGATATTGTAGGAAAAAGAGGACTCCATAGCGTTTCTGATGAAAAGTCCAGAGGCCAAATAGAAAACTTGACATTCAACGACAAGACTCATAAAGTACCATAAAATGTTAAACAGGAAAGTATGATGAGACTAAGCACAATTGTTTATATACTCATGTGAAACACCGAAGAACTTACCATTATTAGGACCATAAGAAGTTTACACAGACAAAAGGCAAGAGTATGAGCAATTTATATTAGAATAATTTCACCCAAAATTAAAGGAATGAGAAATTGGAATGCTGTGGGAGAAGGGGAAAGGGAGAGGTAGAATTGGGGGAAATTTTCTCACATCAAAGGGGCATTCAAGGAAGAACTTTTACAAAGAGTGGAAAAAAGAGGTGGTAGACATTGCTTTAAATTCATTCTTGTTGTAATTTTTCAGAGAAATTGTATATGTATACATATATGTGTATATGTAAATATACACATATATACATACAGAGTTGTATATAGAAATGAAATTTATCTAATAAGAAAATAAGAGACAAATTAGTTAAAAAAGATGAGGAATGACAAAAGGGAGGGCAGATTAAGAGAACAATGGTTTGAAGCAAAATGAGTATTTGAGCAGGGACAGGATGGGGGAGGAGAGGAGCAGGAGAGGGAGAAGAAACAGAAAAAATACGATTGAGGGTAAAGCACTATAATCGTCATTGTCCATGTGAATGGAATGAACTCGACCATAAAACAAAAACCACAGAATGCATTAGAAAACAGAATCCGACAATACATTTCTTAAAAAAAAGACACATTTGAAACAAAAGACACACAGAGTTAAAATGAAGGACTGGAGGCTTCAGCTGAAATAAAAGGGGCTGGGAAAACAATCATGATCACAAAGCAAAAGCAAAGATAGTCTTCTTTATTTTTTTTAAGTTCTTTTTCTTTAAAATTTATGTATTTAACTTTTAAAATTCATTTTCACAAAATTTTGGGTTCCAAATTTTCTCCCCATTTGTCCCCTCCTCCCACCCAAAAACACCGAGCATTCTGATTGCCCCTATCACTAATCTGCCCTCTCTTCTATCATCCCTCCCTTCCCTAGTCCCCATCTTCTCTTTTGTCCTGTAGGGACAGATAATTTTCTGTACCCCATTACCTGTATTTCTTTCCTAGTAGCAAGAACAGTACTTGACAGTTGTTCCTATAATTTTGAGTTCCAACTTCTCTTCATCGCTCCCTCCCCACCCATTCTCTTTGAGAAGGCAAGCAATTCAATATAGGCCACATCTGTGTAGTTTTGCAAATGACTTCCATAATAGTCGTGTTGTGTAAGACTAACTATATTTCCCTCCATCCTATCCTGCCCCCCCATTGCTTCTATTCTCTCTCTCTCTCTTTTTTTTTTGCTCTACCCTTTCTTTTATCTTTATTTATTTATTTATTTAACTTTTATCATTCATTTTCACAAAATTTGGGGTTCCAAATTCTCTCCCCATTTGTCCCCTCCCCACCCCAAAACACTGAGCATTCTGATTGTCCCTATCACCAATCTGCTCTCTCTTCTATCATCCCTCTCTGCCCTTGTCTCCATCTTCTCTTTTGTCCTGTAGGGTCAAATAACTCTATACCCCTTTACCTGTATTTCTTATTTCCTAGTGGCAGGAAGAGTCCTGGACAGTTGTTCCTAAAACTTTGAGTTCCAACTTCTTTTCCTCCCTCCCTCCCCACCCCTTCCCTTTGGAAGGCAAGCAATTTAATATAGGCCAAATCTGTGTAGTTTTGCAAATGACTTCCATAATAGTAGTGTTATATAAGACTATATTTCCCTCCATCCTATCCTGTCCCCCATTACTTCTATTCTCTCTTTTGATCCTGTCCCTCCCCATGAGTGTTGGCCTCAAATTGCTCCCTCCTCCCCATGCCCTCCCTTCCATCATCCCTCCCACCTTGCTTATCCCCTTATCCCCCACTTTCCTGTATTGTAAGATAGGTTTTCATACCAAAATGAGTGTGCATTTTATTTCTTCCTTTAGTGGAATATGATGAGAGTAAACTTCATGTTTTTCTCTCACCTCCCCTCTTTTTCCCTCCACTAAAAAGTCTTTTGCCTGACTTTTTTATGAGAGATAATTTGCCCCATTCCATTTCTCACTTTCTCCTCCCAATATATTTCTTTCTCACCGCTTAATTTCATTTTTTTCAAGATATGATCCCATCCTATTCCATTCACTCTGTGCTCTCTGTCTTTACGTGTGCTTGTGTGTATGTGTGTGTGTGTGTGTGTGTGTGTGTGTGTATGTATGTAATCTCACCAACTACCCAGGTACTGAAAAGTTTCAAGAGTTACAAATATTATCTTTCCATGTAGAAATGTAATCAGTTCAGCTTTGGTAAAGTCCCTTATGACTTCTCTACTGTTTACCTTTTAATGCTTCTCTTGATTCTTGTGTTTGAAAGTCAAATTTTCTTTTCAGCTCTGGTCTTTTCATCAAAAATGCTTGAAAGTCCTCTATTTCATTGAAAGACCATTTTTTCCCTGAAGTATTATATTCAGTTTTGCTGGGTAGGTGATTCTTGGTTTTAGCCCTAGTTCCTTTGACTTCTGGAATATCATTTGCATGCCCTTCTAAGAAGCTGCTAGATCTTGTGTTATCCTGATTGTATTTCCACAATACTTGAATTGTTTCTTTCTAGCTGCTTGCAATATTTTCTCCTTGACCAGGGAACTCTGGAATTTGGCCACAATGTTCCTAGGAGTTTCTCTTTTTGGATCTCTTTCAGGAGGGGATTGGGGCATTCTTTCCAAATTTATTTTGCCCTCTGGTTCTAGAATATCAGGGCAGTTTTCCTTGATAATTTCATGAAAGATGATGTCTAGGCTCTTTTTTTGATCATGGTTTTCAGATAGTCCCATAATTTTTAAATTGTCTCTTCTGGATCTATTTTCCAGATCAGCTGTCTTTCCAATGAGATATTTCACATTATCTTCCATTTTTTCATTCTTTTTCGTTTTGTTTTGTGATTTCCTGGTCTCTTATAAAGTCATTAGCCTCCATCTGCTCCATTCTAATTTTCAAAGAACTATTCTCCTCAGTGAGCCTCTGAACCTCCCCTTCCATCGAGCCAACTCTGCTTTCCAAAGCATTCCTCTCCTCATTGGCTCCTCGAACCTCTCCTGCCAATCGAGCCAGCTCATCCCTCAAGGTGTCATCCTCCTTAGCATTCTTTTGGGTCTCCTTCAGCAAGGTGTTGACCTGCCCCTCATGCCTCTCCTGCATCTCTCCCATTTCTCTTCCCAGTTTTTCCTCCACCTCTCCAACCCGACTTTCAAAATCCTTCCTGAGCTCTTCCATGGCTTGAGCCCATGGAACATTTATTCTCGATGTTTGGGATACAGAAGCCCCGACCTCCGTGTCTTTCCCCGACGACAAGCACTGTTCCCCTCCATCAGAAAGGAAGGGAGGAGATACCTGTTCACCAAGAAAGCAGCCCTCCATGGTCCCATTTTTTTTCTCTTTTCTGGACATTTTCCCAGCCAGTGACTTGACTTCTGGGCTTCCTCTTCACCCCCACCTTGCCTCCAGATCTGCCCAGCCAGTGCTTGGGATCTGAGATTCAAATGCTGCTTCCCAGTCTCAGGGCTTTGTGCGGGGCCTGGGCTGCTATTCAGTGTGAGATTAAGTTTAGGTGCTCAGGTAGGGGCAGGGCCATGACACGGGGCTCAGTTTCCTCAGGGGGTTTATGTGGAGACCTTCAACAATGGATCTGAGCTCCTGCCTGCTTTGGGGAGCCCCTGTCAGCTGCTGCCTTCTGAGGGGGCCCAAGTTATGGAGACACTCCACTCCCCTCTTGCCCAGCCAGAGACACCCTCTCACCAACCTTCGGTGCCTGTGGGTGGAGGGACCTGGGTGGCCGCTGGAGATTCTGTTCCTGAAGCCTGCTTGGATCCGCTCCTCTCAGTGCTGCTCGGCCAATGCAGGGCTGGGCTCTGCTCCATGTCCAGTGTGCAATGGACCTTTTGCATCAGGTTTTCAGGTCTCTCTAGAACAGAAATCTCCTCTGCTCCATTATTCTGTGGCTTCCGCTGCTCCAGATTTTGTTGGGAGTTTTTCTTTACAGGAATTTTATAGGCTGTGGGTTTCAGAGCTAGCATATGTATATCTTTCTACTCCTCCATCTTGGCTCCTCCCCCAAGATAGTCTTAATAAAAGAGACAATCAAGGAAAATATGTTGAAAAGTACCACAGATAATGGAGTAATATAAAAAAATACAGCAAATTTTTCTGACAATGGCCTCATTTTTCAAACAATTGTGAGTATATAACTGATTGTATAAGTCAAATTTAAAAAAAAAAATAATAGCCACTCCCCAATAGATAAATGATCAAAGGATATGAAGAGGTGGTTTTCAGAAGTCAAAGCTATATATAGTCATATAACAATATTCTAAATCACTGTTTTTTAGAGAAATATAAGTTAAAATGAGTCTAAATACAATCTCACACCTCTCATAAATAACAGATGCTGCGGGGAATGAAGGGTAAAATAGGTATATTAATGAATTATTGGCAAAGTGATGAAGTGGTCCAACAATTCTGGAGAATGATTTGGAATGAGGCCCAAAGGATGTTAAAACTCTGCATACTCTTTGCCAACATTGTAACACTACTAGGACTTTTTATGAAAGAAGTCAAAGAAGAAGGGAAATGACCCAAAATATACAAAAAAAATCTTAATAGCAGCTTTTTTTATGGCAAAAAATTGTAAATCAAAGGAATGCTCATATATTGGGAAATGGCTTGACAAGTTGGAGAATACAATTGTGATGGGGTAATGTTGTGCTATAAAAAATTACAAGGAAGCTCGTTACAAAAATAACAACTTGGCAAGACATATAAATTGATGCAAAGTGAAGTGAGATGAACTGGGAAATCATTGTGCTAAGTAATAACAATATTTTAATGATCATCAACAGTGAAATAATTGACTGCTCTGCTCAATGAAATGATTCAAGACAATTTCAAAGGAATCAGAAAGAAAAAGTGCTATTCACCTCAAGAGAGAGAACTTATGAACTCTATGTACAAATAAAAGTATAATTTTCACTCTACTACTTCTATAGGGAGTGAGACTGAAATAAAAAGATAGAAGAACAATCACTAGCACTCTGAATTCTCAGTTAAGACAAATAAATCCTAACCTCTAGGGAGATATTTGGTTCTTTCCCTCAATTTACTTTTACAATTGCTTTTAACTAAACCCTAGACATTGAAGTGGTATAATAGAAAGGCACTGTGCCAAAAGTCAAGAAGACTTGAATTAGAATCTGACCTTAGATATTTATTAGCTGTGTAACCATGGAGTAGTCATTCACCTTCTGTCTAAATCAGTTTCCTCATCTATAAAATGTGGTAGTGGGGTACACAACTACGTGGTACAAAGGATAGAGCACCGGGCTTGGAATCAGAAAGACCTATATTCAGATCCAGCTTCAGGCACTATCTCCATAAAGCTAGAGGGTCCAGTGGACAGAATGCTGTGACTAGAGTCAAGAAGACTCATATTCTTGAATTCAAATCTGGTCTCAGATATTTGCTAGCTATGTGACCCTGAGCAGATCATTTAACCTTGTTTGCCTTAATTTCATCATCTGTAAAGTGAGGCAGAGAAGGAAATGGCAAACAACTCCAGCCTGTTTGGAAAACCAAAGAAACAAACCACAAACTTCAAATGGGATCAGAAAGAATAGGACACAACTGAAATTCCTGACCAACGACATATGTTGTTGATTCACTATTTGCCTCAGTTTTATCATTTGTAAAAAGGGGATGATAATCGCACTTATCTCCTAGGAGTGTTGTGAGGATCCAATGAGATAACCATTATAAAGTACTTGGTACAGTATCTGGAATAGTGTAAGTGCTATGTATATGCTAGCTATTATTGAGTAGCACTTACCCTCCAGCTTTGTAAGGTCAAAATGATATAATATTTATAAAGTGATTTATAAACTTTAAAGGGATATTTAAACATAGATTAGTTATTACTTATTACATTACTTATAGGGATTATCATGAAATTCTGGCTCATAGAAACAGAGTGTATTACAGTGTCTGCTAACATAAGCTGCTCCTAACATAGTGTGGGTAAGTTTAAGAAACAGCAGGTTTTATTTTTAGAATTTTCCTTATTTCTTAAGAAGGTTTGTATAGTTAGTAACTTGAGTATTCTGCTCCAAGATATATGTTAGGCTACAGGTCCAAATCTATTTCTTCCTCCTCTGTTACTGGCCAATCCTACTCTGTTTTCCTCATTTTTCCAGTTTTCTCTTTGATATAGATTGTTTCTCCATCAGCTCTTTATTTTTTTCATTCTGCTCTGCTTGACAGATCACTCTTTTTTTGAGATAGGTCCTTATTTTGCATAAGTTGCTCGGGAACTACTAACCACCTCACCCAATCAATAGAAATTTCTTGCTATACCTAGAAGGAATGAACAAATAAATGAATCAACCAAAAGGAAATGGGGGAGCTGTTCCCTGAAGCCTATTACCCCCATGGTGATCAGGGAACTCACTTTTCTAAAGCAATTAAAGGAAATACGCAAACTGAAACTGGACTCCCCCGTTAGGTTACAGGCTGGGTCCTATCTTTCCCTTGTTCATGCTTGGAGAAGTGTGTCTTTCCTGCCTTTCTCTTGTAGAAAGGATTGCACATTTTATTTTTCCTCCTGGTGTCTCACAAATTCTATTTCTTTCTATGGAAATTTAAGTAACCCT
Source organism: Notamacropus eugenii (assembly GCF_028372415.1). Taxonomy (NCBI): domain Eukaryota; kingdom Metazoa; phylum Chordata; class Mammalia; order Diprotodontia; family Macropodidae; genus Notamacropus; species Notamacropus eugenii. Next base: position 137,955,606 of record NC_092875.1, on the reverse strand, counting down.
TCAGTTTTCATAGAGAAAAAGCAATGGAGAAACAAAGGCCACAATAGTAAAATTTCCAGATAAAAAAAGGAATTTTGAGAGATCAGCCAGTATATGGAGCTTGACTTTTGCCAGGATACATCTAACTGTTATAGGCAGTTATTAAATATAAAGATCAACTAAAAATATTCACATATATGTGTGTTCATGTAAATGTTACCTTATGTAAGCAAACATAGGAATAAATGATATGATATGAATCTAAAGCACTTCTATTAAAGATTCAAGGGGTAATCAATAAATGTTTGATGGTGATAATGAAGAAGAAAAAAGAAGACAAAGATAAGAACTGAGGAAAGGGGTTGAGAGGTTGAAAAAGAACATTCAAAAATATTGGTAAAAATTCCCAAATTAGGAAAATATAATATCTGAAATTAATTTCTTCTCAAATATGTATATTTTAAAATATGTATTTTATTGTGTCAGATACAATATGATTACCTTTATGTAATGTGATATATACATGTATATATTATCACTGAGCTTCTTAATAGTAATGAGATGAATCATCTTTTTTACTATCTGAGTATATAAATTGCACTTAATATGGTTCACTTTTCCTATAGTCTTCATTTTTCCACTCTGTCTCACTTTCCTTCTCTGCTTATACAGTGTAAAATTGGATCCCATAATATTAAAAATAAATTTTATTGACCTTATGTAGTGAATATTAATCACATCTCTTCTTGCTTCTGGCATCATAAATTTAGGTACCAGTGAAGGAACTTACACTGTCATGGTATTATTAATTATTTCATTCAATCACTCATTATTTATTGCATCCCAAAGCAGCTTTAAATTTCAAGCATGTTCCCACAGCTGAAGAGTTTGAGTAATTGGGGAATAAACTAAATTCTTTAAAGTATTTTGGCGTATTTTGAGCTAGGGAAGTCAAAAATCTTCCCCAATCTATATTGGCATATGTTCTCTAAACAAAAGTAAATTCATGTATTAAACTCATTTGTTTTCCATCCATTCTTTCTTTCCTTTAATAAAACCCTTGAGAAAATATATATTAACTTCCTATTATGTTCAAAGCACCAGTTTATTTATGATTAAAGCAGAGATACAAAGGAAAACAGTATAGTGTCACTAACCAAAAGGTACTCATATTTGCTCTAGGTAAAGTATGGTCACTTACAAGTATACTCAAAACATACAGACAACAAATGAAATGTAATTAGGTCGGAGTTGTGAGAGAAAATGAGGTGATAAGTTAAAGTTTCATATGGAAAATAGTCCTGGGTATAAACTTTAAAGGAAATCAGGAGAGGTAAAGAAGGAGTGAATTCCATAGACATAGGAGAATATGCATAGGCTTGGAGATGGAGGGTGGAATGTTATGAAGAGGGAGTTAAAGAAAGCTGAGACTTGTGTTTTAAATATATTGAATATAATCTGTGTATCTGAAGTCCAAGTACAGAGAACTATCAGGTTACTGACGATGTGGAATTGGAGTTCAGAAGATAGATGAAGAGCATTTAGCATTACTTTGGGAACTTATCTACATAGAGATAACTGCATTTGAGTTCATGGGCATTGATTGAGTTCTCCAAGAAAGGGGTGACATTATTTCAGTTTATTTCTCCCTCAAGATAGAACTTTCTTTTTTTTCAAACCTAAGGAATGGAGGAAAAGAAGGAAGAGGAGAAGTAGCAGCAGAAGGAGCAGGAGATGAATAAGAGGAGTAGTAAGAAAAGGAGGAGGAAGAGAAAGACTAAAAGGTAGAATAGGAAGAGGAGGAGAAGGCATGGTCAAAAAAAAAAAAAAAAGAACCTAGACCAGATTGTTCAAATAATTGTCAAGGAAAACTGCCCTCATATCCTAGAAATAAAGAACAAAATAAACATTGATACAATCCAGCAATAACTTCCTGAAAGAGATCCCAAAATGAAAATGCCAAGGAATATTGTAGCCAATTGCAGAATTAACAAACTAAGGAAAAAGTGCTGCAGGGAGCTAGAAAGAAACAATTCAAATATCATCCAACCACAATCAGGATTGCACAGCACATTAAAGGATCAGAGGGCCTGTAATATGATATTGTGGTAGGCAAAGGCAATAAGATTAAAACCAAAACTCCATTATTCAGCAAAACTGAGCATAAATATTGCAGGGGAAACGATTAACATTCAATGAAATAGGGGACTTTTAATCATTCCTGATTGAAAAAAAAAACAGGGGTGAACAGATATTTCTATCTTTAAAAAAAAAACTCAAGAGAAGCATAAAAATTCAAACAGAAGAAAAAAATGTCATTTAATAAGGTTAAACTGTTTACATCCTTACATGAGAAGATTATATTTGTAACTTGAAAACTATCACTGTTGTCAGATTCAAAAGGGGTATACATAGATGATGTGGATATAAATTGAATTTGACATAATGACAAAAAATTAATTAAGAAGTGATAAAAAGGAATGTATTGGAAGAAAAGGAAAGGAGGAGGCAGAAGAGCATGAATTATATCATATGAAGGGATGCAAAGTTCTACTACAGAAAAGGGTAAGAAGGAAGGGAGTCAAATATTGTTTGAACCTTACCCTCAAAGGATTTGGGTCAAAAAGTCAAAACCATATACACTGAGTGCTTTACAGAAATCAGTCTAACTCGTTTTAAATTTAATTCTTTATGTCTTTTATTCTGTTTTATTAATTAATTTTACTTTTATCTTCAATATTCACTTCCACAAGATTTTGAGTTCCAAACATAATCCCCAATTCTCCCCTTCCCCACCCAAACACAAAATGCATTTGGATTACCCCTTCCCTCAGTCTGCCCTCCTTTCTATCACATCCCTCTCTTCTCTTATCTCCTTCCTGTCTATTTTCTTGTAGGATAAGACAGATTTCTACACCCCATTACCTGCATGCTTTATTTCCCCACTGAATGTATAAACAGATTTTGACATTTATCTTTGAAATTTTGAGTCGCAAGTTCTCTCCTTTCACCCCCTGTTATTCAGAAGGTAAGAATTATACACACAAGCACACACACACACACACACACACACACATATACGTGTGTGTGTTTGTGTGTAGTTCATGGATTCCTAATAAAGATGTCCCCAGTCCCAGTCGTCTAACTTCGTTACAGACCCACTGTGCCTATGTCAACCCTCCTCCCGCCAATGTCCTCACTTCTTCATATATGTCTCCCTGCTCACTAGAACAACAGGTGTGTCTCTGAAACTCAAAATTCTCTTAGAAATAGCAGGCATAGGAATCCAGCCACTGCCTCTAACCAGTCATGATCCCCAGATCCATTCCACAGAAATAGATGTGATCTTATAATTAATCCCAATCACTTCATTCATCTAGCCCAAGAAAAGATTACAACACCATTCTTGACTTAGATAAGACCACAATAGTTAGCCAAATAGAGGGTAGCATGACCAGAATGTTTAACAACCAAACCATAGATGGGACACTCCTCTATTACCTAATCCCGTAAAAAAAAACCCTGCTCCTTGCTTTTTAATATTAATAATATTCCTATATTCTTTTTAATATTTTATTAATTTTATTTATTTTCAATGTTCTACAATAACTACCACATGACTTAGATTTTTTCAGTCCCTTCCACCTACTTTTCCCTTCCCTCCCCGAGATGGCATTCAATTTTATATAGGTTTTACAAATACATTGTTATTAAATGCATTTTCACCATAGTCATGCTGTATAGAAGAATTGAAATGAATGGGAGGATTCATATACCAAACCAAAACGTAACACAAAAGAAAATGTCCTGCTACTTTCTTCAGTTGAATTTCATATTTCTTTCCCTGGATGTGGAAGACATTTTGCCTTAAAAGACCATTGGGATTTTTTAAAAAATTTATTTATTTAAGTTTTCAACATTCATTTCCAAAAAAATTTTTGGGTTACAAATTTTCTCCCCATTTCTCCCCTCCCCCCACCCCAAAACCACGAGCATTCTAATTACGCCTATCACTAATCTGCCCTCTCTTCTAACATTTCTCCCTTCCCTTATCCCCATCTTCTCTTTTCTCCTGTAGGGCCAGATAACTTTCTATACCCCATCACTTGTATTTCTTATTTCCTAGTTGCAAGAACAATACTCAACAGTTGTTCCTAAATTTTTTAGTTCCAATTTCTCTTCATCCCTCCCTCCCCACCCATTCCCTTTGGGAAGGTAAACAATTCAATATAGGCCATATCTGTGAAGTTGTGCAAATGACTTCCGTAATAGTCTTGTTGTGTAAGACTAACTATATTTCCCTCCATCCTGTCCTGCCTCCCATTTATTCTATTCTCTTTTTTGATCCTATCTCTCTCCAACAGTGTTGGCTTCTAATTTCTCCTTCCTCCCATTGCCCTCCTTTCCATCATGCCCCTCACCCTGCTTATCCCCTTTCCCCCCACTTTCCTGTATTGTAAGATAGGTTTTCATACCAAAATGAGTGTGCATTTTGTTCTTTCTTTTAGTAGAATGTGATGACAGTAAGCTTCATGTTTTTTCTCTCACCTCCCTACTTTATCTCTCCTCTGAAAAGTCATTTACTTGCCTCTTTTATGAGAGATAATTTGCCCCATTCCATTTCTCCCTTTCTCCTCCCAATATATTTCTCTCTCACCGCTTAATTTCATTTTTTAATGTGATCCCATCCTATTTAATTCACCCTGTGCTCTCTGTCTCTCTCCCTATGTGTGTGTGTGTGTGTGTGTGTGTGTGTGTGTGTGTGTGTAATCTTACCACCTACCCAGATACTGAAAAAAATGTTTTCAAGAGTTACAAATATTGTCTTTCCATGCAGGAATGTAAATAGTTCAAGTTTAGTAAGTCCCTTATGATTTCTATCTGCTGTTTACCTTTTCATGCTTCTCTTGATTCTTGTGTTTGAAAGTCAAATTTTCTTTTCAGCTCTGGTCTTTTCATCAAAAATGCTTGAAAGTCCTCTATTTCATTGAATGACCATGTGTTCCCCTGACTTATTATACTCAATTTTGCTGGGTAGGTGATTTTTGGTTTTAGTCCTAGTTCCTTTGACTTCTGGAATTTCATATTCCATGCCCTTTGATCTCTTAATGTAGAAGCTGCTAGATCTTGTGTTATCCTGATTGTATTTCCACAATACTTGAATTGTTTCTTTCTGGCTGCTTGCAATATTTTCTCCTTGACCAGGGAACTCTGGAATTTGTCCACAATGTTCCTAGTAGTTTCTCTTTTTGGATCTCTTTCAGGAGGTGATTGGCAGATTCTTTCAATATTTATTTTGCCCTCTGGTTCTAGAATCTCAGGGCAGTTTTCCTTGATAATTTCATGAAAGATGATGTCTAGGCTCTTCTTTTGATCATGGCTTTCAGGTAGTCCCATAATTTTTAAATTGTCTCTCCTGGATCTATTTTCCAGGTCAGTTGTTTTTCCAATGAGATATTTCACATTATCTTCCATTTTTCATTCTTTTTTTGAGTGTGTGATTTCCTGGTTTCTCATAATGTCATTAGCCTCCATCAGTTCCATTCTAATTTTTAAAGAACTATTTTCTTCAGTGAGCTTTTAAACCTTCTTTTCCATTTGGCTAATTCTGCTTTTGAAAGCATTCTTCTCCTCATTGGCTTTTTGGACCTCTTTTGCCAATTGAGTTAGCCTATTTTTCAAGGTGTTATTTTCTTCAGCAATCTTTTGGGTCTTCTTTAGCAAGATGTTGACCAGTTTTTCATGATTTTCTTGCATGTCTCTCATTTCTCTTCCCAGTTTTTCCTCCACCTCTCTAACTTGATTTTCACAATCATTTTTGAGCTCTTCCATGGCCTGAGACCATTGCATATTTATTTTGTATGTGTAGGATACAGAAGCCTTGACTTTTATATCTTTCCCTGATGGTAGGCATTGTTCTTCCTCATCCAAAAAGATGGGAGAAGATATCTGTTCACTAGGAAAGTAACCTTCTATAGTCTTATATTTTTTCCCCTTTTGGGGGGCATGTTCCCAGCCAGTTAATTTAATTTGGGGTCCTTTGTCAAGAGTAGGGTATACTCTCAGAATCTGTAATATCTCAGTTCCTCCAAGGTGGCACAATCCAGTGTGTACACTGATCTGGAAGCAGGAAGAGATTTTTGTGTCCCGAATCTTAGTAGTTACGTCTCCACAGCCACCTGGCCTCAAGTTCTGCCGAGTCAGTGCTGGGGGCTGATTTTCAGATAAGCTGGATGGGCAGAGCCACCATTCAGTGTGTGACAAAGACCAGTTCCCCCAGGGTCTCCACACAGGGCAGAGGCAAGACTCAGCTCCTCAGTGCCCCCAGGGGTTTTTACGATCCAACAATGTATGCGGGCTGATGTAGAGGCTGCCATGAGAATTGCTGTTGCCTGCCAGATGTGGTCTCTGTGGGCTGCTGCCTGAGGCTGGAGCTATGGGAAGGCCCTTCTCCCTTCCCAGACAGTTGAAAAACCCCCTGTCACTGACCTTTGGCGCCTGTGGGTTGAGGGATCTGAGGACCCAGTGCTGCAACTGGAGATTCTGCCCCCAAGGTGTCCTCCTCCCAGAGCCTCGCTGAGTGATGGCCAAGACTGGGCTGGGCTCCATGCTCAGTTCCATATCAGATGCAACCAGTGTTTCCTGTGGGCCTTTCAGGTCACCCTGGGCAGGAAATCTTCTCCATTCTGTTATTCTCCACTTCTGCTCCTCCAAACTTTGTTGAGAGTCCCTCTCTACAGGTATTTTATGGGCTGTGTGGGGAGACCCTGTGTTTGTGTGTCTTGCTACTCTGCCATCTTGGCTCCATTCCTGGAATTTTTTTTTAAGTCCTTGCATTGCAGTGAAATTCCAAGTCTAACAGAAAAATCTCTCACACACTGTGGTCATTGCTGTGCACAAAGTTCTCCTGGTTCTGCTCTTTTCACTCAGCATCAGATCATAGAAATCTTTCCAGGTCACTCTGAAGTCTTCTCTTCCTCATTTCTTATAGCTTTATAGTATTCCATTACATTCATATAACATAATTTATTCAGCCATTCCCCAAATTAATAGGCATCCTCTTGATTTCCAGTTTTTGGACACCAAAAGCATGCTGCTATAAATATTTTTGTACATGTGGGAGCCTTTCCCATTTTTATGATCTCTTGGGGATACAGTCCTAGGAGTGATATTTCTGGGTCAAAGAGTTTGCATATTTTCATAGCTCTTTGGGCATAGTTCCAAAATGCCTTACAGAATGATTAAATCAGCTCACAGTTCTGACAGCAATGAATTAGAGTTTCAACTCTCCCACATCCTCTCCAACATTTATCATCCTCCTGTTCTGTCGTGTTTGCCAATCTGGTAGGTGTGATGTGATACTTTAGATTTGCTTCTTTATAATGCAGTTTGAGATCTGGTAGTGCTGGGACACTTTCCTTAGCATTTCTTTTCATTAGTCCTGTTGATATTCTGGACCTCTTGTTCTTGCAGGTGAATTTTGATATTATTTTCTCCAGCTCTAGAAAATAATTGTCTGATAGTTTCATTGGTATGACACTAAATAAGCAAATTAATTTAGGTAGAATTGTCATTTTTATTATACTGGCTCAGCCAACCCACGGGCAACTAATGTTTTCCCTCTCACTTAGATGTGGCTTTATTTTTGTGAAAAGTGTCTCCTAGTTGTATTCATATAATTCCTGGGTTTGTTTTGACAGGTAAACTCTCAAATATTTTATAGTGTCTATTCGAGCTTTAAATGCGATTTCTCTTTCTATCTCTTACTGTTAGGCTTTGGTACTAATATATAGAAATGCAGAAGATTTGTGTGGGTTTATTTTGTAGCCTGCAACTTTGTCAAAGTTGTTTATTATTTCAAGTAGTTTTTTACTTGAATCTCTAGGATTCTCTAAGAGTATCATCATAGTATCTGCAAAAACTGATAATTTAGATTCTTCTTTGCCTATTTTAATTCCTTCAATTTCTATATCTTCTAAAATTGCTATAGCTAACATTTCTAGCACCGTAATGAATAACAGTGGTGATAATGGATATCCTTGTTTCACCCATGATCTTATTGGAAACGCATCTAACTTATCTGCTTGCTGAAGGTTCCCAGTAGATACTGCATATTATTTTACGAAAAGCTGCCTTTATTCCTGTGTTCTCCAGTGTTTTTAAGAAGAAAGGGTGTTGTATTTTGTCAAAAATTTTTCTGCATCTAAAGAGATAATCATGCGGTTTATGTTAGTTTTGTTGTGGATATAATTGATAATGCCAATAGTTTTCCTAATATTGAACCAGCCCTGCATTCCTGGTATGAGTCCTACCTGATCATAACATATTATTCTCATGATAAGTTGCTGTATTCTTGTTGCCAAAATGTTATTTAAAATGTTTGCGTCTCTACTCATTAGAGAAATTGGTCTATAATATTCTTTCTCTGTATTGCCTCTTCCTGGTTTAGGTATCAAAACTATATTTATATCATAAAAAGAATTTGGGAATAGTCCTTCTTCCACAATTTTCCTAAATAGTCTATGTAACATTGGAATTAACTGTTCTTTAAATGTTTGCTAGAATTCACTTGTAAATCTAGCTGGCTCTGGATATTTTTTCCTAGGGAGTTCATTGATGGCTTATTCAATTTTTGTTTCTGAGATAGGGTTGTTTAAGTAGTCAACTTACTCTTCTGTTAATTGGGGCAGTTTATATTTTTTAAGATACTCCTGCATATCATTTAGATTTTTGAAATTATGGGCATAAAGTTGGACAAAGTAATTTTTAGTTATTGTTTTAATTTCCTCCTCATTGGAGATGAGTTCACCTCTTTCGTTTTTTTTAATCAAATTGACCAAAGTTTTATCAATTTTATTTGTTTTTTAAATAAAACAACTATTAATTTTATTTATTAGTTCAATATTTTTCTTAATTTCAATTTTATTGATCTCTCATTTGCTTTTCATTATTTCTGATTTGTTATTTTCTTGGGGACTATCAATTTATTATTTTTCTAGCTTTTTCAGCTGCATGCCCAAGTCATTGCTTTCATCTTTCTCTATTTTATTCATGTAGGCATTCAAAGATATAAAACTTTCCCTAACAACTGCTTTTGCATTATTCTCTAAGGTTTGTTAGGTTATTCCATTATTGTCATTCTCTTGAATGAGGTTGGTGATTGTTTATATGATTTCTTACTGAACCCAGTCATTCTTCATGATTAGATTATTTAATTTCCAAATAATTTTTGGTTTATCTTTCCATGGCATTTTATTGCATATAATTTTTATTGCATTATGATCTGGGAAGGATGCATTGACTGTCTCTGCCTTTCTGCACCGGATTGTGAGAATTTTATGCCCTACAACATGGTCAGCTTTTGTATATATGCCATGTACTGCTGACAAAAAGGAATATGCCTTTCCACATCCATTCAGTTTTCTCCAGAGATCTATCATAGCTACTTTATCCAGAACTTTTCTCACCTCCTTACCTTCTTTCTTGCTTATTTTAAGCTTCTATTTATGAAGTTCAGAGAGGGGGAGTTTGAGGTCACCCATTAGTACAGTTTGGCTGTCTGTTTCTTCTTGCAACACCCCCAACATCTCCTCTAAGAATCTGGATGCTATACCACTTGGAGGAAACGTTCAATAATGACATTGCTTCGTTTTCTGTGGTGCCTTTTAGCAGGATAGTTTCCTTCGTTATCTCCTTTGATCACATCTATTTCTATTTTTGCTTTATCTCAGATTAGATTTCCTTACATCAGCAGAAGCACAATATATTCTACTCCAACCTTTTACCTTTACCCTGTGTGTATGTCACTGTTTCAAATGTGTTTCTTGAAGAAACATATTGTTGGATTAAGGCTCTGTCTCTGTTTTATGGGAGAGTTCATTCCATTCACATTCACAGTTATAATTACAATCTGTGTCTTTCCCTCCATTCTCTTCTCCACCATTTGTGCTTTTAGTTCTCCTCAATAGAGTTTTCACTTTTGATCAGCACCTCCTCCAGTCTTCCTTTCTTTCTTTCAGCCCCTCTCCATTTTACTCCCCTTTAGCCTTATTACTTCCTCCCTCCCTTTTAGCTTTCCCTCCCCTTTCTTCCCTCTTCCCCTCCTACTGCCCATAGAAGTAATTAGATTTATGTACTTAATTAAATTTGTTGTTCCCTCCAACCAAATCAGATGAGAGTACCTCTCAAAGAATGCTTATCTCCCTCCCTTCTTTCTCTTAATCTTTAATCCATTTTCCCAGTTAGGTTTTGTGCTTCCTTTTCCATTTGTTCAATTTTCCTTTCTGAAGAGTTGCTTTCTTCAAAGAATTATTTTTTCAAACTTTTAAAATCATTGGCCACTTTTTCTTCTATTTCCTTCAGCTAGTCCAGGAGTGCTCTTTGTGCTTCCAAGCAGTTCATTATCCCTTCTGAAGTTTCAGATGGGAGTACAGTCTCAATATTGACCTCTTTGGTATTTGTTTTTTGGTCCTTTTCCCCTTTGAAAGATTCTATAGTCTTTTCCTTACTCCTTTGCTTCTTGCTCATGATGGTGAAGCTTTGTGTGTTGTGGCCTTCAGTTCTTTTATTTAGAAGCTGGAGAACCTGGCGTTGAGCTGTTGATGTGAGAAAGCAAAGGACAAGTGCCCTTTTTCTTTTGGTTTTCTGTTTTCCTGGATTAGCTCTTGAAATAGCTTGTTAAGTGTAGAGGAAGGGTGGTCGTCAACTGAGTTAGAGCAAAGGCAAGCTCAGTTCTTCATGATTCTGGATGTTCTCTTGTCTTCCTGTTTTCCCTGCATCACTTAGGTTGATATGAGTCCTACTGGGAGTTTCCATCGTCCAGGACTCCTATCCTTCTAATTTGCCTCAGTCACAGTAAGCGGAATATTCTTTAGTGATTTTTCTAGCCTCAGGTGCTATGAGAGTGTTTGTCCCTTATGTTGATCCCACTGATCCAGGATTTTTCTAGGGAAATATTTTATGTTTCTTTCAAAGTCAGTAAAGGGAGAGGGAGAGAGTATTTACAAATCACTCTGCATTTTGGTTCCTGGAAGTTCAAGTAGGTGACTTAGAGATGATTAGTCTGCGAATGGAAAGTCTCAGAAGCAGCTGTGGCTGATACCTAGAGCTCAGTGGCTGTCATTTGTTCGGGCCCCTCTGGTCTCCTGTCCTGGGCTGGCACTCTGCCGTTCTGCTCTGCTGCTACTGCCTCAGGTCTCCCTGGGGGTTTCCTGCTCAGCTGCACCATGGTGGGATGCACTGTGCTGTGGGCTCACACCTGCCTAGCAGATCCTTCCTGTTGAGCTTTCAGTCTGTCCTGGTCTGTGAATCTACCACAGTCTGTCTCCTAATGGATTCTGCAACTCCAAAATTTGGTCATATTCTCTTTTTAGAGGTATCTGAAGGACCTTGCCTAATAGCTTAGGTGGGTGGTTGCTCTCACTCTGCCATCTAAGCTTGGACCCTAGAATATTACTATATTGTGTGAAATTTCTGTTATATAATTGCATCGTTACCCTATAAAAATCCATCTGCTCTCTCTGAGGTTGCTGATTTCTCTTGGAACACAGCCAGCTTCATGAGAGGAGTCAGTCTCAATAAATTCCTTTACTTGTATTACAGGTGATCTGACTGAATACTTTGAGATAGTTTCACCACACCACATCATGAAACCTCAACAGTTTTTGGTGTCTTTGTGTTTAAACCTCAACATAGTCATGCAAACTGCTTCCATAACAGTCATCTTATGAAAGACCACATTTTCTCCATTCAATCCAGCCTGCCATTTATTCTATTCTGACCTTTAACGCTATACCTCCTCAAAAGTGTTTGCTTCTGGTTGCCCATTCCTCCCATTTGTGCTCCTGTCTGCCATTCTGTTCCTTTCTTACTATCTCCACCCTACTTTTCAGTAGAGTAATATAGATTTCCATACTCAACTGAGAGTGTACATTATTTCCTCCGTAAGCTAAATCTGATGAGAAGGGCAGCTAGGTGGTGCAGTGGACAGAGCACCAGTGCAGGAGTCAGGAGGATCTGAGTATAAATGTCACCTCAGACACTTAACACTTACTAGCTGTATGATCTTGGGCAAGTCACTTAACCCCCATTGCCTCATCCTAGGTCATCTCCAGTCATCTTGATGAATATTTGGTCACTGGACTTGGATGGCTCTGGAGGAGAAGTGAGGCTGGTGATCTGCACAGCCCTCCCGTTATCATAACAAAGTCAAGTGCAAGACAAGCCGTTATTTCTCTGATGCCATGGTCTTCTTCAACAAGGAAGGACGAACACACACCATTTTGATGAAAGTAAGGTTCACTCATTTGCTCTCACCTCCCCCCCCATTCACTTCCATTATAAAAGCTTTTTCTTGCCTCTTTTACATGAGATAATTTAGACCATGCTACTTTTCAATTTCTCTTTCTCCTAGTATATTCCTCCATCTCCCTGTAATTTTGTTTTTTTGATATTATCCCTTCACATTGAACTCATCCTGTGTCCTCTCTCTCTCTCTCTCTCTCTTTCTCTCTCCCCATATATATGACTTATGTGACTTTTCTTAGTATTAATGCAATATGTATAGGTATGTATATATGTGCATATATACACGTACACAAATCATACAGATGCACTCAGAAAAAAATATATACATATATACATGTATATATGTATATATATGTGTGTGTATGTATATATATATAGTACACTAATACTAAGAAAAGTCATATGAATTACAAATGTTATCTTTCCATGGAGGAATGTAAATAGTTCAACATGAATAAGTTCCTTATGATTTCTCTTTCCTGTTTATCTTTTTATGCTTCTCTTGATTCTTGTATTTGAAAGTCAAATTTTCTATCCAGCTCTTGTTTTTTGATCAAGAAGCCTTGAACCTCCTCTATTTCCCTAAATATCCATTTTTTTTTCCTGAAGCATTGTGCTCAGTTTTCTGGATAGGTGATTCTTGGTTTTAATCCTAGCTCCTTTGTCCTCTGGAATATCATATTCAAAGTCCTCCAGTCCCTTAATGTAGAAGCAGGTAGATCTTGTATTATCCTGGTTTTTTTGCCTGCTTGCAATATTTTCTACTTGACCTGGGAAATCTGGAGTTTGGCTAGAATATTCCTAGGAGTTTTTCTTTTGGAATCTCTCTCAGGAGGTGGTCAGTGGATTCTTTTAATATCTATTTTATGCTCTGCTTTTAGAATATCAGGGCAGTTTTCCTTCATATTTCTTTAATGATTAAATCTAGGTTCTTTTCTTGTCATGGCTTTCAAGAAACCCAAAAAACTTTAAATTATCTCTCCTATTTTGTGGTGACCAAGAACTGGAAACGGTGGAGGCCCATTAATTGGGCAATGACTGAGCAAGTTTTGGTATGTGAATGTAATGGAACATTGTTGGTTTATAAGAAATGATGAATAGGTAGACTGCACAAAAACCTGGAAAGACTTATATGAACTGATGCTGACTAAAGTGAGCAGAGCCAGGAAAACATTATACACAGCATCAACCACAGTGTAGGAGGACTATTTTCATGGACTCAGCCTTTAATAGCAATTCAAGGACCTAAAACATTTCCAAAGGACTCCTGATGAAAAATATCACCCTCATCCTGAGAAAGAACTATGGAGTCAAAATGCAGAATGAAACAGACTACATTTTCCTTTGATATGCTTAGTTTACCTCATGGTTTATTCAACTTGTTTTACTTCTATGCAACATGTCTAATGTGAAAATGTGTTTAAGGGGAAGGTATATGTGGAACCCATATCAGATTGCATGCTGTGTTGGGAAGTGAGGGAGGGAAGGACAGGAGGAAGGGGAAAAAATTTGGAATTTGTGGAAGGGATTTTTGAAAACTTCAAACCAATAAACTACTAAACTTTGAAAGCTTAAATTCTGTCTCCTGGATCTATTTATCATGTCAGCTGTTTTCCAAGGAGATATTTCACATTGTCTTCTTGTCTTTTTCATTCTTTTAGTTTTGTTTTACAATTTCTTAATTTTATTGTCCTTAGCATAAATTTCCTCCCTTATAACTTTTAAGGACTTGTTTTCTTCAGTGAGCTTTTGGACCTCCTGTTCTACTGGCAAGTTCTGATTTATAAGGCATTCTTTTCCTCATTGTTTTTTGTTTTTTTTTTTGTTTTTTTTTTTTTTTTTTTACCTCTTTGGACATTTGCGTTAGTCTTTTTTTTTTTAAAGGTGTTACTTTTTCGAGCAGTTTTTGGTCTCCTGCAGGAAATTGTTGACTCATTTTTCATCACTGCCATTTATCTTCCCTATTTTCCTCTACTTCTCTTTTTTGATTTTCAAAATCATTTGTGAGGTCTTTCATGGCCTGAGATCAATTCATATGTTTCTTTGAGACTTTGAATGTTATCTACTTTTGGTTGCATGTCTATACTCTGTATTTTTTTCCCTGCTGTTTTCTCATTTTCCCATTCAATTACTTGACTTTTTAGCTCTTTCTCAAGGTAGGTCTCTGATTCCAGTGAGAGTGGTGGTGCAGATATTTTGTGCAGTTATTTTCAGAGATACTTCTAGGGAGTGGCAAATTTTCAGCTGTTCCAAGTTTGTATGATCAAAGGAGAGATGCTTTACTCCTCTACTGGGATGTGAGTGACCTTAAGCACTATTTTCTGCCTTGGAACTTTAAGGAGGATTCACTCTCTACTGCTGCCACAAACTCCACCATGCTAACATTTGCCCAAGGAGACCCGCCAGGACTACAACACAGATCCAAGCAGTGCAAAGAAAGATAACCCTGCTTTAGCACTGTCAAAGAGATTCCTGAAATGCCTCTCTAATCAGCCACTTGATCCTCCCACCATCTGTGGGCTGAGAGCTCTGGAAGCATCCACTGCTGGTACAGTGTCTACTGCCACCAACTCTACCTCCCCAGGGCTGGGGCCAGATTGTGATCCTCTCCCATACAGGATTTCCCTACTGACCTTCCAAGTTGTTCTTGGTGTTTTACAGTTGAGAAGTCTGGAAACTACAACTGCTAGCTATTCAGTGCCCTGAGACCTGCTCAGATCCATCTGTGCTGATATGGCTCAACCAGACTGTACTCTTGTCCCAGACCCATGCAACAGAAGTTTATTGTTGACCCTCTAGGTTATCTTGGACGGGAAACTTGTTTTACTCTGTCATTTTGTATGTTCTGCTGCTCTAGAGTTATATAAATCATTTCAAAGGTATTTGGAAGGGCTTGGAGGAGAGTTCAACCAAGTCACTGCTTTTTACTCAACCATCTTGGCTCCCTCTCCCAGCCCCTGCCATCAGTCTTACTCTTTAGGGAAGTATGCAGAGAAAGGGGGGAAGGAAAGAGTGGATACATGGGATGGCTGAAGCTAGGACAGAAGTAGAAGGGGAAAGGGAAAAGAAAATTAGAGGATGACTAATAGAAGGAAGGGCAGAATGAGGGAGGCAGCGACCAGAAACAAAACACTAGTGAGGTGGGAAAGGGAGAAGGGAGAGAACAAAGCATAAAGAGAGATGAAAATAGAATGTAGAGAAACGGTAACTAATAATAACTGTGAATCTAAAAGACAGAACCTCCCATAATACAGAATATGATTACAGAGAAGATTAAAAACCATAATACTAGAAAATGTTGTTTACAGTAAGCATATCTGAAGCACAAAGATAACCACAAAATAAAGGTAAAACACTGGAGAAGAATAGATAACGTTTCAGGTAAAATTTTAAAAAAAGCAGATATAACAATACATACATCAGAAAAAGCAAAAATTAAATATAATTTAAAGGAAAAAGCAAGGAAACCACATCTAGCTCAAAGGTAAGATACACAAAGACAAAGTATCAATACTAAATATATGTACAACAAGTAGTATAATATCCAAATAATTAGAGAAGTTATTATTAACAGAAATAACTAGAAAGCAAAATTATACTAGCAGGGCATCTAAACATCACCCTTTCACAACTAGATAAATAAACATGAAATGAACAAGAAAGAAGTTATGAAGGTGAATAGAATTTTAGAAAGGCTAAACATGATAGACATCTAAAGAAAACTGAATAGAGATAGAGTTTTCTGAATAGAAACATCATTTTCTCAGCAGTACATTGCACAGAGACAAAAACTAACCATGTACTCTGTCATAGACACATAGCTATTCAATGCAGAAAAGCAGAAATAAAAATGTACCCTTTTCAGAAAATACCAAATAAAAATTCCATGTAAAAAAAGGTTGTGGAAAGACAGACAAAAATTATTGGGAAATTAAATAATTTAATCCTAAAGAATGAGAAGATCAAACAACAAATCATGGAAACAATCAAAAACTTCATCCAAGAAAATGACAACAATGAGATGACACACCAAAACTTATGGTATGTACACAAAGCACGTGTAAAGGGAAATTTTATATCTTTAAATGCACATATGAATAAAATAGAGAAAGGGGAGATTAATGAATTGGACATACAATTGAAAAGTTAGAAAAAGAAGAAATAAAATTTTTCCAATAAATAACAAATTAGAAAGTCTGAAAAGCAAAGGATAGATTAATAAAATTGAAATTAAGAAAACTAACGAACTAATAAATAAACCCAAGAATTTGTTTTATGAAAAATGCAAAAAAATAGATAAACCTTTGGTTGACTTGATTTAAAAAAAATGAATAAAGCTAAAATGCCAGTCAAAAATAAAAACTGTGATTTCACCATCAATGAAGAAGAAATTTAAAAAATGTTTAGGAGGTATTTTGCCCAAATGTTTGCCAACAAATATGGTGGTCTAAGTGAAATGGATTAATATTTACAAAAAATATGAATTGCCCAGATTAACAGAAGAATTGATAAAATGCCTAAATAATACTACTTCAAAAAAAAGAAAAAGTGATCAAAGAACTCCCAAAGAAAACCACCAACAAACATTATATGAAATAAGGATAAGCTAGAAGAATTTCCAAAAAGGTTATGGGTGAAATAAGGATGTCCATTATCACCACTGTTATTCAGTATTGTACCAGAAATGTTAGCTTTAGCGATAAGAGAAGAAAGCAATGTTCAAGAATTAAAATAAGCCAAGAAGAAAGTTATCACCCTTTGCAAAAGACATGATGTTATATTTGGTGAATCAACTAAAAATTACTTGAAATAATTAACAAATTTAACCAAGTTGTGGAACATAAAATAAAGCCACATAAATCATCATTTTTTTCATTTATTTTTAGATTTGGACATTCATTTCCACAAAATTTGGAGTTCCAATTTTTCTCCACATCTCTCCCTTTCCCTTACCTCATAATACCTTGCATTCTGATTATTCCCTTCCATCACACTGGATCTTCCTCTTATCCCCATCTTCTCTCTTTTCTTGTAGGGCCAGAAAAATGTCTATACCCTATTACCTGCATTCCTTATTTTCCACTTACATTCAATAACAATCCTCAATATTCATTTCTGATACTTTGAATTCCAAGTTCTCTTCCTCCCACCCTCCCCACACACCCCCATGGAGAAGGCAGGCAATTCAATACAGATTATATATGTGTCATTTTGCAAAAGACTTCCATAATAGTCATGTTGTGTAAGAATAATTATATTGCCCTCCATTCTACCCTGTCCCCTTTTTTCTATCATCTTATGTGACTTTGCCCCTTCCCACAAGTGTTTGCTTCTTGTTACTCTCTTCTCCCATTGGCCATGCTTTCTATCATCCCCCTCAACTCACTTGTCCCCTGCTCCCCTGTAGTGTAAGACAGATTACCACACTAAATTTAGTGAAAATGTTATTCCATCCTTAAGCGATGTGTGAAGAGAGGAAGCTTCACTTTTCCTCTCTCACCTCTTCCATTTTCTCCTCCATTGAAAAAGATTTTAATTATCTCTTTTCTGAGTGATAGTATGCCCCATTCCCTTTCTCTCTTTCTCCTCCCCCCTGTATTCTCCTCTCTCCCCCTTTAATTTTATTTTATTTCTTTTACGGATATCATCTCTTATGATTCAACTCAACCTGTACTCTCTGTATATATATATATGTGTGTGTGTGTGTGTGTGTGTGTGTGTGTGTGTGTGTAATCTCTCCACCTACCCAAATGCTGAGAAAAGTCTCAAGAGTTAAAATTATTTTCTTTCCAAGTAGGAATGAAAACAATTCAGCTTTAGAAAGTCCTTTATGATTTCTCTTTCCTGTTTGCCTTTTCATGCTTCTCTTCATTCTAGTGTTTGAAAGTCAAATTTTCTACTTAGTTCTAGTCTTTTCATCATGAATACTTGAAAGTCCTCTATATCATTGAACAGCCATTTATTCCCTTGAAGTAATATACTCAGTTTTGCTGCAGAGGTGATTCCTGGTTTAATCCTAGTTCCTTTGACTTTTGGAATATCCTATTTGAAGTCCTTTGATCCCTTAACGTAGAAGTGCCAGATCCTGTGTTATCCTGATTTCATTTCCAGAATACTCAACTTGTTTCTTTCTAGCTGCTTGCAATATTTTCTCCTTGATCTGACAACTCTGAAATTTGGCCACAATATTCCTAGGAGTTTCTCTTTTCAGGTCTCTTTCAGGAGGTGATCAGTGGATTCTTTCAATATTTGTTTTGCCCTCTGGTTCTAGAATGTCAGGGAATCTTTCCTTGATAGTTTTATGAAAGATAAGGTCTACATTCTTTTTTTGATCATGGACATCAGGTAGTCGCCTAATTTTTAAATTTCCTCTCCTGGATCTATTGTCCAGGTCAGTTGTTTTTCCAATGAGATGTTTCACCTTATCTTCAATTTTTTCTATCTTTTGGTTTTGTTTTGTAACTTCTTGGTTTATAGTATAGTCATTAGCTTCCCTGAACTCCACTCTCATTTTTAAAGAACTATTTTCTTTAGTGAGCTTTTCAACCTCCTTTCTCATTTGGCTAATTCTGCTTTTTAAAGCCTTCTGCTCCTCATTAGCTTTTTGGTCCTCTTTTTCCAATTAAGTTAGCCTATTTTATAAGTGTTGTTTTTCTCAGCAATTTTTGGGTTCTAGTTTAGCAAGCTGCTGACTCATTTTTCAAACTTTTCTAGGACCTGAGGCCATTTCATATTCATTTTGTAGGTACTGGGGTACTGGAGGCAGAAGCCTTGGCTTCCTCTGACAGTACATATTGTTCTTCCTCATCTGAAAAAATGGAAGGAGGTACCTGTTCACCAAGAATGTAACCTTCAATGCTCTTATTTTCTTTCCCTTTTTTGGGCATATTCCCAGTCAGTTACTTGACTTCTGAATTCTTGATAAAGAAGGGGGTCCTAATGCTCCTCTACTCCCCAGTACTGTGCTCAGAACTGAGCTTCAGTGCAGCTGCTCAATTCCCCCAGAGCCTTTAAGCTGAGGTGCCTGTACACTGGATCCAGGTTGCTTCTGTGGTCACCATAGCTGCCTCCTGCCTGTTGCTGCTCCTCCTGTTGCCACCTCTGCTGTCACCTGGAGCCAGTGCTGGGTGAACTCCACTCTCCTCTCTTCCAGCTAGGAAAGCCCACACTGACATTTGGCAGTTACTTTCTTGCTTGTGGATTTAGGGATCTGAGATATTTCCTGCTGCGAATTCTGCGCTGGAGTTCTGTTCAGGTCCCGTTACTCCCTGTGCTGCATGGCCAGGGCTGGGGTCTTTTCAGCTCAGCATCCTGTAAGATAGACCTTTCCTGTTGGCTTTACACATTACTTTTGACTGGAAACCTCTCTCACTCTGTGGCTCTGTGGCTTCTGCTACTCTAGAATTTGTGGGGAGTCATTTTTTACAGGCATTTTTCAGGCTGTGGTAGAAGCGCTAAAGTATATGCGTCTTTCTACTCTGCCATCTTGGCTCCACCCCCAAATCATCATTTCACTATATTAGTAACAAAATCTCGGATCAAGAGAGAGAAAGAGAAAATGCATTTCCAGTAACTGTCTACAGTATAAAATATTTGGGAATATAATCCAAGACAAACCCTACATGAACACAGTTACAAAACACTTTTCAAACAAATAAAGTCAGACCTAAACAATTTGAAAAACATAAGGTGTTGATGGATAGGGTGAGCTAACCTAATAAAAATTACAAATCTTTTTTTTTAAAGCTTTTATTTTTTTTATTTTTAATGTTCTACAATCACTACCATAGAACTTAAATTTTTCCCCCGTACCTACCCCCCCCACCTCCTTCCCTCCCCAAGATGGCAAACAATTCTATTCAGGATGTACACATACTTTCCAATTGAATATGTTTTCACTATAGTCATGCTGTGTAGATGAATTAAAATAAATGGAAGAAATCATATAACAAATTAAAACGTAATACACACACACACACACACAAATGATCTGCTACATTCTGCGAATGAATTCCATATTTCTTTCTCTGAGTGTGGAAGGCATTTTGCCTTAGAAGACCATTGGGAATTTTTTTTAAGTTCTTGCGTTGTTACAAAGTTCCAAGTCTACCAGAAATAACTCTCACACACTGCAGTCGTTCCTGTGCACAAAGTTGTCCTGATTCTTCTCCTTTCATTCAGCATGACATAATATAAGTCCTTCCAGACTGCTCTGAAGTCTTCCTGTTCATCATTTCTTATGGCACAAGAGGACTCCATTACATTTGTGTACCATAATTTATTCAGTCATTCCCCAATTGATGGGCATCCTCTTGATTTTCAGTTTTTGGCAACGACAAATAGTACTGCTATAAATATTTTTGTACCTGTGGGACCCTTTCCCAGTTTTATGATATCTTGGGGATACAGTCCTAGAAGCGATATTGCTGGGTCAAAGGGTATGTTCGATTTTGTAGCCCCTTGGACATAGTTCCAAATTGCTCTCCATAATGGTTGGATGAACTCACAGCTCCACCAACAATGAATTAGTGTTCCAACTCTCCCACATCCTCTCCAACATTTATCATTTTCCTGTTCTGTCATGGTTTGCCAATCTAATAGGTGTGATGTGGTACATCAGAGTTGTTTTAATTTGCATCTCTCTAATCAAAAGTGATGCAAAGCGTTTTTTCATCTGATTATAGATATCTTCAATTTCTTCCTCTGAAAATTGCCTGTTCACATCCTTTGACCATTTATCAATTGGGGAATGACTTGTATTGTTGTACATTTAACTCAGTTCTCTATATAGTCTAGAAATGAGGCCTTTATGCCCAAGATTACCTGTAAAAATTCTTTCCCAATTTGCTACATCCCTCCGAATTTTGGTTGCATTGTGTTTGGTTGTGCAAAAATTTTTCAGTTTAATGTAATCAAAATTATCCATCTTGAATTTCATAATACTTTCTATCTCTTCTTTGGTCAAAAATTCTTGTCTTCTCCATAAACCTGACAAATGAACTATTCCTTGCTCTTCCAGTTTGTCCATGGTATCAATCTTTATACCTAGATCGTGTACCCATTTGGACTTTATTATTGTGTACAGTGTCAGGCATGGGTCTATGCCAAGTTTTGGCCAAGCTGTTATCCAATTTTCTCAGCAATTTTTGTGGAAGAGTGAGTTCTTATCACAGAAGCTGGGATCCTTAGGTTTATCAAACAGGAAGTTACTATATTCTATGCCTACTGTGTCTTGAGTGTCTAGTTTATTCCACTAGTCTACCCTTCTGTTCCTTAGCAAGTACCAAGTGGTTTTGATAACTGCTGCTTTATAATACAATTTCAGATCTGGTAGCACTAGACCACCTTCCCTAGCATTTCTTTTCATTAATCCCTTTGATATTCTGGACCTTTTGTTCTTTTAGATGAATGCTGATATTATTTTATACAGCTCTAGAAAATAAATATCTGATCATCTGAGTAAATAATAATAAAAAATAGTAAGTGAATTAATTTATGTAGAATTGCCATTTTTATTGTATTACCTCAGCCTACTCATGAGTAACTGATATTTTTCCACTTAGTTAGATCTGACTTTATTTGTGCAAAAAGTGTCTTGTAGTTGTGGTCATATAGTCCCTGGGTTTGTTTTGGTGGGCAAACTCCCAAGTATTTTGTAGTATTTAGCCTAGACTTAAATGGAATTTCTCTTTCTATCTCTTGCTCTTGGACTTTGTTGCTATTATATAGGAATGCAGAAGATTTGTGCAGGTTTATTGTGTAATCTGAAACTTGGCTAAAGTTGTTTATTATTTCACGTAGTTTTTTACTTGAATCTCTGGGATTCTCTAATTATATCATCATATCATCTGCAAAGAGTGATAACTTAGTTTCTTCTTTGTCTATTCTTATTCCTTCAATTTCTTTATCTTGTCTAATTGCTACAGTCAACATTTCTAGTACCATATTGAATAATAGTGGTGATAATGGACATCCTTGTTTCACCCCTGATCTTACTGGAAATGCATCTAGCTTATCCCCGATACATATAATGCTTCCTGAAGGTTTTAGATAGTTACTGCTTATTATTTTATGTAAAGTTCCCTTTATTCCTACATTGTCCATTTAATAGGAATGGGTGTTGTGTTTTGTAGAAAGCTTTTTCTGCATCTGTTGAGATAATCATGTGGTTTTTGTTAGTTTTGTTGCTGATATGATCAATAATGCTAATAGTTTCCCTACAATTGAACCAGCCCTGCATACCTGGTATGAATCCTACCTGATCATAATGCATTATTCTCGTGATAAGATGCTGTATTCATTTTTCTGAAATCTTATTTAAAATTTTTGCATCTATATTCATTAGAGAAACTGGTCTATAAATTTCTTTCTCTGTTTTGTCTCTTCTTGGTTTAGGTATCAAAACATATTTGTATCATAGAAAGAATTTGGGAGGACTCCTTCTTTCCCAGTTTTCAAAAATAGTGTGTATAGTATTGGAATTAACTGTTCTTTAAATGTTTTATAGAATTCACTTGCAAATCTATCTGACCCTGGAGATTTCATCCTAGGGAGTTCATTGATAGCTTGTTCAATTTCTTTCTCTGAGATGGGATTGTTTAAGCATTCAACGTCCTTTTCTATTAATCTGGGCAATTTGTATTTTTTAAAATACTCATCCATCTCATTCAGATTATTGAATTTGTGAGCATTGGAAAAAATAATTTCTAATTATTGTTTTAATTTCCTCCTCATTGGAGGTGAGTTCACCCTTCTCATGTTTGATGTTATCAATTTGATTTTCTTCTTTCTTCTTTTTATTCAAATTGACCAAAAGTGTATCAATTTTATTAGTTTTTTTCATAAAATCAACTGTTGATTTTATTTCTTAATTCAATAGCTTTTCTAGTTTCAATTTTTTAATCTCTCCTTTGGTTTTCAGTATTTCTAATTTGGTTTTGACTTGGGGATTTTCAATTTGTTCTTTTTCTAGATTTTTCATCTGAATGCCCAATTCATTGATATGTTCTTTCTCTATTTTAATTATGTAGGCATTCAAAGATATAAAACTCCCCCTAAGAATTGCTTTTGTAGTATCCCATAAGGTTTCGTAGGTTGTCTCATTATTGTCATTCTCTTGAATGAAGTTGTTGATTGTTTCTATGAATTCTTCTATGACCTACTCCTTCTTTAGGATTGGATTATTTAGTTTTCATTTGATTTTCAGTTTATATTTCCATGGATTTTTATTACATATAATTTTATTGCATTATGATGTGAGAAGAATGCATTAATTATCCCAGTCTTTCTGCACTGAATTGTGAGGTTTTCATGTTCTACTACATGATCAATTTTTGTAAATATACCATGTACTGCTGAGAAAAAGGTATATTCCTTTTTATTCCCATTCAATTTTCTCCAGAGATCTACCATATCTACCTTATCCAAAGATTTATTTACCTCCTTAACCTTTCTTGTTAATTTTGAGGTTAAATTTATCAAGTTCAGAGAGGGGAAAGTTGCGGTCCCCCACTAGTATGGTTTTTCTGTCAATTTCTTTCTTCAACTCCCCCAACCTCTCCTCTAAGAATTTGGATGCTATACCACTTAGAGTACACATGTTTAATAATGATATTGCTTCAGGGCATAGTCTCCATCTTTATTTCTTTTGATTAGATCCATTTCTGCTTTTTCTTTGTCTGAGATTAGGATTGTTACTCCTGCTTTTCTTACATCAGCTGAAGCACAATATATTCTGCTCCATCCTTTGACCTTTATCCTGTGCGTATCCCCCCATTTCAAATGTGTTTCTTGTAAAGAACATGTTGTTGGATTATGGCTTTCAATCCGTTCTGCTATCTTTCTTCATTTTATGAGAGAGTTCATTCCATTCACATTCACAGTTGTGATTACAATCTGTGTATTTCCCTCCTTCCTCTTTCCCACCATTTGTGGTCTTAGCTCTCCCATCTCCCTTCCCCTCTTCAATAGTTTTCACTTTTCAACACCACCTCCTGCAGTCTTCCCTTCCTTCTTTTAACCCCCCTCCTTTTAACTCCCCTTTACCCTTACTGCCTCTTCCCTCTCTTTTAGCTTCCCCTCCCCTTTATTCCCCCTTCCACTCCTACTGTCTATAGGGCTAATTAGGATTAGTTAGGATTATATACTTAATTTTGTTGTTCCCTCCTTGAACCAAATCAGATGAGAGTACCTCTCAAACAATGCTCATCTCCCTCCCCTCTTTCCCTCTACTATAATTCTGTATTTCTTCCTGTGATGTAATTTACCATTTTCTTCTTCCTCCTTTTCACACCTCCTGTTACAATCCCTTCACACACTTAAATTGTATTTTTAACATGACGTCATTTACTTTATACCCGTTCCCTCTATGTATATCTCTTTTATATTTCACAATATATGCACAGTTCTCAAGATTAACAGGTATCATCTTCCTTTATAGGGAGGTAAACAGTTTGCCCAAATTGAGTAACTAGTTTTTATTTTTCCCCCTGTTTACCTTTTTATACCTCTTTTGAGACCTGCATTTGAAGACTGAATTTTCTATTAAGTTCTGACGTTTTTGCCAGGAACATCTTTGAATCCCTTATATTGCTGAATGACCATCTCCTTGCCTGAAATGTTATGCTGAACTTTGCTGGGTCACTGATCTTTGGTTGTAATCCCAACTTTTTGGCCTTACAGAATAGTGGATTCCAATTCCTTCAATCTTTTAATGTAGAATCTGCTAGGTCCTTTGTGATTCTGACTGTAGCTCCTTGATATTTGAATGGTTTCTTTCTGGCTGCCTGTAGTATTTTCTCCTTCACTTGATAGTTCTGGAATTTGGCAAAGATATTTCTTGGGGTTTTGAGTTTGGGATGCCTTTCAGGAGGTGAACGGTGGATTCTTTTGATGACTATTTTGCCCTCTATATGTAACACTTCTGGGCAGTTTTCCTTGATGATTTCCTGTTACATGTTGTTCAGACTGTTTTTTCATCGTGGCTTTCTGGCAGGCCAATAATTCTTAAATTTTCTCTCCTCGATCTACTTTCCTGGTCAGTTGTTTTTCCAATTAGATATTTTACATTTTCTTCTATCTTTTCATTCTTTAGATTTTGTTTGACTCCTTCTTACTGTCTCATAGAGTCATTTTTTTCTACTTGCCCAGTTCTAATCTTTATCAAATTGTTTTCTTTGGTTAACTTTTGCATCCCCTTTACTATTTCTCCAATTGTTATTTTTAAGGAGCTATTTTCTTCAGTTAATTTTTGAACTTCCTTTTCCATTTGTTCAATTTTCCTTTTGTTAGAGATATTATCATCAGTGAATTCTTTTTTATATTTTTAAAATCTTTGGCCAGTTTTTCTTCTATTTCCTTCTTCAGCTGGTCCAGGAGAGCCGTTTGTTCATGGGAGCAGTTCATAGTCCCTTCTGAAATTTCAGATGGAAGTATAGTCTCACCACTGATCTCTTTTGTATTTGTGTTTTGGTCTTTTTCCCCATAGAAAGATTCTATGGTTTTTTCGCCATTCTTTTGCTTTTTCTTGTTCATGATGGTGATTGTATGTTGTGGCTTCTGGTTATTTCAGTTAAAAGTTGCAGAACTTGGTGTTCTTGGAGCTGATTTGTGTGAAAAAGCTAAGAGCAGGGTTTTGCTTCGTGTTTCCCAGATTATCCCTGGGATTAGCCTGTTAAGTGTGGGAGAGGGGTTGTCTGGTTACAGGAGATCTCCTCAGATGAACTGAGGCAAAAGTAAGCTCAGTGGATGGTGATCCCAGCTGCCCTATTGTCTTCCCTTTCCCCTGGGGAGCTGAGGCAAGCCTAGATCCTAGTGCGCGTTTCCACCCCTCCTGGAGTTCCTTTTCTGGCACTGAGCCTTGCCTAGGTCCTACTGCGAGTTTCCTCAGCCCTGAGTCCCCTTTCCTTCCACTTTGCCTCTGCCACAGTAGGAGTAATCCCCTTACCTATTTTCCTAGCCTCTGGGGTTATGAGACTATTTGCCCCCTCTACTGTTCCCACTGATCCAGGATTTTTCTGGGAAAATATTTTATGGTTCTTTCAAAGTCATCAAGGTGGGAGGAGAGAGCATTTAGTGATCACTCCACCATTCTGGCTCCCAGAAGTTCAAGTAGGTGACTTATAGACGTTTAATCTGTGGACTGAAAGTCTCAGGAGTTGCTGAGCTGATATCTGGCACTCAGTGGTTGTCACTGGCTCGATTCTGCAGCTGTCTCACCCTGGGCTGAGGCTCTGCTGGTTCTGCCTGCTGCTGTCTCAGGTTTCCCAGGGCCCTCCTGCTCCACTGCCCTGGACACACTGCACTGTCTGCTGTGAGGTCACCCCCATGGAACAGATCCTTCCTGTGGACCTTCCAGTCTGTCCTGGGCTTTGAATCTGCCACAGTCTGTCTCCTATTGGAATATGCACCTCCAAAATTTGATCAGATTCTCTTTTTAGAGGTATCTGAAGGAGTTTGTCTAAGAGCTTAGGTGAGGCATTGCTCTCACTTAGCCATCTTGGCTCTGCCTAAAAATGACAATTCTACTGAAATTAACTTACGTGTTCAGTGCCATACCAATTAAACTACCAAAATGTTATTTTACACAGTTAGAAAAAATAATGACAAAAATCATCAGGAGTTACAAATATCCCAGAATATAAAGGGAATTAATGAAAGAAAATTCAAGGGAAAGTGGCATAGCTGTTCCAGATCTAAAACTGTATTACAAAGTGGCAATCTGCAGAACTACTTGGTACTGACTAAGAAATAGAGTGGTCAATCAGTGGAATAGATTATATATATGTATATATATATATATATATATATATATATATATATATATATATATATATATATATATACATATATATATATATATATGTATATATATATATATATATATATATATATATATATATATATATATATATATATATATATATATATATATATATAAGACATAGTAGTTATTGACTACAGTCATCTATCTACTATTTGATAAACCCCAAAATTCAATATTCTGGGATAAGAACCCACTAAGAGACAAAAAAGTACTGGAAAAGTGAAAAATATTATGGGAAATAGTAGATGTAAACCATATGCCGTGTTACACTATATAAAAAGATAATTTCAAAATGTGTACACAAGTTTTACCCAAAGGGTGATACCATAATCAAATTAGGAAAAAAAAAAAAGGAATAGTTTTCCTGTCAGATCTATGGAAAAGGGATATATTTATAACCAAAGAAGAGAGAGCGCCCTATGAAATGCAAAATCAGTAATTCTGAATACATCAAATTAAAAATGTTTTGCACAAACAAAGCCAATGCCACCCAAATTAGAAGCAGAAAGCTAGGAAACAATTTTAACAGCCAGCTTTTCAGATAAGAGCCTCATTTCCAAAATATACAGAGAACTCATTCAAATTTATAAGAATACAAGTTATTCCCCAATTGATAAATGTTCAAAGGATATGAACAGAAGAAAAAATTAAAGCTATCATCACATGAAAATAAAAATAATATTCTAACTCTCCATTGTTCAGAGAAATGCAAATCAAACAATTGTAAGCAAACACCTTACACCTATCAAATTGGCTAATATGGCAAAACAGGAAAATTATCAATGTTGGAAAAGTTTGGAGAAATTGAAACACTAATGGATTCTTGGTGGAGTTGTGAACTGATGCAAACATTTTCACAGGCATTTGGAACTATGCCCAAAGAACAATAAAAGTATGCATTCCCTTTGATCTAGCAATACCACTACTAGTTCTGTATCCCACAGTGATCATAAAAAAGGGGAAGGACCCATATATACAGAAATATTTATAACAGCTCTTCTTGTAGTGGCCAAGAATTTAAAATTAAAAGAATTTCCGTCAATTGGGGGATGACTAAACAAGTTGTGGCATATGAATGTAATGGGATATTATTGTTCCAAAGAGATGAGCAGAGAGATTTCAGAAAAACCTTGAAAGACTTGCATAAACTGATCTTCAGTGAAGTGAACAAAACAAGAACATTGTATACATTGACAGCAACCTTATGTGATGACCAGCTTTGATTAACTTAGCTCTGCTAAGCAATATAATGATCTAAGGCAATTTCAAAAGACTCATGATAGCAAATATTATCCACATCCAGAAAAATGACTATGGAGTCTGAATGTAAATCAAAACTACTGATTTTTTTTTGTCTTATTTGGTTTTGTTTTTCTTATTGTTTTTTTCCTTTTGTTCTGATTCTTTTTTAACAACATGATTAATATAGAAAAGTATTTTATAAGAATGTATAGGTATTGCCTATATCAGATTTTGTATTATCTTGGGGTAGTGAGAGAGGCAAGACAAGGAAAGAATTATAATACCAAATCTTAATAAAGCTAATATTGAAAACTAAAAATAAACAAAATAGAAGAAAAAGTCAAACCAGTTGAAACTCCGTTTTCTACCTGCCTTCAGTTTCAAAAAAAATATGCCAGCTATCCAATTCAAATGATACATATGCAGAAATAAAGACTTATAGATATGTGGATATATACATTTAAAGATTTGAGAGAAAGAGTATCTTTATCTGTATGGGACTTACCAGATTACAAACTTGAGATGATCCATATTCATCACAACCTTCCTTCACTTCTTTAATGACTTTCCTCAGCACTTAATAATCACTTTAATTTTTATTTGATGGCACTTTAATTATAGATTGCACTTGTTGTTATGAATCTTCAAACTATAGTAGGCGAGATAAGAAAAGGGGAACTAAAATTCTTCAACCAAGTTATTGTCATTTACTGTTTCTTTTCTCACTTCCCTCTCACACACCTCCATCTCTATTAGGGAATAGTTTAAATTGTTATAATACAGAAAGCTCCTGGTACTATTCATTTTTGTTAATACTATCGACATGGTGTCAATAATCTACATTGTCTCTTGGATCCACATATTATCATGTATTGTTGTTCTCTAATGCACTTATAATGCTAAAGTTGTAATTATTTGCCCTGATACTACTGAACCCAGAACTTCATTGGGAAAGAGAAATAATGCATCTCTCTCAGTTTCTGGCACAGTACTCTGCAGATAGTGGGTTCTTTATGGTTTCTTAGTGAATAAACGAACTAGCACCAATTTTAACTTTGCATTCTTATACTCAGCTCAGGGGCCAACTCTTCTTTAAAATCTTGTTTAGCCCTCAAAATTTTCTCTGCTATATCAAATTTATTGACTTTGCTTAATTTTTATGAATATTGCATCCTTGTCATCCTCAGACTCAACCATAATATCATAGGTTTGAAGGGGAAAGAATCCTTAAAGTTCTTGGAGATGAACACAATTCATTTTAAAGGTAAAGAGACTGTGGCTTAGAGAGGTAGCAACTTTATCAGGGTCATAAAGCTAGTTAATTACCTGAGTCAATATAGAAAAAATATGCATTCCTGACACTCTATCATCTCTGGGAGGGACTAGTTTGTTTTTCATTTTCTATGCTCAGCATCTAAGACAGGCTCTTGAATGTCCTTGTATTGGATTAAAGAGATTTCTATAAAAATCGGGTTTTAACCATACGGTGAACAGAATAATGTACATGCATTGTTTTTTCCCCAAATGTGGACAGAAGCATATTTTATTAAATTTATCTTTGAATTTTCCTTATTTTTCTTGGATTTACCAGATTAATTGTAGACTCTGTGTGTAACTGTGCAAACTAAGCACACTAACAAAATTCATGGACTACAGAAACCACAGCTTAATGATGATTTCAGGTTTCTAGAGTAAAATCTTACCTATAATTTATCAAACAATACTTAAGCCACATTAGCTTGTATATGGTTGCCATTAAGTGAGGAAACATTGGTGAACCTCAAGGTACACTTTTTTCCTCTGTGCATTTTAATGATCTCATTTCACATACCTCACTATAGCTAGTTAGAGAATTTTTCGTTATCACATAAATGCAGATTAAAATTTGCCATTAAAAAATGACAGTTCTTCTTTGGTTCTGTTTCTCTACCTGTCAACTCCTAAACTGTAAGAAAGCTTTTGAACTAATATATAAATACCTACAATAGAATTTTCCAAGAAAAACATGCAGCATACTTCTACTTCTGGGAATGAGAGCATGATCATAACTTTACTTTGTTTTTTGTCCATTATCGCAGATAAACATGTCAATTAAAACCTCATTTCTTTTAACGAATTGATGTGTCTTACTTAAACATCTTGGAAAAATGTCAATTAAAAAAAGAAAACTGTTCACAATGCTGACTATGCTTTTTAATGCACTTAAATCTGTCTTACAAAATATCACTTAAAACTGATTAGTAGAAAACAAGACATTAATATGAGAATATAGGTCATAATTTTATTCATCCCTCTGCTGTGTATCAATACACTTGTTAACTCACTATACCTTATGTCATTGTGATTGAAAGATGACAATTTTGCAACAATTCCTAGGGTTTTTCGATCCCTAATGAATAAGCATATTTTTTATTGGAAAGATTATTTTAATGGAATGTAGACTAATAGAGATATCATATTTATGGTAAATTGTCAAGTATTTACAGGAATAAATCTGTGGAGTTAAATTAAAATTCAATCTCTTTATGTAATTTAAGCCAAAAATACAGTCAAACAGATATTGGCTCAACTAAATTCACATTTCCTCTAAGAATTAGTAAATGGTTACTATCAAATTAGTCAGGATGAAGAGATTTTATTGCATTTGCCATTAAAAGTTAGTCACATTTTTATAAGTATATGTAAATATATAGTATACACATATACAAAACTCTGCAAATGTCACTTTTCCTTGATTTTCCTGTAGACTATAAAGAGCCCATCTTGTATGCTTTCCTGTAGGCTGATTATTGAATTTCTGAATTATGCAATCCTTTTTAAAAAACATTTTGTAGGATTTTGAGTTTCTATCATTTCACTTCTCAGTATTCATCTGTTCTGATAAAAGAATTAAAATATGGTAGCAAATCAGTTCATTTTTTCCTTGCTATCTTGGGTAAATGCTTTTTTATATATGTATGTGGGGGGGAAGGGCGCTGAGGGAGAGACAAACAACTATGGTACCTGTCTCTACTGACTAAAATGAGGTTCTTTAATTATGTACAGATATAATTACCCTAACTATTCTTGTTCCCAGTTAACATTGATAATCAAAGGTTTGTTGTGCCTTCAATTTTTTTTCCTAAGAAAGAAAAAGCTATAATGTTAAAGATTTGCTGAAGTGTCATGCATATGTAAAAAGAGAGGAGAAATCAACACTGAGGTTGGCATACCTGGGGAATAAAATGGTATTATACAGCAAAAATTTAGGGAAAGAAATATGAGTCACAATACAGCAAATCCATAAATTCAAGAAGTATATGACTGAGCTAGAAAGTAGTTCTGCAATTCATTCCAAAATGTCATGATATTTTCAGTGACCTTTGACAAGAGATATTTAGCATTTGGCGACAACGTGAACATGTAATGTTGTTCTTTGGTCCATTTCTGTCTCAAGTAATTGCTACTTAAGCTGCATCTTGCGGTTTGTGACTGCTTCTTAGTGTCTTGCTCAGACCTCTTGATGGCTTTGCTCAAACAGAGCAACTTTCCTTTATTTGACCCTGGTCTTTTAAAATAACCTTTAAATGGTTCTTCCACCTGTATCTAAATCCAGGGATAACTCTGGGAGATTAAATTTTCACTTAGTCCAAAAAGCAGCAGGGACATTTGTGGGTAAAAGAGGTAGGTATTCATCTACACTCTACCAGTCAATAAAAATGTATTCTATCTATGTAGTATTTATGGATATATGAATTATATTATACTGGGCACTAAGAGCAGGATGTTAAACAGAATACCTGCTCATTAGTATCTAACAACCAATCCAAAGATTTCATTGAATAAGTAAAATTCAGAACTTTTACAATTATGTGCTTATTTTTTTCCCTAAAACTTCCTATGAAATTCAAGGTAAAGGGAACATTTTTATGAGCAAATACCTTTCAAAAATGGAGGTCAGCACCTTCTTAAAAATTTGTTGTCTTCACTTGAGGTTAAATGGCTTGCCCAAATTCACACATCCTCGTTTATTTGAGGCTTGGTTTAAACCTTACTCTTCCTATTTCCAAGGCCAGCTCTGTCTACTACATCACAGTACACCAGTAATACTTCAAGGCTTCTGCCAACTGGCAACCCTTGGTTAGAAATTTTGTACATTAGTAGAAAAACTTGCGTGTAATTATGATCCTCTCTTTACAAAGACAAGAAGTCATAATTGTGCATATTCTAGTATTTCTTGAACACAAATTCTCCAGATAATGAAAAACATATGATAAGTAAGTAATCAACCATTGTTGAATTAATTTTACCTCATTGCTAAAGATCATTTGCATTTTATACTCGGTATAATATTTTTAATATTCCTCATTCACGTGAGGGGTGGACTTTAGAAGGGTTCAGAAGAAAAGAGAACCTGGTCTTCTGGCTTTCATCTTTGAGAAAAAAATTGAGGTGATATCCATCAATTGCAAAATGACTGGACAAGTTGTGATATGTGATTATGATGGAATAATATTGTACTATCAGAAATGATAAGCAGGATGCTCTTGGAGAAACTTCGAAAGATTCACATGAGCTGACGCAAAATGAAATGTACTGTACACAAAATAACAGTAACATTTTTAAACTAGCACTTGTGGGTGACTTAGCTATTCCCAGGAACACAACGATCCAAGGCAACTTTGAAGGTCTTATTTTGAAAAAAAATGTGAACCATCCCCAGAAAATG
Organism: Notamacropus eugenii; assembly: GCF_028372415.1. NCBI lineage: Eukaryota > Metazoa > Chordata > Mammalia > Diprotodontia > Macropodidae > Notamacropus > Notamacropus eugenii. The sequence continues at coordinate 137,922,547 of NC_092875.1, read as the reverse complement.
GACTGATGGTGTCTGAATACAGTTTGAAGCATATTTTCTTAATTTATTATTCTTCAGGATTTTTTTTTTCTGGTTTTTTTTTTCTTTCACAACATGACAATTATTGAAATGCTTTACATGACTTCAAGTTGAACCTATATTGAACTGCTTGCTTTCTCATGGGGAGTCAAGGATGGGAGGTAGGAATGAAGAGAAATTGAAACTTAAAGTTTTGGAAAGGAATTTTGAAAATTATTTTTATGCATAACTGGAGAAAATAAAATACTGATTAAAAAATTAAGAAAAAGTGAAGAAAAGATGAAACCATATGCCTTCTTTCTCAAAGATGGAAACCAGAAGACAAGGTTCTTTCTTCCTCTCAACTCTTGCAAACTCCACCCCTCACATGAATAAGAGTATTAAAAATTATAGAAATGTTATCTTTAGCAGTAAGAGAAGAAAAATAAATTGAAAGAATTAGAATAGGCAAAAAAATAAAATTATCACTCTTTGCAGATGTTTGATGGTATACTTAGAGAATCCTACAGAATCGAGTAAAACGTATTTGAAATAATAACAACTTTAACGAAGTGGTAGGATATAAAATAAATCCACATAAATCATTGGTATTTCTATATACTACCAAGAAAGTACAGTAGTAAGAGATATAGAGGGAAATTTCATTTAAAGTTATTGCAGACATTATAAAGTATTGATGAGTCTACTAGAGAAAACATGCCAAGGACTTATATGAACGTATGAACAAAGCATTTTTTTTTGTTCCATATATCTTACATTTTTTCTCTCTCCCTCCCCCTCCCTCCCTGAGATGGCATGCAATTTCATATAGGTCCCATACATATATTCCTTTTAAATACATTTTAACCTTAGTCATGTTTCACAGAAGAATTAAAATGAATGGAAGAAATCATAAAACAAAACATAATACAAAAGAAAATGATCTGCTTCATTCTGTGATCAAATTCCATAATTCTTTCTCTGGATGTGGAGGGCGTTTTGCTTCGAGAGTCCATTGGAAATTTTTTAAGTCCTTGCATTGCAATGAAGTACTAAGTCTACCAGAAAAATTCCTTGGATACTGTGGTTGTTGCTGTGTACAAAATTCTCCAGGTTCTGCTCCTTTCACTCAATATTGCTTCATGTAAATATTTCCAGGCCTCTCGGAAGTCTTCCTGTTCATCATCTCTTATAGCAGAATAGTATTTCATTATATTCATACACCACAATTTTTTCAGCCATACCCCAATTGATAGGCATCGCCTTGATTTTCAGTTTTTGGCCACCACAAAGAGAACTGATGCAAATAGTTTTGTACATATGGGACCATTTCCAATTTTTATGATCTCTTGGGGATACAGTCCTAGAAGCAATATTGCTGGGTCAAAGGATATGCAAGCTTTTGTAGCCCTTTGAGCATAGTTCCAAATTGCTCTCCAGAATGGTTGGATCAGCTCACATCTCCACCAGCAATGAATTAGTCTTTCAAGTCTCCCATATCTTCTCCAATGTTTATCATCTTCATGTTTTGTCATCTCAGCCAATCTGATAGTTGTGATAAGGTATCTCAAAGTTGTTTTGATTTGCATCTCTCTAATAGTGATTTAGAGTATTTTTTCATATGACTATAAATAGCTTTAATTTCTTCCTCTGAAAACTGCCTATCGTATCCTTTAACCATTTATCAATTGAGGAATGAGTTGTACTTTTGTTCATTTGACACAGTTTTCTCTATATTTTAGAAATGAGGCCTTTATCACAGATACTAGTTGCAAAAATTCGTTCCCAGTTTTCTGCTTCTCTCCTAATCTTGGTTGAATTGGGGTTGTTTGTGCAAAAACTTTTCAATTTAATGTAATCAAAATTATCCACTTTGTACTTCATGTCTTGTTTAGTCAAAAATTTCTCCATTCTCCATAAATCTGATAAATATGTTATTCCTTGCTCCACTAATTTGTTTATAGTATCAGTCTTTATACCTAGATCATGTACACATTTGTAGTAACAACACACTTTTAGCACAAGAAAAATCAGATTTAAATACTTTGAAAAATATTAATTGCTCATGGGTAGGCTGAGCTAATATAATGAAAAAGATAATTCTGTCTAATGTAATTCACTTATTCCCTGTCATACCAATCAAACAATCAAAAATTATTTTATTGATCTAGAAAAAAACAACAAAATTCATCTGGGAGAACAAAAGTTTCATAAGATCAATAGAATTAATGAAAAGAAGTGCAAGGGAAGGTAACCTCACCGCATCAGATCTAAAATTTTATGTTATTTTATTTTTATAAACATGTACATAATTTACTTCTTTTTCAGTTTTCAACATTCACTTCTATAGGAATTTTCCCTCATTTCTCCCTCCCTTCCACCCCAGCACAGTGTGCACCCCATCCACTCCTTCCTCCAATCTGTCCTTCTTTCTATCACCCACCTCTTCTTACTTCTCTCCCACCTCATTTTCCCATAGGGAAAAATAGATTTCTATACTCAATTGTTTGTACATCTTATTTCCAAGTTCTAAGAAGAAAACAATTTTAACACTAATTTTTAAAGCTTTGAATTCTATATTCTCTCCCTTCCTCCCTGCCCACCCACCCTGGCTGAGAAGGCAAGCAATTCAACATAGGTCATACATATATAGCCATGCAAAACACTTCCATAAGAGTTATACTGTGAAAGATTAATCACATTTCCCTCTTGTCTTTTCCTGCTCTCTATTTATTCCATTTTTCCTTCTGTCTTGTCCAACTCTCTATTTATTACATTCTCTCCTTTGACTTGTTCCCTTCCAATAGAGTTTGCTTCCGAATATCCCTTTCCCCAATTTGCTGTCCCTTTTTAACACGTGGGCAATATTCACAGCACTGAGGACAGCTATGAATATGCTGGCATTGCCCCGAATCACAAAGTATGAAAGACTCTCCATATAGAAGGAAGAAGAAAAGCACTTGTGTAGACACCAGAAAACCAAATTCCCACACCAGAAAGTTAAGTCTATCCTACTAGCCAAGAAGTCAATATACATTCGTACTGTTGGGGATTCCCAGGCCTCCCACACTCTGCCAGGGTCTTCTTATAAACAAACACTCAAGAGCCTTTCTGAGCTTTTTGGCCTGCATCCTCTCTTCTCTGTCCATATCACTTTCATTAATTTCCTCCCTGTTCTGGTCCACCCTTCTTGTTCCACCCTTCAGCGTGTTCCTCCTACCACATGTTAATTAAGCTTTCATGTAATTTAAACAGGCTATATGGGCCCACTAATGAATGGGAAAGATATTTCCATTAAAATTGTTGTTATTCCCTTATGTTATCTTCCCTTTTTTATACCCTTCCCTCCTGTCTTCCTGCAGAGAAAAATAGATTTCCATACCCAATTGAGTGTTATTCTCTCTTTAAGTCAAATCTCATGAGAATAAGGCTCAGTTCTTCCCATTCACTTCCCCACTCTTCTCCTCCATGACAAAAAAATCTTTCTTGTCTCTTTTGTGTGAGATGATGTACTATATTCTATTCCTCCCTTTCTTTTACTCTTTGTACATTCCATTCAACAGCAAATTTTATTTTTTACATATTCTCCCTTCATGTTCAGCTCACCCTGTACCCTCTGCATAGGTATGTATATATGCATATATATGCATATATTTAAGAATGTATATGTGAGTATATAAGCATATGTGTATACATGAATACACACACATATATAATAGATACATGCATACACATATTTACACATAGATACACATATGTATATGCATATGTACCTACATGCACCCATTTATATATGTATACACACATATGTATATACTTACACAGATATGTACACATATATAATATACTTATTCATACTCATATATACCTACAAATATATGTATATGTATGTACGTACATATATTGTGTGCTTTTGCGTATATACAGGTGTGTACGTACACACACATACACACACATATATGCAAACATATACATGTATGTATGTATGTATGTATGTTTCCTTTAACTACTCTAATACTGAAAAAGGTCTCATGGGTTACAAATACGATCTTTCCATGTAGAAGTTCCTTATGGCTTGTCTTTCCTGTTTATCCTTTCATGTTTCTCTTGATTCATGTATTTGAAAGTCAAATTTTCTGTTCAGCTCTTGTCTTTTAAAAAAGAATTTTTGAAGTCTTATATATTTCATTGAAATTCCATTTTCCCTCTAAAGTCTTATACTCAATTTTTCTTGGTAGGTGATTTTTGGTTTTAATTTCATCCCCTTTGACAGTTGAAATATCATATTCCAAGCAGCTAAATGCTGTGTTATCCTGATTGTATTTCAACAATATTTGAATTGTTTATTTTTCTCACTGCTTGTAATATTTTCTTCTCGACCTACACTCTGGAACTTGACTTAAATATTCTTTGGAATTTTCCTTTTGAATCTCTTTCAGGAGATGCTCAGTGAGTTATTTTCATTTCTATTTTACTCTTTGGTTCTAAATTATCAGGGCAGTTTTCCTTGATAATTTCTTGGAAGATGATGTCTGGGCTCTTTTTTTTTCACCATGGTTTTCTGGTAAATCAATTATTAAAATTTTCTCTCCTGGATCAGTTTTCCAAGACAGTTGTTTCATTTCACATTGTCTTGTAATTCTTAATTCTTTAGTTTTGCTTTATAATTTCTTGATTTCTCATAAAATCATTGGCTACCATCTGCTCCATTCTAATCTTACAGAACTTTATTCTTCAGTAAGTTTTTGGACTTTCATTTACATTTGGTCAATTCTACTTGTTAAGGCATTCTTCTACTCATTGGCTCTTTGAAACTCTTTTGACATTTGAGTTGTTCTAGTTTTAAAGGTGTTATTTTGTGCAGCTGTTTTCTGAGATATCTCTAGGGACCTGTAAGTTCTCAGTTCCACCAAAGTGTCATGGCCAGTGAGGAGGTGCTTATTCCCCTCTTGGCCTGTGCTATGGTCAGTAAGCAATCACAAGCACTGTTTTCTCCTCAGGAACTATAAGTAGGATTCTCTCTCCACACCTTCAACCAGCTCTACAACAGCAGTGCTTCTCTTCACCTGAGGACAACCACTCAGGAATCAGGCTCAGATCAGCTGCACAATTCCCTAACAGTCTCTAGGCAAAGAGTCAAGGATGATGCAGTGGCTGCTGATGTAATGGGGCTAGGGTTAGGACCAGACCATGTCCCTCTCACCCAGGTGAAAGAGCATTCTCACTGACATTTGAAAATGCCTTTGGAATTTGTGTGTTGAGAAACCTGGAAACCAAATCAGCTTCCCTTGATTCAGTGCCCTGAAACCTGCTCCAGTCTTGTCTGTGTCAGCATGGTCCACGCTAAGCTGTGGTCTTCTCTGAACCTGGTGTAATAGACCCTTTCTATTGGCTTTTCAGGTTGTCTTGGTCTGGAAATCTGTTTCACTCTGTCATTTTGTGGCTTATGTTGCTCTAGAATTTGCTTAGAGTAATTTTTGCAGGCATTTTAAGGACTTTAGGGGGAAAGCTAGAGCAGGTTCATGCTTCTACACTGTCATCTTGGCTCTGCCCTCTTAAATTGTATTTTAAAGCAGTCATGGTTAAAATTACTTAGTACTAGATAAGAAACAAAGGGGCACATCAAAGGAATGGGTTATAGAAACAAGACATAATAGTCGACTATAGTAATTGATTGATTGATAACCTAAAGTCTCCATCTTCTGTGATATGACTAACTATTTAGCAAAAATTGCTGGGAAAACAGGAAAACAGCATGTTAGGGACTAGGCATAGACCCTACACCAATGTAAAATTAAAATGGGTATAAAATTTAGATACAAAGACTGGTATTATAAGCAAAGTAGGGGAAAAAAAGATAGTTTACCTGTAAGATATATGTAGAAGGGAAGAATTTATGACAAAATGATAGATAGAACATTATGAAAACCAAAATGGATGATTTTGACTACATTAAATTAAAAAGTTTGCACAAACTAAGCCAATATAAGCAGGAACAGAAGGGAAGCAGAAAATTGACAAACAATTTTTACATCAAGTGTCTCTGAGAAAGGCATAATTTCCAAAATAGGTGGAGAACTGAATGAATTTATAAGAATACAAGTCATTCCTCAATTGATAAATGGTCAAACGATAAGAAAAGGCAGATTTCAGAAGAAGAAAGTAAGCTGTCTAGAGTCATATGAAAAACATGCCATAAATATCAGTTGATTAGAGAAATGCAAATCAAACCTACTCTTAGGCACAACATATCAGACTGCCTAACATGTTAAAACAGGAATGTGATAAATGTTGGATATATGGGAAAATTAGAACACTCATGCATTGTTGGTAGAGTTGAGAACTGATCCAAACATTCTTGAGAGGAATTTGAAACTATTCCCTAAGGGCTACAAACTGTGAATAACCTTTCATCCAGCAATACCACTTCTAGGGCTATTTCCCAAAGAGATCACAAAAACAGCAAAAGGAATGCAAGTCTGAAGGGAATGAATAAGACTTACAGTAATCATCACAGCAGGAGGGCCCCAGGGAGACCTGAGACAGAAGCAGGTAGAACAGCGGAGTGGGACCCCAAGGTGAGACACCAACAAAGCAGAATAACAGCCATTGAGCTCTAGATATCGGCCGCAGCAGCTCCTGAGACTTCCAGCAAGCAGATTAAAAGACTATAAGTCACCTACTTCAACTTCTGAGAGCCAGGATGGTGGAATGATCAGCAAATGCTCTCTCCTCCCCCCTTAATGACCTTGAAAGAACCATAAAATATTTCCTAAGAAAAATCCTGGATCAGTGGGAACAGCAGAGAGGGCAAATAGGCTCATACCACCTAAGCCTAGGAAAGTAGCCAAGGTGGATTTGTCCTACAGTGGAAGAGGCAAATTGGAAGGAGAAGAGCACCAGGGTGATGAAAACTCGCACTAGGACCCAGGTGATCCTCATAATTCCAGGGGAAAGAGTAAGACAATAGGACAGCTGAGATCCCCAACCCCTGAGTTTGCCTTGGCCTCACCTCAGCTGAGGGAATCTCCCTTGACTAGACCACCCCTACCCCATGCTTAACAAGCTAACCCCAGGGCTGATCATGGAAACACAAAACAAAAAGATAAAAAGACACTTATCCTTAGTTTTTTTTTTTTTTAACACCAGACAGACCAACACCAAGTTCTGCAGCTTCACCTTCATGAGCATGAACAAGCATAATAAAGGTGAAAAAAAAAAAAACAAAACAAAAACATCGAATCTTTCTATGGGGACAAAGACCAAATCACAAATACCAAGCAGGTCAATAGTGAGATTGTATTTCCATCTGAAACTTCAGAAGGGACCATGAACTGCTTGCATGCACAAAAAGCTCTCCTGGAGCTCTCCTGAAGAAAGAAATAGAAGAGAAACTGGACAATGAGTTTAAAACTACGAGAAAAGAAACCCATGAAGAGAATATCTCTTTAAAAAAGAAAATTGAACTAACGGAAAGGGAAGTTCAAAAATTAACTGGAGAAAATAATTCCTTCAAAGGAAAAATTGGACAGATGGAAAAAAGATGCAGATGTTAACTGAAGAAAGCAATTTGATAAAAATTAGAACTGCACAAGTAGAAGCTAATGACTCTATGAGACAGCAAGAATCTGTCAAACAAAATCTAAAGAATGAAAAGATAGAAGAAAATGTAAAATTTGTAATTGGAAAAACAACTGACCTGGAAAAGAGATCCAGGAGAGAAAATTTAAGAATTATTGGCCTGCCAGAAAGCCATGAAGAGAAAAAGAGTCTGGACAACGGCTTCCAGGAAATCATAAAGGAAAACTAACCATAAGTGTTAGACACAGAGGGAAAAATTATCATGGAAAGAATCCATCTTTCACCTCCCGAAAGGGATCCCAAACTCAAAACCCCAAGAAATATTGTTGCCAAATTCCAGAACTATCAACTGAAGGAGAAAAAACTATGGGAAGAAAGAAATAAACCACTCAAAGATCAAGGAGCTGAAGTCAGGATTACACAGGACCTTGCAGCTTCTACATTAAAAGATCGAAGGAATTGGAATCCAATATTCTGTAAGGTAAAGGAGATGGGACTACAACCAAGGATCAACTACCCAGGAAAGTTCAGCATAATATTTCAGGAAAGGAGAAAGTCATTCAACGAAGTAAGGGATTTCCAGACCTTCCTGACAAAAACTCCCGAACTTAATAGAAAATTTAATCTTCAAAAGTAGGTCTCAAGAGAGACATGAAAAGGTAAACAAGGGGAAAAAAAAACAAAACACAAAAATTCGTTGCTCAATTTGGGCAAACTGTTTACCTTCCTATATGGGAAGATGTCACTTGTTAATCTTAAGAATTGTACATCAATTGCGAAAAATAAAAGGGATGTACATAGAGGGAATAGGTATAAAGTAAATGGTGTGGTGATAAAAATATGATATAAGCATGCAAAGGGATTGTAACAGGAGGTGTGAAAAGGAGGAAACAGAAAATGGTAAATTACATCACAAGAAGAAATACAGAATTATACTAGAGGAAAAGAGGGAAGGGAGATGGCCATTGTTAGAAAGGTTCTCTCATCTGATTTGGTTCAAGCAAGGAACAATAAACTTAAGTATATAATTCTAACTAGCTCTGTAGGCAGTAGGAGGGGAAGAGGGAAGAAAGGGGAGGGGAAATTAAAAGGGAGGGAAGATGTAGTAAGAATAATGGAGAGTTAAAGGGAGGGGGGTTAAAAGAAGGAAGGGAAAGCTGCAGGAGGTGGCAGTGAAAAAGAGGGGAAGAGACACGGGAGAACTAAATGCACAAATGGTGGGAAAGAGGATAGAGGGAAATACACAGATTGTAATCATAACTGTGAATGTGAATGGAATGA